>NC_133328.1:279772455-280131209 GCF_042186555.1 Aquarana catesbeiana
GGGGGGCAGAGGCTAAGTAAATATGGGGCAAGTTCTTATGCTTAAAAGGAGGCAGATCTGAGTTCAGAAAATGCGACTCTTGTACACATAATACATCAGCATGGAGTTTTTGAGCTTCTTACCATAGTGAAGACCTCTTTGCTGGATGGTTTAGTCCATGTACATTAAATGAGACTATTTTTAGCACCATTTTTAAATATCAAAAATGATAGTCGGAATACCTTCAGGAGGTCCGGACGTCCCAATCTTGAATGATGTCCTGGTTGGTAGTTTGCAGGTCTTCTTGAAGTTTGAGTAGTACTTTTTTCAGCGAATGATGGTCCATCTCTAATAGGAAAAGGAGAGAGAAGAGCAAAAGAAAACAAAAGCAATAGTAGTAGAAACATATCAAGTTCCATGGCTTAGGCTAGTAGGATAAAAAAGGAGATTCGAATGTGAATCTGATGGCAGTATTACTGCACATAACCTAGGAGGGGGGAATTGAATTACTTAATGTTTCATAGTGCCATAGGAATCTTGTAGGTTAGGATAGAGTTGGTATCCAAGGTGTTCAACTGCTGCGTTTAGAGGTTTTTTTTCTTATGAGACACCACTTGCCAGGTGTCTTGGGTTTCCAATTTGGATGTAGGTGCTGGGGCCTCGCTAGTGTGGGCAGGGAGTATATCCCAATATCTGAGTAAAGTATGTCCTTCTTCCAGGTTATTGATCACTGATGTCTGATCGTCTTTAGTGACGGTCAGCTTGGATGGGTATCCCCAGCGGTAGATGATGGCATGGTTGTGCAAAGCCTTTGTGATAGGCAGTAGGGATTTATGTCTCTGCATGGTAAATTGCGAAAGATCCGCAAAGAGTTGAATGGAGGCATATTTTTCAGGAGGTTGTTTATTTTTGCGGAAAGCTGACATGAAACGCTCCTTTATATGGAAAAAATGCACTCTCACCAATACGTCTCTAAGGATGTTATCTGAGAGGTGAGATGGCTTTGGTAAGCAATGAATTCTATCTATCACTAGGTCTGAGATGGACAGATCAAGCAGGAAGGCTTCCATGAGATCTTGGGCATATTGTTGCAGCTGCCCTGGTGGTATAGATTCAGGGATGCCCCAGAGCTTTATATTGTTTCTCCTGGATCTGTCTTCAAGGTCCGCGACCTTAGCTTTCAGCCAGGCCACTTCATCAGTTTAGTCATTGTGAGCATCAACTAGTGAATTGAATGAAGAAGCAAAATCCCCCATTTTATGCTCCACATGATCCACTCGTTCCCCCAGCTCATTAATGTCAGTCTTAAAACCTCTCATACACTCTATCCTATCAGCATGGAGGGAGCTACGGAGGGAAACAAGCATGTCTTTTAATGTAGAGTCAGAGACAGGCTGGTTGGTCGTGGGGAAGGAGTTAATCGTCTCCGCCAGTTCCCTGGTATCATCTAATGGCTCCTAACATGTGCTCACCTTTCCCTTGTCGAGATCCGGTGCCATGCGAGGTTTAGATTTGGCTGGGCTGTAGGATAATGGTGTGGAGGCCTCTGGAGACTGGCCGTGTGAGCAACCCTGTGATGCTGGGCTTGGAGTCACTGAACTGGAGCCACTAGAGGAAGATGGAGAGGCGCCGCCGGCACTATCTTGGTTCAGGCCACGGGCCACCAGCGGGAAGAACTGAGGCAGTTTTTGTAGCTGGGAGGAACCTTTCCTCTTGCGGGCAATCCTGGTGTGATGTTGGGCACTTGAGATGTGCGCTGGAGCAAGAAGGGTCCTGAGGGAACACCTCGGCACACTAGGATTCCAGAAACTGGCATGGAGCTAACTGTTCAAGCATTCATGCAGTAGCTCGGTAGCCATGCCCCCCTTAGAATTCCCTTTTTAAGAAAGTGCTCCACCATCAGTGCAATTCCTTCCTCTTTCTCTTTTGACAGTGGATATTGTTTGTGATAGACAGGCTGTGCCCCCTCTTTTCAAGTGGCTTTGTAGGGGGTGCAGGAGATGAGTCCCACATCGAGTGCGCTTTCTGACCACACTCTCTCAAGATCTGCTTTAACTTCTATATTTAGCATTACAGGGCAGATTGGGAACTTCTTTGAATGTGTAATAACGCCCCCCTCTTTTGTCATTTCTAGTTAAATGCCTAATTTTCCCATTAAGTCCCTTCCAAGGAGATTCACAGGGCAGTTTGGAATTATCCGAAACTCATGGCGGCACAGTGTCAGTCCATCAGCATCTCGGTACACCGAGAGGGGCGGGGCTTTAAAAGTTTTAGTGACTATCCCATTAATTCCCACCGAAGGCTCAGCATTCATCATCTCTCCCCTATAAAAATCCTTACTCAAGGTAAACTTTGTAGCACCACTATCAGGTAAGAATGGAATCAATTTCATTATCAATATAATGTCACGATAATGTATAATTGTATCAATATAATGTCACGATCAGTTGTTCCTCATAGGAATGAGAGATAAGAGGGAATGCCGGGATACCACCTTCAGGGCAGCTTCATTGCTGCTGTTGGCTTGGCCAGTGAATGGGGTATTTAGGTCCTTGTGCTGGCTGGTTTGATTGCTGTTGGAACTTATTTTGTGTGGATAGTAAGGGCTGGTAGGGTTGATCCTGGGACTTATAGGGGCATTGGTTTCTCCAATGATCCTCTGCTCCACAATTGAAACAGCGAGATCTGATGTTACCTGGAGGGAAATGTGCGAGACCTCTACTGAGGTTGCTAGGGGGGAAATGTGAGAAACCTCTGCCCTTACCCCTAGCTCTTCCCCATCCTCTCCATAGTCCCCTTCTTCCCCACTGTCCATCATTCCCCTGGGGTGGGCCATCCTGTGGCCCCCCTTGGAAATGAACACGTACTACTTTTTTTTTTCACTTCAAAACAACCTGCTGCATCTTTCTCTGTTTTTTTTTCTCTGAAAATCCTCCAGGGTACTAGTAGGCCAATCAGAGATCATCTGTTTAACCATTAGACCCATTTGTGGCTTGAGGTTGGATAAGTAAGTGTGAATCATCAAACTAATCATATCATCCCGAAGCAACAGTCCTGCCTCCTGTGTCCAAACCTCCATGAACCTCTTCCAAAACTCCAAATCTGACTCACTTAACTTTTGCTTACATGCCTATTGCAGTGGGGAGGGAAGATTTATTTTGAAAAACCATCTTTAACTCAGCTTCAACTTCTGTCAACATTTTCTCTCTCCCATCTTCCCTTTTTAAGGGATACTCACCAGACTTTACATGAGAGGCAGAAATGATTGCAATGGAGGATACCTTAGCCCAATCCCAAGCTGTAGTGTGTCCCACTATGCTGTCAATAATTAAGTGCATGTCCTCTTGTGTGTAATTCCTGCCTTTACAAGCCTTTTTTAAGTATGCTAATGTACCTCCAGTTGAAACACCTGGTTTGGGGCAATGTTTAATTATCCTATTCATCTCCTCTATGTCTATCGTTTTTTTTAACATATCATCTCCTATGGTTATGAAAGGGAAACTTGCAGTTTCCTCATTCTCGGCGACAGGGAGAAGATTACTCCGTCTTGCACTGCGTGGAGTTTTAACAAGTGTAGTAATGATCTGTTTAGATTTCAGTACAACATCCTAGCCTCCTTCATCTTCTTGTCATATTCTGTGGGTGTGAGGGGGACCTCCTCAGAAGCGCACTGTTCACCGGTCTCTGTGTCAGATTCATCACACGAACAATGAGGGGATGACTCTGCTACAGATTTTGCTATAGTGGGGGCTGCTTGTGTCTCTGGAGCTTTCTGTGGTTTGTTATATATTGTTCCACTCTTGGTATGGGGTGGGGTGCTCACATCAGGAGTTTTAGCTTCCTTAACAGCTTTCTCTTTTTTTACATTCTGTTGGGCTCTTTTTATCATATGAGCAGGTGTGGGTGCTTCCCCCAAAGCCTTGGTCTCACAGTCCTCATCCCCTGCATCAGATATGTCCAGTGCACTAGAGGTGCCATGTCCCGATGCCACCTGGGAATCAGTCCCCCCCCGCTGTACTTGTGCTTGTTATTGGACAGGAGCCTGCACTGCCTGTGAAGCAGAAACCTGCACAACCCGTGGCTCAGAAGCGGATGCCTGTGCTTGTCCTTGGCATGGTGCCCTGCTAACAAATCTAGAAAAAGAGGGGGGGAGGTTGGGACTTTGAATGAGGTACACATGATGCAGCCCAATCACACTCACAGAGGTGCAAACATATGTATGTTTATTAAAGACCAATGATCAACATGGCATAAAAATGCATTGCATGCATTAGACATAAAATAATCCCATATAGACAATAAATCTATGTATATACAACCATGGGACATGGGTAGGTACAATTATGCATCTTAATCCCCCAAACAAGATGAAAGTCATGTGAAGTAAAAAACATCTGAAAATTGGTCAATGTGTGTTTGATGCATCAAAGGTAGGCCCGACGCTGCGTCTCATGGACTTCAATCCACTCTTCAGGAGCCAGATGCATCTAAATTCTATAAAAGATGTATAAAAAGCAATATACTTTCATGGGTCTAACAAAATCAGCAGAAAAAGGGGGAAATTTGGGCATAATGGGCCATGCCAAAAAAGGTTGTTACTTGTATCATCATAGATGCATTTTATATATCTCCTACATTATAGAAGTCCCCTCCACTGTGGGGTGTTGGTGTGTGCGGTCCGGTGTTCCTAGTTGAGGTCCCCCTCTCAGCTCCCGGGCCAGGCTCCATGGCTTACCCCTGGCTTTGTTTTGTCGCACGGTCCCAGTTTTGGCTATCATGTGAGTAACCTTTTTTGGCATGTCCCATTATGCCCAAATTTCCCCCTTTTTCTGCTGATTTTGTTAGACCCATGAAACTATATTGCTTTTTATACATCTTTTATAGAATTTAGATGCATCTGGCTCCTGAAGAGTGGATTGAAGTCCATGAAACGCAGCGTCGGGCCTACCTTTGATGCATCAAACACACATTGACCAATTTTCAGATGTTTTTTACTTCACATGACTTTTATCTTGTTTGGGGGATTAAGATGCATAATGTTGATCATTTGTCCTTAATAATAATAATAGAATAATAATAATTTTCCATTGTAAAACTCAGATAGATCTGGGTAGCGTAAGGTGGAGTATTAGTGTTAAATGGGAAGGGAAGAGAAGAGCGGTTGGATCTGATCTCTTTTTATCTGCCTCAGCCTTATGTTTTCTTCTAGTATCCTCATCACTTGGTTTAGTGATGGATTTCTTCTGTTTCTTATTATTTCTTTGAAACCAATAAGGGGTATATTTTAACCAAATCTCACCTCCCTTCCTCATATACTCCATGTCCCACTGAGGATCACTGGAATACCTTGGGAAAGCTTTCTTATCACCCAGACACAAACCCTTCACCATGTCCATGTGAAATTCACTATTATCCCCCTCCCGAGGGAATGGATCGCTACTGTGCATACCCTCTGTCCATCCAGCCAAATTAGACACCCAGGGATTCACAAACTCATAATTTGTTCCACATACTCTGGCCACATAAACTCTCCAAGATTAGGGGGAGGAGGAAACTTTCCCTGTGACCAACCCATTATCACAGTGAAAGTTGGACTGCCTTACCTTACAGTCCGTGTTTCACACAACAGATTATCCTATAATCTAATCATTACCTTAGACTCTATGCTATGCGATAGACAAGAAAAGGAAAATAGAGCAAGACAGAGTTTGTGGGCCTCGGTGGTAATTAATACCATGAGTCAATATTAATACCAACACTTTTCCTTCCTTCCCAAAAGGAGTGTAGTACTGCTGATTAAAACTTCTTAACAGTCCTACCAAAGGACACAGGCATACCTAAGGCCACTTATAAGGCATGGTCCGCCTCCCTTCTAAACTAAATTTAAGAGACTAAGGTTTTATCAGAGCTGAGGCAAGAAAACAATTTGTTAAGATAAGACAAAAAAAATTACTTACCACAGTTGATCACCTTATCTCAGCAGTGCCTCCATTTGAATGGGGTTTTAAAGGTACTTCAGGTACGTGGCAGACCACCCAAGAGTTAAAATTGCAGACCACCAAAGACCCCCCGTACCGTGAGACACTTTCAAATGAACATGAGATACAAGGAGTAAGTTAAAAAAAATGCCTACTTTATTGCACGTGTATACAGCTTATATTTGGTTCAGCTTACCAATCACAATAGGGGAGGGGGAGTGGAATAAGGTAAGGCAGTAAAGGAATATAATGATATCATGTATAATTAAACAATTCAGCAATATATGGTTATACAAGTCTATAATCTCTAAAAACATATTCAACATTAGGTTACAAAAAGTGAATAGGCCATCTATCTGGCCATGACTCATAAGTCATGCATCCTGTCCCATGGCCCAAAGAACAAGGAACAGGAAAGCCAGACCATACCACAATTATATATAGAACATGAATGCTTGGGCACGCTGTTTTCTTGTGTGTTCTTGCAAAATGTGGTTACAAAGCTGGAATGACAGAATAAGCTAGAATATAAAGTCTAAGACTAAATTAAAGCTATATGACCCTCTGAGGGCAAGATGGAGTCACATTGGTTTGGTCATATTACTACAAGTGTCATCAAGATATTTCATCCTCTGCTTCCTCTGAGGAGGCGGGATGAGTTCTGAGACATTCCCCTTGTAACGGTGGTCAAGGAGGGTTGCCAACCAATAATGAGAAGCAGAGTCCTCGGGTTCAGTGAGTATTACAGTGTTTGGAAATGCCCCTCTCCCAGCCACGTACTACTCCCAAGGGTTCTGGGGACAGAAAACCATCTCTTAAGGTTTGATGCATATGTCTTCCTCGGCTTCAATGCCTCCAAAACTTCCAGAATTCTCTTCCTCCTCCCCCTCCTCCCTCTCCTCTTGTGTGTTCTGTGGCAACGCTTGAATGTCTGCATAAAGCGGGCCTTGAAAGGAAAGGAAGTCCTCCTCTTCCTACCCCTGCTCTGTCTCGAGTGCCCTGTCCATAATATCATATATACAGTTAGGTCCATATATATTTAAACACCAGCCATAAGTGTGCGCAGCCTATTGCATTAGGTTGTGTACCAAAAAGCTCAAACACGTGTGTGTGTGTGTATGTGTATATGTAAATATATATATATATATATATATATATATATATATATACACACACGCACTCTTATAAATAAATGTGAACAAACATTTTAAAATGTATTGAAACATTTTTTAACACTTATCAATGTTAAAAAAAAATAAATAAAAAAAAACACTTATTTTTTAATTATTAAAACATTTAATTGTTTACAATAGTGGTTGAGGGGCAGTAAAACTTTGTGGTTGAACCATTCTTTTTCCACCCCTCAACCGCTACCACCTTTTAGCTGTAGAGGCAGTGGTTGGGCATGTTCACATGCCGCAGCTTCAATTATACCCCTTTTTGTATTCAGCAGTTGTATCACCCACTGAGTGTGACCCATTTAAGTGAATGATGGCACTCTGCAAGTGCCCCGCAACCATGTGCTTTGTGGAGTTCAAGGGGTTAAAGCAGGTGGTTTGGAGGTGATACATCTACTCACCACCTCTAAAATGCTCCGAGAAGAGTGATTTGTTTTGCGGATTGCTCTTCAGAAATCAAAGTATTTGTGAATGTGCCCCTACATATGCCACAGTGTCCACAGTGCCCCCTCACATCTGAGTCCTCCTTTACTTCAGAGTCCACAACACTCCCCCTTACACCAGAGTCAATAGTGTTACATCTTATATCACAGTTCCCCCCTTAAATCGGGGTTCCCAGAGAGCCTCCCTTACACCAGAATCCCCAGAGTTCCCCTTTAAACCAGTGTGCCAGACAATAAGTATTTCTAGAAGGGGGTCAGGTCAGCCATAGCAGCCCCCTCACAGCACTGAGTATTTTACTTTCCCCTTCTCCAGTATGGGTTAGCATTGCCCTCCCCTCCATGGGATTACAAATCCCAGCATAGCAGTCTGGGCTCCCATTTCTCAGCTGCTTCGGTGTCTCACACACAGTGTGACTGAGAATGATTGCACTGCAGGAGAGGACACCCTCTCTCCCTGTCTGCTGCAGTGCCACACACACACACTGCCACTGCCAGTGTCTGTGCCTTCAGTCTCTTCCTTACCAGTGACATTTTCTGAGTCCCAAGTCCTGATGGATCCTCCTCACCTCAGTTTGTTCCATTGTCGGTACTTCAGGGCAGAATCTGGAAGGTGGGGCACTCAAAGGCGGAGCAGAGAGGAAAAAGATTCATCCTCCTCCTCTGCCTGGGTCGGTCCTGGCAACCAATAGTTTTCTCGGACAAAGGGCAAAGGGCAGTGGTGGGCTGTGGAAGCCCCGGAGTGGTAGCGGGCAGGACTTGTTTAAAAACGGTGGGGTTAATCCAGCCCTGATGCTACCATTATAGTTCTTCTGGGTATAGCATCCCTGACAGCAGGCAGCAGAATGATATTCATCTGTCAGGGATGCTGTAAATGGAACTATAGAAGTAGCATCGGAAAATGTGGCCGACTGCCTGCTTACTCGGTATTGCCGAGACCCGACAATTCATTATAGCCGCGAGCAGGCATGTACTGGCCATTGGGACTACAGGGAGTTTCCCGGTGGGCCGATGGCTCAGTGGGCCGATTTCAGTGACAGTGGACCGCTGCCTCCCTCCAGTCCTCTGTCCCCCCCCCGCAGTGCTCACCTCCTCTCCCTGGCTAGTTATGCAGCGCGCCTGAATACAGACATGATGCTCAGGAGTCAACACTTAGAAGCTCATCATACGATCTGGAAGGAGGGCGGCCTCACTTTCCTGCCTAATCTTGTTCCATTGGGGGGAGGGCGCCAAACTGATTCTTTGTCCCAGGTGAAATAATGTCTAGCTTCCCCACTGATACTGCCTATAAGAGAAATAATGTAAAACGGCTAATAGCTAGTGGGGGGGGGGGCTTGGGTGGCAAGCCGGCATGGGAGAGACCTGTCAAAGTGGGCCAGTCTGGGTGAAGTCCAGGGCCAAATTTTTGTCCCAGTCCAGCCCTGGCCGCGAGTAGTTTTAAATGCCTTTTTTTTCCTTTAGAAATGTCATTTTGTGCAGGGACTGTTCTGAACAGGGGAAAATTGCAGGCATTACAGGCATACTATATACCCCCCAGGTATGAAATTTAAAGGAATCTTTCACTTTTATTGTTTTACTTTAAGCGTTATTAAAATCACTGCTCCCAAAAAAAGGCCGTTTTTAAACCTTTTTTTGCATTGATACATGTCCCCTGGGGCAGGACCCAAGTCCCCAAACACTTTTTATGAAAATAACTTGCATATTAACCCTTAAAATTAGCACTTTTAATTTTTCACGTTCGTGTCCCATAGACTTTAACGGTGTTCGCATGTTAGAACAAATTTTTTGCCTGTTCGCATGTTCTGCTGTGAACCAAATCGGGGGCTGATCGTCTCATGCCTAATGGTTACAAAACTCAAAACCCACTGGCACGGATGGACTCAGGAGGAAATGGTCAGTGGAGTTACAAATGGAGATCTCCACCAACTAATGGAGGTATGCTTGTATCTTCACTCACAAATGCTCCATTAGCACAAAAATGCAAGAGACAGCATATAAGCTTATGACGCACTGGTGCAACACTCCGGCCAAGTTGCATGGTTGGAACCCACAGACTTCCGCAGCATGTTGGAGGTGCCATAAAGAGAGGGACACACTGTCCCATATATGGTGGCATTGTCTGCTAATTGTGCCATATTGGGACAAAGTCAACACCTTGATTAAACAAATAACGGAAACCAAACTTATCCTGAACATGGCATGCTGTTTACTGCACATAACCAATTTTCCATTTAAGAAATATAAGCACTCTCTATCAAAACACCCACCCAAGGCCTTAATTCCTATACATTGGAATTCACAATGGTTCCTTCCATTGCAGACTGGATGTGCAAGGTTTCGGACAATTATGAATTGGAGGAGACTTTAGCTCAGGCCAACGATAGACTTCATAAGACTTGGCAACCCTAGCTTTCCTTTAAATACCCCCAAGCATATGACGGAGCACGTAAACTATACACATAATGAAGAACTTAGAGATGATTCATGGGACTTCTTTAATATCCACACAGATGTTTATACTGACTGAGACATATATAATGCTGCTCTCCTCCTTTATCTCTCTCCACATTTCTCTCTTCTTTCTACTCTCCTTTCCTTGAAACCCAATTGGCAATAGCAGATACTACTGTTTGTCCATATCCAATAAGACTGTGAACATATTTTAACCCTGTTCACAAGGGAATTTATTATCTTTTTGACTGCAAGTTAAATAGCCTACCGGTTTATACATATGAGCATTGAACTAATACCTGGCTATGGAAAATTTGATAACAGTTGCTGACCGGTCACTATTAAAACCAGGTGATCTGTAAATGTAAGTCTGTAATTACCGTCTATTGAACCGTTATCCAAACAAGCAGTTGCATCTGCAATTATTATGTTATACATTTAAATTTTTCTTCAATAAACTTTAAATAAAAAAAATGAAGGAATGCTACCTAAAAGAATTTAGCTCTTTAGGCCATTGTTTCTAATATTTAGGGACTCGCTAATGACTGGAATGGTACCACTGGATTGGCACAGGGCCAATGTGTTGCCCATATTTAAAAAGGAATCATAGTCTTTGCCAAGTAACTATAGACCTGTTAGTATAACTTCTATAGTCGGGAAGATACTGGAGAATTTAATAAAAGACCACATAGACAAGTTCTTGCTGGAAAAAAAGTATTTTAAGCAACAGACAGCATGGATTCATGAAAGACAGAAGTTGTCAAACAAACCTGATTTCTTTTTATGAGGAGGTAAGTAAAACCTTGGACAGGGGGATGGCTGTGGATGTGGTATACTTGGATTTTGCAAAAGCGTTTGACACAGTTCCCCACACATGGCTCATGTGTAAGGTAAAGTCTATAGGCTTGGAAAGATCAATTTGTAAATGGATAAAAAACTGGCTAAAAGACAGGATTCAGAGAATAGTGGTTAATGACTCTTACTCTGAATGGTCTAAGGTTATCAGTGGTGTACCCCAAGATTCAGTGTTGGGACCCTTACTTTTTAATATCTTTTATAAATGAATGATATAGGGTCTGGGATTAAAAGCTCCATTTCTTTTTTAAGTGGAAAATTAGGTTTAATGTTGATAAATGTTAAGGTATGCACTTGGGGGCTAAGAATATGCATGCATCATACATACTAGGGGAGTACAATTGGGGGAATCAATGGTGGATAAGGATCTGGGGGTTTTGGTAAATCATAAGCTCAATAATAGCATGCAATACCAAGCTGCAGTTTCCAAAGCGAGCGAAGTCCTTTCTTGTATTAAGAGAGGTATGGACTCCAGAGAATGAGATATCATTTTGCCCTGTACAAATCATCAGTAAGACCTCATCTGAAATATGCAGTTCAGTTTTGGGCACCAGTTCTCAAAAAGGATATGGGGGAACTGGAGAAAGTGCAGAGAAGGGCAAACTGGTAAGAGGCATGGAGGAGCTTAGCTAAGAGCAAAGACTAGAGGAACTGAATCTATTCCCTCATGAGAAGAGGAGATTAAGGGGATATGATCAAATACAATACATAAGTGGTCCATATAGTGAACTTGATGTTGAGTTATTCACTTTAAGGTCACCACAGAGGACAAGGGGGCACTCTTTACATCTAGAGGAAAAAATATTTCATCTCCAAATACGGAAAGGTTTCTTCACAGTAAGAGCTGTATAAATGTGGAATAGACTCCCTCCAGAAGTGGTTCTAGCAAGCTCAGTAGATTGCTTTAAGAAAGGCCTGGATTATTTCCTAAATGTACATAATATAACTGGGTACTGACATTTATAGTTAAAGTTGATCCAGGGAAAATTCGATTGCCTCTCGAGGGGGGAACAGATAAGAATATTTTTGCCCCTGCTATAGCACATTGGATCATGCTTTGCTGGGGCTTTTTGCCTTCCTCTGGATCAACTGTGGGTATAGGATTGTGTATATGGGATTGTATTTTTTTTTATTGAACTGGATGGACTTGTGTCTTTTTTTTAACCTGACTAACTATGTAACTACATGTAACTATGTAACTATGTACTTGGAGTTGCAACTTTTTTGCAGATTTATCCCAACACACCCTGCAACATAGCAGGCAACTCAACATGATAAAAAAAGCTCTGAGCAACCACCACACTCAATACCAATGGACCGCATCTGCAAATGATCACACACAATGGAACAAAACACATTGGTGGCATATCTTCAAGATGGCCTATGCCCCCTTCAAGGATGGGGCATCATCCCTGACTCCTCCACCTTCACTCCCATGGACCAGAGTACAGGTGAGGATCATATGGCTCACCCACTACCTCAACTACTACTACCTCAACGCACCAACAGATCTCGGCCTTGCTAAAACAGCAGCCGTGGCTATGCCCACAAGCTTGCTGCATGTCCGGTGAGTAGCCACACATGGCTTTTGAAACCCAACTTTTATTCCTGCCTTCTTGGCATCAAGAGTGCCAGTTATTCAGGAAATGTTCTTTTTGTTTTTTATTGTTTTGTATTTGGGCAACAGTCCCATCTTTGTTCTTTTCATCCAGTTTTTCTCAACTACCCTTAAAGTTCTCAACCTCTCTGGTTGCCTACTGCCGTGATCAAGCAGTACATTACTGGTACCTTTCTGCAAGTCTACTGCTTTAACATCTCAAGCACCGCATTAGCCAAAGCCTCACACATATCTTTCTCTGAGAACCCTAAAGCTTACACAATCCCTTTCAACTGACCATACCCCACTATGACCATCAATATCATATCCATCAACGCCAAAGGTCTAAGTCACCTGATAAAATGTTCATCACTGTGGAAGCTGACCACACAAACCCACTGTGATATCCTACGTGTGCAAGATATTCACTTCCAAGCAGCTAATCTGCCTACTTGCACTAATAAGAACTTCTCCAACATATTTACAGCCAATGCTCCAGTCAAAAAAAAGGGCATCTTGGTAGCCATCAACAACTTCTCTCTTTCCAACTCCAAGATTGTATCAAAGATCCAGAAGGGCGCTATCTTATTTTTTTATGCTCTATCAACAACGCTCTTTACACCATTATTACAGTATATGCTCTAAACGTCCATCAACTACGCTTTTTATGCAAGCTTCACAAGAAAGTCATTGCAATACAACAGGGCTCAGTGGTGTGGTGCGGAGACTTCAATATTACATAGTACTTCATAAAGATTTCTCGCTCCCTAAGGGATGCAAACCCGCCTTGAACTCTTTCACCGTCTTTTCACCTTTATGACGTGTGAAGGTGTCAGCATGCAGAGGAAAGAGACTACACATTTTTCCCCTTGCCATAACTCTTACTCCCACATTGACCTCTTTCTTCTCAACCAATGGAACCTGCAGAAGGTTTTGGTTTCCTCTATTCTCCCAACTACATGGTCTGACCTCTCCCCAGTGTGTATCACGATAGAAGACAGAACAAACCCCTCTTCCACCTGTCTATGGAGAATGAATACCAGGATACTACAATCTGACCCATATGTGTATACCCGCAACCACTTTGAATATAGAAGAATTATCAAACAAACTGATAGAGAACTCGAATCCCTTTATACACAATTGACACCTTGCTTCCTTTGCGCAGTTGGATAATGAGTTGAATGCACACTTGGAACAATTTAATAAAAATATTTTGATAAAAAAAGAAAACAAATTCTTGAGGGATCAAACAGCCTTCTCTGAACACAAAGCTTATAACTGGAAAAATAGTTAAATTAAATCCAAATCTAATTTTAAAACCAAGCCTTTCAATTGTCAGACGCCTTGTCGGTGTCTTCTTTCTCTTTTAGGGGGCAGTCTGTACCTCATAGATCTAGAAAATCTAAACAAGGTTTGAATGGAAGTGGCTCCAATGGGAAACATCCAAAAAAAGTATCACCGAAATGCACAATACTATGGCTCACCCTCACGGTACACTAGCTACGCAAGGTAACAACCCATTGAATAGGAGCACTGTATTTACACTATCTCATTCGGAGGCCAACTCACTTTTTCCCAGATTATCCACTCCAGGTACCAAAGCACTATCATCCACAGCAACACAAGATGAAAGTGGAGCAATTGGATCCAACACCGTTGACTCACAATGAAATAGAGATCTGGTAGGTAAATCCATATCCCAATTGGAAATGCCTACTCAGGATCTGAATGTGGTTAATTTATCCACCTATGCACTTTCTGACCTGGAATGTAAAATCCTCTCACGAGGATTGAGTTTTTGCCCTAACCAGAATATTATCAAATTTTAGGCTATCAAAGATCTCCAATTATTTGCTTGTAAGTTAATTCTGAAAGAATGTATTCCAAGGAAACACCCTCCCAACCTAACTTTGAATCTCAAGAACTTAAGGCCTTAGACACACTGGTCAGTCTCTTGGAGGAGAATTAACCTCCCGACTTGATTGACCAGATCGATTTGGAACATCTATTGGGTAGTTTTGACAATACAGAACCTCCCCATGCCCAAGTTCAAAAAGAAATTGCATAAATTCCCGCCACTAAACACTAACTCAAGTTCTAGCATTTGTCAAACTGGTAGATAATGAGCTTTGTAAAATTAAAATCAATCAATCTGACTATGACAATATGTCGATTGAAAGAGATCAGCCTTGAAAGCACTCAAAGACCACCCAGATATAACAATAAAGCCCTCCGATAAGGGGGGCAACATTGTTATCATGGATAATACACAGTACATTGATATGTGTATGAAAATCCTGGAAAATAAAAAATGGTATTGTAGAATGAATGCAAATAAAATTGCCAAATTCAACCAGGAATTTTATTCCTTGGTGGATTCTGCCTTATCATTACTAAATCTGAATGGGAGTTCATTAGAACAAAACAACCTAAAATTCCTACATTTTATGCCCTGCCCAAGTTGCACAAATGCATCAAACGTCTCCCTGGTAGACCCATTGTACCTGGGAATGGCTCACTAACAGAAAATCTCAGCACCTTTGTTGATGGGCATCTGCTCCCATACGTGGTGAACCTTCTCAGTTACCTGCGAAACACCCTCCACCTATTACAAGTCTTGGATGGATTGTGTATTTCCTCCACGTCGATCTTGGTGGCCATTGACATAAAGGCCCTATACAGCTCAATACCCCACAACAAGGGCCTCAGCTGTATTCGACATGTCAGGATGACAGGTTTGATCCAAAGATGAGCAAGTTCTTGTTAGGTTCCCTCGACTATATTCTCCAACGCAATCATTTCACCTTCAATGGCTCCCATTTCCTCCAGGTGCAGGGGGTTGCGATGGGGTCTTCTTGTGCCCCATCGTATGCCAAGCTGTACCTGGGGGAGTGAGAGTGTATGATTAATCAGTCTGAGGCCTTGGCCCCCATCATGAAAAACGTGTCTCTGGCTTAGATTCATTGATGATGTCTTCCTTATATGGGATGGCCCTCAAGACCAATTAGAACTGTTCTTGAAGCACCTCAATATAAACAACTTCAATCTAACCTTTACAATGACCTCCAACAGATCCTCAATAACTTTTTTGGATGTCACTATTCATAAGGATGATGTAGGTCGCATTAGCAGCAGCTTGTATAGGAAGCCGACGGCCGGCAATACTATACTGCATGCTAGTAGCTTTCACCCTACAGCTTTAATTAAGTCTATCCCCTTCAGCCAATATTTAAGGATACATAGGAATTGTACAGACAATGTAGTTTTCAAGAAGGGGGCTGATCGACTCAGGGAAAGACTACTTTTATGTGGCTACTCCAAATCGTGTCTTAAGAAGGCCTACAATAGAGCACTATTGAAAACAAGAAATGACTTGTTATACAATCCTTCCTCTAAAAATACTAAAAAAAAATCTGATTTCCATCATAATGAGGTTTAGCAACCAACATGAAACTTTCAAAAAAAAATTACAGCAAATATTGGCATGTCCTTTCTATGGATCCAACAATAGGCCCATATGTAAGCAAAAATCCATCATTTACTTTTAAAAGAGCAAGATCCCTCAAAGACCACCTGGTGTCCAGTGAATTTAACAACACGATCCTGGACAGCCGGGGGCATGTCCAGGATCGGCACACATTACCGATCGTTGAATGTCCCTCCTCCTACCGCCCATTCATTGTGACAAACCAATAACAGGTTCGCTACCATTAAGAACAGCGTTATTTAAACAACTCAATCCCCACTATCTACACTTGCTCACAGCGTTCCCACATATCACGCTGAGGACTGTAGTCTGCTTGGTAAGCACTTTTGCATTCGTTGAGGAGACATTTTCATTGCTTCATACCTTGGGATCATGAATAGTTTATGTATTCATTCAAGTTTCCCTTTCTTATTTTTATGCTTCTAGACTACTTATATTGGACACTGCTTAGGGAAGCTATACTCCCCTTAATAACACTCCTGGATCGACAATATCGATCTGTTTTGAAATCTGTGGTCCCAGATATCATAAGTCAAGTCTTGGGGTATGTTTGTTTGTTTTGAGATTCTCACAATGTTTAAATAATATCAGGTCTCCCCCACATAGTACAAGTTTATGATTAATTTTACTTTATTTTTTTTTTCTCTACATTCCAGTGGCTGGGTGAGACGACCAGCCAGCTTATTGTAACTGACTTTGGTCTGTCCCCTTTGTGAGGGGTGGATGTGTTTTCATTTGGAGGTGCCCTTTGTGGAGTTGCTGCACCTACTGGGGTCTTCTAGCCCACTCTGGGGATCTAGAACCTGGTCTAGGTGTTCCCCCTTCACTCCACGTCTTTTCCTCTTTTTCCCCCGCCTCCCTGTTCTCGGCCCCTGTAGAGCTGTGGCTAATCGGTCTCTTCCTATGGGATACTGGGGATGTCTTGGAAAATGCATTGTCAACATAAGTGGTTAGTACTTGTACATACATGTTAGTCCAATCCAATGATGTATTATATCACATTACTTAGGCTATGTTATGCACAAGTTTTCACTTAGTGTATACGCCCATGAATAAGTCTGTTTTCTGTTTATTTATTCCTGTTCTGTCTGATAATCTTTTAGATGTAAAAATCCATCGTGACCATAGCTGTTACCCCTGAAGAAGAGGTCCACCTATTATACCTCGAAACATTGGGTCATCTATTGTTGTAAATCAATTTTCTCAATAGAATTGGTCATTGTCCTGTGTTCACAATCTCCCTGTATTCAATTATATGTATCCATTTTAATTTTGCATAATTATCATGTCATGGTGACTCTTTTTTAATCTTTTTCAATAAATATCATTCATTTAAATATTATTCCTACTTTTGTATTTCCATTTTGAGTGACCCTCCTCAAAGTCCCACTAGAAGAATTACTCTCCTTGTGAGTGTTTCTGTGTATTGTCTTTATATAGGGATGTGGGTTCATTCTCAAATTTAAACTCATATTGGGGTGACACCTTTTCACTCATATTACTTCACAAAGATTTCTCATCGCTCCCTAAGAGATGCAAACCTGCCTTGAACTCTTTCACCGTCTTTTCACCTTTATGACGTGTGAAGGTGTCAGCATGCAGAGGAAAGAGACTACACATTTTTTCTCCTTGCCATAACTCTTACTCCCACATTGACCTCTTTCTTCTCGACCAATGGAACCTGCAGAAGGTTTTGGCCTCCTCTATTCTCCCAACCACATGATCTGACCACTCCCCAGTGTGTATCACGATAGAAGACAGAACAAACCCCTCTTCCACCTGTCTATGAAGAATGAATACCAGGATACTACAATCTGACCCATATTTGGATACCCGCAACCACTTTGAAAACTTTGTCTTGAACAAGGATTCTGTCTCTGATCCAAACCCTGTGTGGGCTGCGCATGAAGCCTATATTCAAGGCCTATTTATCCAACTGGGGGCCAGGGATGAAAGGCAAAGGAAGCAGCTCATTGATACCTCTTAGCAGATATCCAGGCCACCGATTTACTTAACCACTTAACAACCGGCCCATAGCCAAATGACGGCTACAGGGCGGTTGTTTAACTCTGGGAGGGTGTCCAGGGATGTCCTCCCAGAATTCGGCTCTCGCGCGCCTCCCAGGGCGCGCACTCGAGAGCATCCGTGACCGCCAGGTCCAGAGGACCCGGCGCATCACGGATCCCGGTAAATGGCCGCTGATCGCAGCCGTTTACCATGTGATCGTGCCGTCAAATGACGGAGCGATCAGATGTAAACAAACCGGCATCATCTGATGACGCCGGTTCCTCTCCTCCCCTCCTGTGTACCGATCGGTACACTGTGAGCGGAGAGGGGGATGGATGGATGGCTGCAGCGTTGTGGGCTGCATCTGTAGTGCCCACAGCGCTGCACAGAGACATCCAGCCATTCATCCATCCATGCTCAGCCATCCCTCACTGCTCTTCAATGCCCCACAATACTCTGCCATACCCTGCAATGCCCTGAAATACCCCGCAATACTCTGCCATACCCTGCAATACCCCGCAATACTCTGCCATGCCCTGAAATATCCTGCAATACCCCAAAATACCCCGCAATACTCTGCCATACCCTGCAATGCCCTGAAATACCCCGCAATACTCTACCATACCATGCAATGCCCCGAAATACCCCGCAATACCCTGCAATACCCTGCAATACTCTGAAATACCCCGCAATACTCTGTCATACCCTGCAATACCCCGCAATACTCTGCAATACCCCGCAATACTCTGCCATACCCTGCAATACCCCGAAATATCCCACAATACTCTGCAATACCCAGCCATACTCTGCCATACCCAGCCATGCTCTGCAATACCCCGCAAAAATCTGCAATACTCTGCCATAACCCACAATACTCTGCCATACCCAGCCATACTCTGCAATACCCCGCAATACCCAGCCATACTCTGCAATACTCGGTGATACCCAGCCATACTCTGCCATACCCAGTCATACTCGGCGATACTCTGCAATACCCAGCCATGCTCAGCCATACTCGGCCATGCTCAGCCATACTCGGCCATGCTCAGCCATACCCAGCCTCTGTATGTGGCCAGGCTGTGGAAGTCTCACACATGTGGTATCGCCGTACTCAGGAGGAGTAGGAGAATCTATTTTGGGGTGTCATTTTTGGTATGTACATGCTATGTGTTAGAAATATTGTATAAATGGACAACTTTGTGTTAAAAAAAAACAAAAAGCATTTTAACCACTTCCTGCCTTCTGTCATACGACGTCCTTGACTTTGTGCGGGGATATCTGAATGATGGGTGCAGCTACAGGCATCATTCAGATATCAGCTTTTTCAGCCGGCGATTCCCTACACCATAAGAATGATCATAGCAGCTGTTACACTGCTTGATCATTCTTACGGGAGGTGAGAGGGGACGTCCCCCCCTCCCGCCGCCCTCCGGTGCTTCTACCGCCTCACTGCTACGATCGAAGCCAGGATCCTTTTTTTTTTTTTTTTATTTCAGGCACAGCCTAGAGGTGAGATGTGGGCTCTTATTGACCCCATATCTCACTGTAAAGAGGACCTGTCATGCCATATTCCTATTACAAGGGATGTTTACATTCCTTGTAATAGGAATAAAAGTGATCAAAAAAATTTTTTGGGGGAAAAAGGTGTCAAACTAAAATAAATAAAGTAAAATGAACAATAAAAAAAAAAATTTTAAAGCGCCGCTGTAACTCAAAATTTGTAACCAGTAAAAAATTTTAAAGCGTCACCTATGGGGATTTTTAAGTAGCAAAGTTTGGCGCCATTCCACAAGCGTGTGCAATTTTGAAAGGTGACATGTTGGGTATCTATTTACTCGGCGTAACTTCATCTTTCACATTATGCAAAAACATTAGGCTAACCTTACTGTTTTGGTTTTTTTAAGCAAAAAACTGTTTTTTTTCCAAAAAAAATGCGTTCGAAAAATTGCTGCGCAAATATCGTGCGAGATAAAAAGTTGCAATGACCGCCATTGTATTCTCTAGGGTCTTTGCTAAAAAAACATATATAATGTTTTGGGGTTCTATGTAATTTTCTAGTAAATAAATGATGATTTTTACATGTAGGAGAGAAATGTCAGAATTGGCCTGGGCACTCCAGAACGCCTGAAGGTGCTCCCCTGCATGTTGGGCCTCTGTATGTGGCCACGCTGTGTAAAAGTCTCACACATGTGGTATCACCGTACTCGGGAGTAATAGTAGAATGTGTTTTGGAGTGTAATTTGTGGTATGCATATGCGGTGTGTGAGAAATAACCTGCTTATATGACAATTTTGTGAAAAAAAAAAAAAGAAAAAAAAAAACTTGATTTTGCAAAGAATTGTGGGAAAAAATGACAACTTCAAAAAACTCACCATGCATCTTTCTAAATACCTTGGAATGTCTTCTTTCCAAAAAGGGGTCATTTGGGGGGTATTTGTACTTTTCTGGCATGTTAGGGTCTCAAGAAATGAGATAGGCCGTCAGTACTTCAGGTGTGATCAATTTTCAGATATTGGCACCATAGCTTGTGGACTCTATAACTTTCACAAAGACCAAATAATATACACTAATTTGGGTTATTTTTACCAAAGATATGTAGCGGTATAAATTTTGGCCAAAATATATGAAGAAAAATTACTAATTTGCAAAATTTTATAACAGAAACGAAGAAAAATTTATTTTTTTTACAGATTTTTTGGTCTTTTTTCTTTTATAGCACAAAAAATAAAGAACCCAGCGGTGATTAAATACCACCAAAAGAAAGCTCTATTTGTTTGAAAAAAAGGACAAAAATTTGATATAGATACAGTGTTGCTGAAAATTGGTCTGGTTATTAAGGGGGTTTAAGTGCCCAGTGGTCAAGTGGTTAACAAAAAGCAGCCACATGCCGACCTTAAAACCAAATTGCTTAAACTTTGATTAGAATTAAGGTTTCTCCTACTAGAAAATTGACAAATTACAGAAACGACTTAAAATGAAATTTTATATTGCTGGAAACAAAGCAGGGAAACTTTTGACACACCAAATCAAAGGCTATCAAGCCAAATCTCGCATCCCCTTTCCTCACCATCCCACTACAAACAAAAAATTGCTTAACCCGCAAGCCATAGCGGACGCATTTAGCAATTATTACAGTGCTCTTTATAACCTAAAAGAAGACGCAACTTGATTTCTCCTTCATCCAGTCCTTTTTAGACTTGGTGCACCTCCCATGTTTAACCCCTGAACAACTAGAAGCTGCGGGTCCTGATGGATTTGTAGGGGAATATTATAAACAGTTTAAAAGTTTAAAATCTTGATTGAACATATTATTTAATACCGCTGCTTCCTCAGCCTCCCTCCCTCAGGAGATGTTGAAATCGCTGATAATCACCTTACCGAAGCCAGGGAAAAAGCCTACTGCACCCCAAAATTTTCGCCCTATCTCTTTGCTCAACCATGACATGAAACTGTATGCAAAAGTAATTGGGAACAGATTGATTGACCTTCTCCTGATCCTCATCCATCCCTATCAATCTGGATTCACAATGTTGTCGGCACCCATCCTCCATGTTGTCGGCACCCTTTTCCATATCCAATGGCACAAGACAAGGTTGTCCTCTATCACCTCTAATTTTCAATTTGATAATACAACCATTAGCTGAGAAGATTAGGACTCACAACCAGATCTCCGGCATTAATATAGACCCCTGTGAACATAGAATCAATCCGTTCATAGATGATGTTATTCTTATGTTGACAAATACTACTACTAATCTGACCTGGCTTTGGTGCAAAAAACACTGGAGGAATTTAAAAATGTGAAAAAAGGGGAAGGATAGATATGGCGCTGCTCTTATTATGAGGTCATTTGCAACCGCTAAATACCTGAGGGTGTATACAATGGGTGCATATAGTGCAAAAAGTGAAAAAAAAGTGCAAAAAATAAGAAATGTAAAGGATATCCTACTGTGTAAACTTCCTGATCGCTTATTTATAATGCATACTGTTAGAAGTATGCCTTAAGTTAGAGGTTAACAGGAAGGAGATCACTTACATCACTTACATCACAGACAAGGAGGCACTTGGAGGATACAGGACAGGAAGTTTTCCTACTCCACAGGCTGCACAGCTCATACTGTGAAAGTTAAATACCTCCTTGTGGGGTAAATAATAGCGGGGAGTGCGTTTCTTATGGGGCACGGTTTTCTAAGAAGCACAGAACAATTTGAAGGAGCACATTTTAGACACCAGGGTTTAAGGATGGTATATGCATGTTTCTGAGCCCAGTTTCACATCAATACTATATACATATATGTTGTCATATATGTTGTATTTTTTTGGCACAGAAATGTTACTTTGAATTGCAGATTTTGCACAGGATTGTGGATTTCACACAGGAAAAGTCAGCGCTTTTCTATTTGTTTTTTAGTTTTTATTTCTCATTTTATTTTTGTTTGAATGCACATAGCTTCTAATGCCGCATGCACATGATCGCAAATGCCGCCAGCAAAACTCAGATGAGAGCTTTTTGTCAGAAAATGCGACCGTGTGTATGCTCCATCGATCTTTTGCTGGTCGAAAGTTCAGAGAACTTTTGTGTGACTGTGTGTATTCAAGACAAGCTTGAGCGGAATTCCGTCGGAAAAACCATACAAGTTTTTTCTGACGGAAATTCTGATCGTGTGTAGGCGGCATAACTATGCATTATAAATAAGCGATCAGGTAGTTTACACAGTAGGATATCCTTTACATTTCTTATTTTTTGCACTTTTTTCTTTCTTTTTTTTTTTTTTTTTTGCACTATATGCACCCGTGGTATACACACCCCTCAAGTATTTAGAGGTTGCAAATTACCTCTTAATAAGAGCAGCACCATATCTATCCTTCCACATTTTTCTAGATTTATCATAGGGTAAATTTATTGATAGAGGCTGCAGCTCTTCACATATTTTACATTTAATTTTCATTTGTACCATAAGCGCGGGAGTCAAATATTTCATAATTTCACTGCATGAATTTAGTCATGTTTCTTACAACAAGGTAAATGCCTCCAAATCATTTATCCTATCTCTAGGACTAACACAATAACTTACACTTAGGAATCATTATCCTTATGTATGGGCCACTGATGACACTGATGGAATCCTTAATGAAGCCTTGTGGGAGGGCAAAACACGTTGACGTAATTTCTGGTGCCGAGTCCAAATGATGTCACTTCCGGTTTTGGTGGAACGCACACTGGATGCGGCATTTCCTGGATTTTATCCCTGAATTGTTATATGCTTATTTTACTTCTCTGTCCTACAAGTACCAACCTGTATTTGCGCAATAAACACCAACCTACTGTGCTTCATTATTAGTTCCTTCTTTTTATTTTTGGTGTATTTACCAACTAATGATTATTACATTGGGGGAGATCTTCATTGGACCTTCTGTGAGTCACCATTCCTGGCCAGCTTTACAGCTCGTATGACCCGTTCCACATCACGGTGTAGAAGTTTGGAGCACTACTGCACTTTATAAGGATTAGAGCACTTAAGCACCTTTATTTGGGGATGTTTTGCAATATTTCAATATGATTATTTGATTTTTTTTTTATTTTTACTGTTATTTTCTGAAGTTTTTTCAATGGAATGATTCATGCCCTTTTGCGAGCGCTGTAATTATTTTATTATATTCATTCAAGTGTACAGCACTTGTGTACAGCAGCTGCAATTATTATTAAATCTGTTGTTCAGTTTTTTCCACTTGTCTCACTTTCAGCGTGAATATATTTAATTTTTAACCAAATCTGTATCCTGTACATATCATTATATTTTTTAGAGTGGTTCGGATTCAGACGTGTTCCCTATTTTCCACGTTCATCTCCATTTAAGCATGGTAATCTGGCCTGCTTATAGGCTGTTCTCATGGTCTGGGTTGCATGCCCCTGCCTCAGCCCTGGGTTGACATTACATTGGACACCCCCGTCTTTCTTTTAGCATCTGGGCCGTCATTTATTCCATGAACTGACATGTAAGTGCTAGACCCTTTGTTTTCCAACATTTTCCCTTCTTTGTTCAACATAGGGAATCCCCAGTAAAACACCATCTTTTACCATCTACAGTATATTTATAGATATCGTTGACATTACACTCCTGACGAGAGGACGGATCCTCGAAATGTGTAGTTTTTTTATGTCAAAACAGTCTGATTTTTTATAACTTATATTTATCATGTACCCACTTACAAATGCCATCATGTATCCACTTATTATGAAATTATTTAATTATATGAATGTCAGCTTCTAATGGAATTTTTTCAACAATTGCATCATGTATTTGGAGAACATTTTTAATTTTGTTTGTATAATAAATCAATTTCTATTTCATATATTTTTTGTACCATTACGTAATTTAGTGACTGGCCTCACACAAAGTCCCATGACCATCGTTCTTTGCATACATATAAATCTGTATCCTCTCTTTACCAGGTTAAGTATACACCTTTCTTATGCAATCTTCCTAAGAAACTAGGCAATGGGAGTTATTTACGAAAGGCAACTCCACTTTGCACTACAAGTGCACTTGGAAGTGCAATCGCTGTAGATCTGAGGGGGACATGCAAGGAAAATAAAAAACAGCATTTTAGCTTGCACATGATTGGATGATAAAATCAGCAGAGCTTCCCCTAATTTCATATCTTCCCCTCAGATTTGCAGCGAGTGAACTTCCAAGTGCACTTGTAGTGCAAAGTGGATTTGCCTTTTGTAAATAACCCACAGTATCTCCAAGCACACACTCTCCTGGTCAGGTAGATTGGCAGCATTTAAAATGCTAAAATTACCTCAGCTTCTATACCTACAGTATTTAGACTGCTTCCTATTCCAGTCCCTCTACCTCTCTTAATCTTCTTACAAATGACCTTGGGGCGGTTTGTGTGGCAAAACTTGAAGGCTAGAAACTCTTCATCCATCTTAATAAAACACAGATCTCTAGGTGGCGCAGACTATTAACTTCAGGGATTATTACAATGCTACCATATTATCATAACTCAAAGCCTGAATTGTTTCAGGTGTTGCTTGTCCATGATGTGACATTGAATCCCTACAGATTCCAGGTTATAACTTAAATGACTGGCTCCTTAGTGCACCTTCAGTGAAAAAGGGTAATTTAGCCATCTCCCCCACCATTACCGCCACAGTGGCAACCTTTAACTATTTCATTACCAATGCCTCCAAAGGACACAATCCTTATAAATTACCCCTTACAATCTCCATACTTCCTTTACTTATCCCTAATCTATCCTTACGAACATAGCAGGACAGGGGCATAAAACATATATCTGATCTGTATTCTAAAAACCTCCTTAAACCAGTTACAATGTTACAAAAAGCCTTCTCTATCCCATCTGCAGAGTATTATAAACATACTCAGGTATACGCATTGCTTATTGCACAACCCCCACAAATATGTCCATGATAGGGCGCGGGAATACTTATTGAATCCAACTGTCTCTACCAAAGATATTAATCTATTTTACAGTCTGCTACAGGACAACACATCCTTTGACAAACTTCCTGGTGAAATGGGAACGAGACACAGGCTGCTCCTTCAGTGAATCTCAATGGCTAACTGCCTTAAATTCTAGCTTCAGAGCAACCCATACCTCTAACTTGTGGGAACTTGCATTGAAAGTTCATCTCTGCTGTTATATCACTCCATCCCAGATTCATATACAGTATATATGCCCCACCCACTTCATCTTCCTGCTAGAGAAACTGCGGGGAAGTGGGGTCCTATACCACGTTTTATGGACTTATAATAAGATATCACCCCTTCTGGGAAGATGTATTCCAACTTCTAAATGAAGTCATTGGAATCCCCACAGTTACATCTCCAGAATTTGCTCTACTGAGCATTGGCATTGGCATTGACAATATCCCCTTCCAACTTCACTACATAGCTAGCCATATTCTTCTAGCAGCAACGTTAGCTATTGTTTGTCACTGGAAGACCCCTGACCACATTCCCAGAAGCAAAGTCATATCTTTAGTGCACATTCATGGTTCATATGAGTGCATGTTTGCTTTCTATGAGGGGAGTAGGGCCTCTGCTAGGGCAAATTGGTCACAATGGCTTAGTTGGTACCAACGAGCATTCTACAACCCAAACTGATATTTACAGTTCCTACACTTCCATGTATATTGATATTGTTTTATGTTTATGTTCTACCACTGTGCTATATGCATATGGCAATCTTGGATATGTGCCTTACATCAATTTTTTTTTCTTCTGTTTGTATCTGTTCTAATGTAAAAACTTCAATAAAAACCTATTGAAAGTAAAAATGAACATTTTATTTATGATTATATTAATGTGTCCAATTACATTTGCCCCCTTAAAATGGGGGACTCCGTATAAAAATGGTTGCAGTTCCTAAAATTTGTACTTTGATATGTATGTTCAACCCCTTGAATTAAAGCTGAAAGTCTGTGCTTCAAATTCATTTTGGATTGTAATTTTATTTATATTTATTATTTTATTCTGGGGGCATACAGAGCCAAAAGTATGAAAATTGTGCCTGTGTCAAAATATATACAGACCTAACTGTATATTAAGGAATGGCGCTACTTAAATGTGAACAACAAACCAAACTGAAATACTAAAAATATGCAAAACATTATTCAATAAATAATACACTATATATGATAGTCCTTCGGGTGTCTTCCAATCACCGTGACCCAAACAGGTGATGTGCTTTCACAAATTCACTGAAATTGTGCTCCACCACAGTGAGGGCAAAAATTCTCACTCAACAACTCCAAATGGCCATAAAAGGCCTCACACGCTTTTTATATGTACTCCAGAGATGTCTCCTTTCAACACTCTCCCACAGCTACTGGGCTAATAGATCTCCCATATAAGTAATTCTTCCACTCCATATGCAGTGAGTAAATGGCAAAGAGATATATAGTGTAGTATTTATTATTAATAGTTGAAAAAAAAATCAAAAATATTGCACTTACATTTGGTGAGGATTTAGATAAGCACCAACACAGACAGCCTTTCTGTATTAGGAAATTGCCTCTCTGCCGAGCTGGCATGCGTTCAGCTTGCCATATCTTTTATATAGCGCCATTCCTTTATATATATATATTATGAGGTGATTTGTTCACTTTAAAGGGGCTGCTGTTCTACGTATGATTTTTATTTATGTATTTGTTTAGAGGTGAGGCGCCAATTTTATCACATTTTACACTTCATAGTTACATAGGTGAGGTTGAAAAAAAAGACACAAATCCATCAAGTCCAACCTATGTGTGTGATTATATGTCAGTATTACATTGTATATCCCTGTATGCTGCGGTCATTCAGGTGCTTATCTAATAGTTTCTTGAAACTATCAATGCCCCCCCGCTGGGACCACGTCCTGTGGAAGGGAATTTCACATCCTTGCTGCTCTTACAGTAAAGAACCCTCTACGTAGTTTAAGGTTAAACCCCTTTTCTTCTAATTTTAATGAATGGCCACAAGTCTTGTTAAACTCTCTTCTGGAAAAAAGTTTTATTCCTATTGTGGGGTCACCATTGAAATCATATCCCCTCTCAAGCTTCTCTTCTCCAGAGAGAATAAGTTCAGTGCTCGCAACCTTTCCTCATAACTAATATCCTCCAGACCCTTTATTAGCTTTGTTGCCCTTCTTTGTACTTGCTCCATTTCCAGTACATCCTTCCTGAGGACTGGTGCCCAGAACTGGACAGCATACACTAGGTGCGGCCGGACCAGAGTCTTATAGAGCGGGAGAATTATCATTTTATCTCTGGAGTTGATCCCCTTTTTAATGCATGCCAATATTCTGTTTGCTTTGTTAGCAGCAGCTTGGTATTGCATGCCATTGCTGAGCCTATCATCTTTTCCATCCTAGATTCCCCCAGAGGTTCTCCCCCCAGTGTATAGATTGCATTCATATTTTTGCCACCCAAATGCATTATTTTACAGTTTTCTACATTGAACCTCATTTGCCATGTAGTTGCCCACCCCATTAATTTGTTCAGATCTTTTTGCAAGGTTTCCACATCCTGCGGAGAAGTTATTGCCTTGCTTAGCTTAGTATCATCCGCAAATACAGAGATTGAACTGTTTACCCCATCCTCCAGGTCATTTACGAACAAATTAAATAGGATTGGTCCCAGCACAGAATCCTGAGGGACCCCACTACCCACCCCCGACCATTAAGAGTACTCCCTATTTATCACCACCCTCTGAACTCGCCCTTGAAGCCAGTTTTCAATCCATGTACTCACCCTATGGTCCATGCCAATGGACCTTATTTTTTACAGTAAACGTTTATGGGGAACTGTGTCAAATGCTTTTGCAAAATCCAGATACACCACATCCATGGTGTATCTTCCTTTATCTAGCTGGCAACTCACCTCCTCATAGAAGGTTAGTAGATTGGTTTGGCAAGAATGATTCTTCATGAATCCATGCTGATTACTGCTAATGATACCGTTCCCATTACTAAAATCTTGTATATGGTCCCTTATCATCCCCTCCAAGATTTTACATACTATTGATGTTAGGCTAACTGGTCTGTAATGCTCAGGGATGTATTTTGGGCCATTTTTAAATATTGGTGCTACATTGGCTTTTCTCCAATAAGCTGGTACCATTCCAGTCAGTAGACTGTCAGTAAAAATTAGGAACAATGGTTTGGCAATTACTTTACTGAGTTCCCTACGTACCCTCAGGTGTAAGCCACCTGGTCCCGGTGATTTATTAATGTTAAGTTTCTCAAATCTAATTTTAATTCTGTCCTTTGTTAACCATGGAGGTGCTTCCTGTGATGTGTCATGCCCTGTCCATAATGCCACTCAGAGTCTTCTCCAGCAGGAACATAACAGGGATTGCGTCACTGATGTATGCATTGTCACAGCTCACCATCCTTGAGGAGAGAAGGGCCGGCAACTTCATGTCCATATCAAATGTAAATACTTTTATTGGCACATGTTAAAAAATACAAAAGCAGATGTGTTTCTGTACACTGCCTTAATCACCGCACACCATCCTTGTCGCCTCCTCAAATGGTGGCAGCACAGTGCATGCATCCTTTATAAGCAGCCATTGGTGTGGGAGAAAAATGCTGAGCCACCCTGAGCCTTTCTCACAGAGGTACTCGGTGATGGCCCTCTGCTGCATGTGCAGCCGCTGCAGCATTGCCAAAGTTGAGTTTCACCTGGTGGGGCATGTCACAAATCAGGCAGTCTGCTGGCAGGCGGGATTCCTGCTGAATTCCAGCTAACCAAACACTGGCTATGTATGACCACCTAAAATGGCTACAGACTCTTCTGGCCTGCTTTAGAAAATCTTGCAATCCTGGGTACCTGTATAACCACTTAAGGACCAGCCTCGTTTTGGATTTTAGGTGTTTACATGTTTAAAACAGTTTTTTTTGCTAGAAAATTACTTAGAACCCCCAAACATTATATATGGTTTTTCTTCTAACACCCTAGAGAATAAAACAGAGGTCATTGCAATACTTTTTTTTGCACCGTATTTGCGCAGCGTTCTTAAAAGCGCACTTTTTTTGGAAAAAATTCACCTTTTTGAATAAAAAAATAAGACAACAGTAAAGTTAGCCCAATTTTTTTTTATATTGTGAAATATAATGTTATGCCAAGTAAGTTGATACCCAACATGTCATGCTTCAAAATTGCCCCCGCTCGTGGAATGGCATCAAACTTTTACCCTCAAAAATCTCCATAGGCGATGTTTAAAAAATTCTACAGGTTGCATATTTTGTGGTACAGAGGAGGTCTAGGGCTAGAATTATTGCTCTCGCTCTGCCAGTCGCGGCGATACCACACATGTGTGGTTTGACCACCGTTTTCATATGCGGGCGCTACTCGCGTATGCGTTCGCTTCTGCGTGCGAGCTCGTCGGGATGGGGGGTTTTTAACATTTTTTACATTTTTATTATTTATTTTACATTGTTTTATTTATTTTTACACTGTTTTAAAAAAAAAAATGTGTCACTTTTATTTCTATTACAAGGAATGTAAACATCTCTTGTAATAGAAAAAAGCATGACAGGACCTCTTAAATATGAGATCTGGGGCCAAAAAGACCTCAGATCTCATATTTACACTAAAATGCAATAAAAAAAAATAATTTAAAAAAATGACATTTAAAAAAATGTGCCTTTAAGAGGCGTGGACGGAAGTGACGTTTTGACGTCGCTTCTGCCCAGCAGTGTCATGGAGATGAGTGGGCGGCATCTTAGCCTCACTCATCTCCAGGCACAGGATGGAGATGGATGTGATCGCCTCCGCTGCTACCGACGGCTCCGGTAAGCGGCGGAGGGCACTGGATCGCGGCGGGAGGGGGGCCCTGTCCCGCCACCGATAAAAGTGATCTTGTTGTGAATCCGCCACAGGGACCACTTTTATCTGAAAGCCGGCCACCGTACAAAAACGGGGATACCGGGGTTATGGCAACTAGCTGCTGCCATAACAACGATATACCCCTTCAAAGTTTGGACGTACATCATCGTGCAGCGGTCGGCAAGTGGTTAAGAAATGCTGCACCACCAAATTGAGGACATGTGCCAGGCATGGCACATGTGTCAACTTTCCCTGTCAAAGAGTGGACAGGAGGTTAGTGCCATTATCACACACCATCATTCCTGGCTCAGGCTGGCGTGTACCACCTCTGGGCCTGCCCCTGCAAAGCTGAAAGAATCTCTGCTCCGGTATGGCTTCTGTCCCCTAGACAGACCAGCTGAAGCACTGCATGGCATCTCTTAGCCTGACTCATTGAATAGTCCCTTGGAACGCTTAGGGGTACTGGTGGTTCATAGGACAATTCAGCAGAGGAAAGCATGAAGAAGAAGTAGAAGGATGAGGAGGGGTTGATCTTGCATCATCACCACCAGCTGTATGGAAATGTGGCAGCAAAACAAGCTCCAGCACTGAGTCCTGTCCTGCATCCTTCCTAGTTGCAAGCAGAGTTACCCAGAGTTACTCAGTATGCTGTGAAGGAAATATAGTGTAACGTGTAACGTGGACCTTGCTGCTGAATGCCTTGCCAAATGATGCCACAACATTGCCTTCCACATGATGGCACAGATCTGGAATGGCCTTTCGTGCAAAAAAATATCGACTGGGAACCTGTCATTGTGGTACAGCACATGCTGCAAATTCACAGAAGGGGGCAGAATCCACCAGTAAAGCCAGCAATTTGCACAAGCTGGAGTTTAGATGCTGGGCATGAGGGTGGCAGGGAGTGTATTTTTTTTTTGTTGCAGCAGCTGGGACAGAGAAATTTGCAAGCTATACTCTACAGCTGTTAGTGTGCTGCTGGCAGACGTGTTGCAAGGACCTGTGACACGCTTCGCTATATCATTATCCCTGTCAGTGGAGGCTGCGGAGAGGTCATGAGATATAGTGGGGTAGAAGTGAAAGGTGAGGAGCGAGGAGGAAAAGATTGCATCCCTTCTGTGCGGATTTCAGGTGCTCTTGCCAATTGGCTGAGTGGTGGGAGGTTAAATGTCTCGTCAAGCATGTGGTACCCAAATGGCTGGGGTTTTTGCTGCGCTTGATCTGCTTGAGGCAAAGTTTGCAAATTGCAAATTGCAACAGTGTAATGGGCTGCACATGTGCTAAAAAAGGCCCAGACAGCTGAGCTGTGGGAAGTGGGCCAGGAGATATCAGCTCCACAATCTGATGAAATAGGGTGGCTTCTCTTTACTCCATGATGGCTGCCCCTGGAGGACATCCTGCCTCTTTGGGGTTGTGCCTCACCCTCATCCATTTTGCACTCGCAGTTCAAAATGGATTTGCCTTTTGTAAATAACCCCCATGGTGTAAACCCCATGGTGTTATTACTTAGCAGCAAAATTTACACAGTTAGCTCCTTCAAACCAAGTCACTTGAAAAAGGAGATGTGATAGTTAGACCATAATTTTAGTAGGGTTTTAATTTTTGTGAATAGTGGGTGGATAATTGGTTTGATAAAGGGTTTTATAAGATGGGGTAAGGAGGATGCCCAAATATTTAAAAAAATGTGATGTCCAGGCGAAAGATAATCTCTCCTGTAAAGATGCTGTTAACAGTGGTGGGATATTTATAGGCATTGCAGTACATTTGGCTAAATTAGCCCCTAGGCCAGTGAGATCTTGGAATATTTCTATTTCTTTTGTGAGGTTTGGAAGGGAAATTAAGGGGTCTGAAAGGAATAGCAAAACGTTATGGGCGTATAGGCTCAATTTGAAGTCTGTTATGCCTTTGGAATAGCCTTTCATATTTACATTATTCCGTATGGCCCGAGACAGGGGTTCGATGGCTAGGGCAAAAAGGAGAGGGGAAAGGGGGCACCCTTGTCTAGTTCCTCTACCCAATGCAAAGAACATGGAGTTTTCCCCAGGGAGTCTAATTATAGTTTGAGAATTTTGATATAAAACTCTAAAGCCGTGCATGAATTCATTGCAAATACCCTATTTGGGGAGTAAAGGTTCTAGGTATGACCAACTGACACTACCAAAGGCCATGTGGATATCAAGGCTAAGACTAACTACTGGGTTTGCATGTAGGTTAGCATCCTGTATTATATTTGTGACAAGCCTTAAGTTGTCCGTAATCTGTCTGCCTGGAATAAAACCCATTTGGTCTGGGTGAATTAATGATGTGATGACCGCAACCATTCTGTCCACAAGCAAATGGCAGAAAAATTTGAGGTCATTATTTATAGCTGAAATTGTGCGGTAGTTCTGTGGAGAGGTGTGATCTTTATGGGGCTTGGGTAATAGACACATGTTGGCTAAAAGCATTTCCTTTGGGAACTTATATATAATTGTATAATTTGGATAAATGGGGGGCCAGAATATGTGAGAATTTTTTATAATATAGGGTAGAATATCCATCTGGACCGGGTGCTGTGGAAGTTTTAAGGGACTTGATAATCTCAGTTATTTCTATAGCGGTGCATGGAGCGTTCAGTTTTTCAATTTGTTGCGTAGACAGAGTGGGAACTAAGACCTCTCCAAGCCATTCTTAAGAATGCCCTGGAGAAGTATGCGGGGCAGACAGTAGATTCTTATAGAAATCAGAGAAAGTCTTTATAACTTCTTTAGGGTGGGAGACTAAGTTCTAAGGGGGGGTTTGTAGATTGTTTTAGCTTTCTGGAATACATTGTAGAGGCAGAGTTGCTATATAATAGGAATTTTGCTTTGGACCATCTTAAGGTCTTTTCTGTGTCAGCAGACAACAATGTGTCTAGGGTTCTTCTTTTATATTGGATTTGATTATATAAGTCAGGAGATGGGAACTGGAAATGCTTGTAATATAATGTGTCTAAATCTTTAGTTAGGGTATTAATATCAATTAATTTTGAATGATTTTTGGGTTCCGTTATGGCACTCCCGGGGAAAGTGTTTTACCTATGCTCTAAACGGATAAAAAACAATCCCTTGTGGCTATCTCCAAATAGCCCCCTGTGGTATAATAGAACCCTTACAGAATTTCTAAAATTACCGGATGGGCACAGCACCTGGGCTAGATATGGCATAAAATATTTGCATCACAGTACAGGATAAGCATCTCTGTACTTTTGCACAACTGAGAGAAAAATTTGGAGTGCCCAGGTCCTGGTTCTTTCGATAAACGCAGTTGCGCCATGCAGCAATTGCGCAATTTGGGGGGGGTGAAACTGTGATGCAGAACACGGACTTGGAAAAGGTTCTGATTGATCCAGATCCAGCTAAGCGAATCTCTAGATACTATGGGGCAGTGGGTCCGGGGGTGGTGACCTCAACTTTTAAGTCTATGGCGCGGTGGGTGGCCATTGTCCCAGAGTTGTCGGAAGAACGGTGGTAGGAGGTATTGGACACATATTGGTGTCTGTTGTCTCCTCTACAGGCAAAATGATTCAGTTCCGTTACCTTCACCAACAGTACTATACACCAGCTAGACTTTACTGAATGCAAAGGAGAGACTCAGCTCTCTGCCATAAATGCAAGGGGGCAGAGGGTACCTTCCTACATATGGTCTGGGAATGTGAAAAAGTGAGACCACTATGGTCGCAGGTGACTGCATTTATCTCAGACCAGTTTGATCTACCTAATATCTGCTCCCCTTACGATGCCTCCTTGGGATCTTAGACCAGGAGGAAATGAATACATATACACAACTGTTCCTTAGGATTTTATTCTTTGGTGTGAGGAAACTTATTGCCAGACGTTGGGTACATGACGAACTGTTGACCCTGGGGATGTGGATAAAAATAATAAATGCTGATGTTCTGATGTATAAAATGACTTATGAAGCAAGAGAGGCCACCAAGAAGTTCAGGAAGGTATGGTTTAGATGGGTAGACTCTAACAACAAGCTGGAAGAGGAGGGGTGATAGATCATTAGACTGTTTGAGGCCACTTTTACCGAAAAATGACAGAGAGCAGATAGTGAGTATTTTCTCAATATGGACAGAGTTATTTCTTTGTGTATCCTACTGAATGCAACGCTGAAAACAGGCACCCCCTGGGGAGGGAGGGAATGGAGGTTTACTTTTAGATGGACTATCTGGCTAGTTTTTTTGGTTCTGGTTTACTATTTGTTTTTTTTTTTAAAAAAGCACATATACTCCTATCTATGATAGGGATAGGGTTCTGATTGGCTCAACCAAGTGAGCATTGATATGTAGAATGTTATGGTAAATAATGGGTGTTGACTTCTTTATTGCTTTGGATGTAACCCCTATCTGATGTACTGTATGTTTACTATTTAAGTGCAAAATAAAAATTTTTGAAAAAAAAAATGGATTAATTTTTAGTTGAGGAGGTTTTAATTTGGAGACCTCTCATAACACCTTGTGTGCTGTCCATAAATTTGAAAAAATAAATTTCGGGAGTTATATTATGAGTAAAGTACTCTGCTAATTGTGTTGAAAGTTGTTGGGTAATAGTGGGGTCTGTTAACAGTAGACATATGCACTGCCAAAAAATGTGTTCTTTTTTGTTTCATTTGTTTCTTTTTTTTATTTTGTTTTTTTGGGTCATTCATTATGATCGCAGTTAGTAAATTCGTACATTCGTACATTCGTTAATTCATACATTCGTACATTCGCACATTCATAAATTTGTACATTCGTACATTAGAAAATTTGTATATTCGTAAATTCATACATTCGTAAATTAGAAAATTCAGACATTTGGAAATTCGATAATCCAAAAATTCAAAAATCTGAAATAGTAACTAACTATTAAATAATAGGTATTGTAATTTCCTTTCAAACTTGGCTGTTAGTGAACGTAACGAATACGAATTTATCCGAAGTTCCGAATTATCCGAAATAACGAATGCCGCATCTAAACAAATGGAATGGAACAAACGAATAATAAATAATAATAATAAAAAGTTTTTATTATTATTATTATTTATTATCATTAATTCATAACGTTCCATTCGTTTGGATATGGCATTCGTTATTTCGGATCATTTGTAACTTCGGATAAATTTGAGCTTGTTACATTCACTAACAGCCAAATTTGAAAGGAAATTACAATAAATATAATTTAATAGTTAGTAGTAGTTAAGTTATTAGTTAATTATTATTTCAGATTTCCAAATTTCTGAATTTACCAATTTACTGATTTACGAATGTGCGAATGTACGAATTTATGAATGTGCGAATGTACGAATTTACGAATGTGCGAATTTACAAACTTTTGAACATTCGAATTTACAAACTTTTGAATATTCGAATTTATGAATATTCAGAAAAATTCGTTAAACGGGTTTTCGTTAATTCGGATATTTCCGAATTAACGCATTTGTCGTAATTTGTTAAAAAACAAATTCAGAACAAAACGAATTGCACATGTCTAGTTAACAGAGAATTATTAATATGCCGCTTATATGGGGTAGGGGCCATGTCTATGTGAGAGGTAGGGAAAGAAACAATGTGGTCAGACCACGGTCATGTATGGATGTCTGCATTAGAGTGTCATGATCCCTGTATCTTATGATATGCTGTTTTACAATTGTTGAAAAATAAACAATTAAAAAAAAAAAAAAAAATTCCAAAATACATCCCTGGGAATTACAAACCAGTTAGCCTAACCTCAATAGTAATGCCATAGGGTGAGTACATGGATTGAAACTGGCTACAAGGGCGAGTTCAGAGGGTGGTGATAAATGGGGAGTACTCGGAATGGTCAGTGGTGTGTAGTGGGGTCCCCCAGGGTTCTGTGCTGGGACCAATCCTGTTTATTTTGTTCATAAATTACCTGGAGGATGGGGTAAACAGTTTAATCCCTGTATTTGCAGACGATACTAAGCAGGGCAATAACTTCTACACAGTATGTGTAAACCTTGCAAAAAGATCTGAACAAATTAATGAGGTGGGCAACTACATGGCTAATGAGGTTTAATGTAGAAATATGTAAAATAACGCATTTGGGTGGCAAAAATATGAATGCAATCTATACACTGGGGGAAGAACCTCTGGGGGAAGCTAGGATGGAAAAGGACCTGGGGTCCTAGTAGATGATAGGCTCAGCAAAGGCATGTAATGCCAAGCTGCTGCTAACAAAGCAAACAGAATATTGGCATGCATTAAAAAGGGAATCAACTCCAGAGATAAAACAATAATTCTCCCGCTCTACAAGACTCTGGTCCGGCCGTACCTACAGTATGCTGTCCAGTTCTGGACACCAGTCCTCAGGAAGGATGTACTGGAAATGAAGCAAGTATAAAGAAGGGCAACTAAGCTAATAAAGGGTCTGGAGGATATTAGTTATGAGGAAAGGTTGCGAGCACTGAACTTATTCTCTCTGGAGAAGAGATGCTTGAGAGGGGATATGATTTCAATTTATAAATACCGTACTAGTGACCCCACAATAGGGATAAAACTTTTTTTGAGGAAGGGAGTTTAACATGACACGTGGACACTCATTAAAATTAGAAGAAAAGAGGTTTAACCTTAAACTACGTAGAGGATTCTTTACTGTAAGAGTGTCAAGGATGTGGAATTCCCTTCCACAGGCGGTGGTATCAGTGGGGAGCATGGATAGTTTTAAAAAACTATTTAATAAGCACTAGGGATGAGCCGAACACCCCCCGGTTTGGTTCGCACCAGAACCTGCGAACGGACCGAAAATTCGCACGAACGTTAGAACCCCATTGACGTCTATGGGACTCGAACGTTTGAAATCAAAAGTGCTCATTTTAAAGGCTAATTTGCATGGTATTGTCCTAAAAAGGGTTTGGGGACCTGGGTCCTACCTCAGGGGACTTGTATCGATGCAAAAAAAACTTTTAAAAACGGCCATTTTTTCGGGAGCAGTGATTTTAATGATGCTTAAAGTAAAAAAAAAAAAAGTGAAATATTCCTTTAAATATCGTACCTGGGGTGTGTCTATAGTATGCCTGTAAAGTGGCGTGTGTTTCCCGTGTTTAGAACAGTCCCTGCACAAAATGTCATTTTTCTTTTCAAACTTTTTTTATTGAGAATAAGACATAAAATTTAACAGGCATTATATATGTCACATTATAGAACTAGGCATTATATATTTACACCCCAGTGGAGGTTGTGTTATAACAATTTTCAGGGGTAAATTATGTGGTGAGGTCCAGTGACAAATTTTTCACAGAGGTAAGTGAAAACAAAATATAACGATTTCCTGTAACGGCTAGATAACAAAACAGGATTTATACAACAGAAGAAAAAAAAAAATTAAGGACAATGGTGAGAGTTGAGTGATAGAACTTACACATGGAAAGTAAGTCTGCAAACATATAAAAGATCAAAAATTAGTAGACTTTATATAATCTACAATAGAGTTACCTGTAAATAGAGTGCAAGATGAAAAAGAGAGTGAAGAAGAGAAAATCAGAAAGATGAGAAGTATAGGAAAGATTAGAGAAGAATTAGAGAAGGATAGGGAGAGAGAAAGGGGTGGTCGGGGGGGGGCGCAAGAGAATCCGGTTCACCAACAGGTCTATCTGTTGTTATAATGGGTCGCTAGGGTTTAAGGAGGCTCTGATCAAAATCTAGGGGTAGAAAATGCTCAGTCCAGGGATTCCAAACTTTGAGATGTTGGGGGATCCTATCAAGTATCCAAAATGTCATTTTTAAAGGAAAAAATCTAATTTCAAACTGCTTGCGGGTTTAATGTAATGTCGGGTCCTGGCAATATGGATGAAAATCAGTGAGACAAACGGCATGGGTACCCCCCAGACCATTACCAGGCCCTTTAGGTTTTGTATGGATATTAAGGGGAACCCCGCACCCAAATTAAAATAAGGAAAGGTGTGGGGCCACCAGGCCCTATATACTCTGAACAGCAGTATACAGGCGGTGCAAACAAGACAGGGACTGTAGGTTTGTTGTTAAGTAGAATCTGTTTGTAATTTTTAACAGGTACATTTTTAACGTGTTTAGCTCCAGCCAAAAAATCTTTTTTAAGCTTTTTGGAAAACATAGGGAAGGGTTATCACCCCTGTGACATTTGTTTTGCTGTCTTTCCTCCTCTTCAGAAGATTTCACCTCACTTTTTGTCCCAATGACAAATGTTTTTTGAAAATTTGGGTTTTTTTGTGGAACAAGGATTGGAAAGCATCAGTGGAAAGGAGAAATGTTTTTCTCATATTAACTCTTACAGGAGAGAATTTCCCTTCCTAGGGGTAGATTTCATCTCACTTCCTGTTTTCTCCTTCCGTTTGCAAGTAGGAGTCGTTTGTAAGTTAGATGTTTGAAAGTAGGGGCCTGCCCTATATACTCAGCAGAAATTTGGGCCTTAGGTGTTGTTGTGGCCACAATACTGTAAGCCCTCACAGGGCCCTGCTGTGAAATATTAGATCAAGAATTGTAATTACATGCCCCTGTTGAACAAGGGCAGAAAAATTGGGCCTTTGGTGGTGGTGGTGCCACAACACTGTAAGTCCTCACTCGCTCTTGGTGGGTGCAGAAATGGGCCCTGCTGTGAAATATTAGATCAAGAATTGTAATTACATGCTCCTGTTGAACAGGGGCTGAAAAATTGGGCCTTAGGCACTGGTGCTGGTGCCACAACACTGCAACCCCTCACAGATACTCTAGTTGTAACGCAGAAACGAGCCCTGCTGCAAAGTATTGTATCAAAAATTGTAATTACACGCCCCGTTAAACAGGGGCTGAAAAATTGGGCCTTAGGCACTGGTGGTGGCGCCCAGAACCAAAAATGTTCTTACAAGCTATCAGCGTGATGATTGAGGAGGAAGAGGATAATTACTCAGGGATAGTCACTCAGCATCAGCATAGGCAGTCTTTGAAGGGATCTGAGATTTCAAAAAAAATTATTCGGTTACATCAGCATCAGGTGCTTGGTAGCTGGTGGTGATCCAAGACTGATTCATTTTTATGAAGGTCAGTCGATCGACCGTGTCGGTGGACAGACGCACCCTGTGATCGGTTACAAAGCCTCCAGCAGCACTGAATGTGCGTTCCGAAAGAACGCTGGATGCAGGACAGGCCAGTAGCTCAATTGCATACTGTGCAAGCTCTGGCCAGTGATCCATCCTCAAGACCCAGTAACCCAGAGGATTTTCTGTGGGAAAGGTGTCCAAGTCAGATCTTGCCCCTAGGTATTCCTGCACCATGTAAAACAGACGCTGGCGATGGTTGCTGGAACCGATCATACCTTGGGGCTGCGGACCAAAAAATTGTCTGAACGCATCGGTCAGACGGCCACCTTCTCCACCGCTCCTTCTTTGACTGACCGAAGCCTCAGCAACACATTGTCCAGAAACAGGAGTTTGTAACCTCCCAGTCTCTGGGAACGCGTTGCACAGACCTTTCTGCAAGGCCTCCCGAAAATGTATCATCCTCTGCTCCCTCTGCGATGGCAAGATAAGGTCCGCTACCTTACCCTTGTAACGTGGATCAAGGAGGGTTGCCAGCCAGTATTGGCCCTTCTCCTTGATACCACGAATACGAGGAACCTTTACGCAGGATTTGCAGGATCAGGGAGGCCATGCAGCATAGGTTTGCTGAGGCATTCGGTCCGGAGTCCTCTGGGTCACTAAGGACAACATGGTCCGCAGCCACCTCCTCCCAGCCATGTACAAGTCCATGTGTTTCTTGGGACTGATCCCTTAAAGACTGCTGCTGATGCTGAGTGCCAGGCTCCACCTCCATACTGACACAATCTTCCTCCTCCTCCTCCTCCTCCTCCTCGTCCTCTTCCTGTGTGATCGGCGGGCACGCAGGAACACTGTCTGGATAAAGGGGGCCTTGAGAGCTAAGGAAGTCCTCCTCTTCCTGCCTCTGTTCTGCCTCAAGTGCCCTGTCCATTATTCCACGCAGCGTGTGCTCCAACAGGTGGACAAGGGGGACAGTGTCACTGATGCATGCACTGTCACTGGTCACCATCCTCGTGGCCTCCTCAAATGGTGACAGGACAGTGCATGCATCCCTGATCATGGCCCACTGGCATGGGGAAAAAAAAACAAGCTCCCCTGACCCTGTCCTGGTGCCATAGTCGCACAGGTACTCATTGATGGCCCTCTGCTGCGTGTGCAGCCGCTGCAGCATGGCCAACATTGAGTTCCACCTGGTGGGCATGTCACAGATTAGGCGGTTCTTGGGCAGGTTAAACTCCTTTTGGAGGTCCGTCAGCCGAGCACTGGCATTATATGACCGGCGGAAATGCACACAGACTTTCCTGGCCTGCCTCAGGACATCCTGTAAGCCCGGGTACCTGCCCAAGAACCGCTGCACCACCAAGTTAAGGACATGAGCCAAACAGGGCACATGGGTCATTTGTCCCTGTTGGAGGGCAAAGAGGAGGTTGGTGCCATTGTCACAAACCTCCATTCCTGCCTTAAGTTGGCGTGGCGTCAACCACCTCTGAACCTGCCCCTGCAGAGCTGACAGAACCTCTGCCCCAGTTTGGCTCCTGTCCCCCAAGCACACCAGCTCAAGCACCGCATGGCATCTTTTGGCCTGCATATTTGCGTAGCCCCTTGAACGGCTACGGAGCACCGCTGGTTCCAAGGACAAAGCACAGAAAGAGGCCATGGAGGAAGAAGAAGAGGAGGGGGTGGAGGAGAGAGGTGTGTCACAATCATTAGCATTTTGGAGGCGTGGTGGCAACACTACTGCACCTTGTCCTGCATCCTTCCCAGCTGCCAGCAGAGTCACCCAATGCCCTGTGAAACTTAGGTAACGTCCCTGTCCATGCCTGCTGGACCATGAGTCAGCGGTACTATGCACCTTACCGCTGACCGCCCTGTCCAGCGAGGCATGGACATTGCCTTCCACATGCCGGTAGAGAGCCGGGATCGCCTTCCATGAGAAAAAGTGGCGTTTGGGTACCTGCCACTGAGGAACCGCACATTCCACAAACTCACAGAAGGGGGCAGGGTCTACCAACTGAAAAGGCAGCAGTTGAAGTGCTAGCAATTTTGCCAAGCTAGCATTCAACCGCTGGGCATGTGGATGGCTGGGAGCAAACTTCTTTCGGCGGTGCAGCAGCTGGGGCAGGGAAATTTGCCTGGTACAATCTGACGTCAGTGTACCAAAAGCAGATTGCCCACAAGTACTTGGCTGTGACACACCTAATTCTACACCTTCATTCCTCTCAGTGCAGGTCTCAGAGAGGACTGAAGGTATAGTGGGGTTGGAGATCTCAGCTGATGAGGAGCAAGAAGAGGTCCTCTTTGTTCTTTGGTGTGGGTCTTTTAGATACGCTTGCCAACGAACTGCATGGCAGGTCAACATATGTCTGGTCAAGCATGTGGTACCCAAGCGGGAGATGTTTTGGCCACGCAAGATACGCTTGAGACATATGTTGCAAATAGCAGCGGTGTGATCTGATGCACTTGTCTCAAAAAAGGCCCACACCAAAAAACTTTTTGAATAATGCGCAGAGACTGCAGCGCCCAGCACATGCAGAGCTTTGGGGTGTGATGCAGTCAAGGTGCTGCCCTTAGGCTGGCCCCTGGAGGGCATCCTGCCTCATTGGTGATGTGCCGCCTCCTCCTCCTCCTCTCTCCTATCAGGCACCCACGTTGAGTCAGTGACCTCATCATCCCCTCCCTCCTCATCACTGGAGCAAACCTGGCAGTATGCTGCAGCAGGGGGAGCATGACTGCCAGATTGCTGTCCTTCTTGGGCACCCCCTCTATTTCCGTGCTCACGTTACTGCCTTCATCGAGCTCAGTATCATCATCAGAGCCTTCCAAACGCTGGGCATCCTCCTGGAGCATGTACCCAACACTGTGGTCAAACAGTTCGAGGGACTCCTCAGGAGGACATGGTGAGGCTAGGGAAGGAGTCACTGATGACATTGAGCCAAGGGAAGAGGCCACTGCTTTGCCAGACAAAGTACCCTGGGCATGGGTGAGAGAGGATGAGGAGGATGAGGACGGCTTGGTCATCCACTCGACCAAGTCTTCCGCATGTTGCGGCTCAACATGGCCAGCTGCCGAAAAAAAGGCCAAGCATGTCCCACGGCCACGTGCTGATGAGGATGCACCGTCTCCACGACCAGCACTAGACACAGAGCCTGCTTGCCCTCTCTTATTGGCTTGTGACTGTCTGCCTCTCCTTCTTGGCCTTCCAGACATACTAATGGCCTGTAGCTGCACTAAGCTGGGACATATATATATATATATATATATATATATATATATATATATATATATATATACTGATACTGCAGCTAGCAAAATCAACTGCCTGCCTGTAGTATGAGAACACCACCAACCTTCTACAGGTAGCTTTAGCTGAACACTGTGCAGAGCTCGCAAAAAACTAACTTGTAGCTTTTTTAGCTGCCTGCGGTAGTGATAGGATCAGGAAAACACCACCAACCTTCTACAGGTAGCTTTAGCTGAACACTGTGCAGAGCTCGCAAAAAATAACTTGTAGGTCTAGCTGGACACTGTGAGGAGGACGCACCACACTAAATTGTAGTTTTAGCTGAACACTGTGAGCAGGACGCACAGCACTAACTTGTAGTTTTAGCTGTACACTGTGAGCAGGACGCACCGCACTAACTTGTAGGTTTAGCTGAACACTGTGAGGTGGACGCACCCCACTAACTTGTAGGTTTAGCTGAACACTGTGAGCAGGACGCACCCCACTGACTTGTAGTTTTAGCTGAACACTGTGAGCAGGACGCACTGCACTAACTGTAAATAGTCTAGCTGCCTGACTGTGGTACTAATAGGATCAAAAGAACACCAGCAATTTTCTTCAGGTAGCTGTAAATACTGTAACAAGACAAGCCTGCCTGTCAGTAAGAAGATAACAGGAACGGATCTAGCTGAACACTGTGAGCAGGACGCACTGCACTAACTTGTAGCTTTAGATGAACACTGTGCTGAGGTCTCACTACACTAACTTGTAGGTTTAGCTGAACACTGTGAGCAGGACGCACAGCACTAACTTGCAGTTTTAGCTGAACACTGTGAGCAGGACGCACCTCACTAACTTCTAGGTTTAGCTGAACACTGTGAGGTGGACGTACCCTACTAACTTGTAGTTTTAGCTGAACACTGTGAGCAGGACGCACTGCACTAACTGTAAATAGTCTAGCTGCCTGACTGTGGTACTAATAGGATCAAAATAACACCAGCAATTTTCTTCAGGTAGCTGTAAATACTGTAACAAGACAAGCCTGCCTGTCAGTAAGAAGATAACAGGAACGGATCTAGCTGAACACTGTGAGCAGGACGCACTGCACTAACTTGTAGCTTTAGATGAACACTGTGAGCTGGACGCACCGCACTAACTTCTAGGTTTCTAGCTAAAACTGAATACAGTGTATATATATATATATGCAACACCTGGGATGCATATATATACACAATACACTGTAAGTGCAGCTAACTGACTGACTGTTCTGCCTAATCTATCTAACTTAAATCAAATGACATTGTCTCTCTCTCTCTCTATGAACGCCGGAACACACACTACACAGGGCCGCCGTGTAGGCGGCCTTATATAGTGTGGGGCGTGTTCTAAATCACCTGAGCCATAATTGGCCAAAGCCTCCTTGGCTTTGGCCAATTACGGCTCTCTGTTCAGATGGCGCTGTGATTGGCCAAGCATGCGGGTCATAGTGCATGCTTGGCCAATCATCAGCCAACAATGCACTGCGATGCCGCAGTGAATTATGGGCCGTGACGCGCCACACGAATTTGGCGCGAACGGCCCATATTGTTCGCAATTCGGCGAATGAGCGAACAGACGATGTTCGAGTCGAAGCTCATCCCTAATAAGCACCTGAACGACCGCAACATACAGCGATTTACAATGTAATACTGACATATAATCACACACATAGGTTGGACTTGATGGACTTGTGTCTTTTTTCAAGCTCACCTACTATGTAACTATGTATGTAAATAACTAGAACTTTACAACAAAAACATTCCATGCACGTAGCCTAAAGTTAGGTACACACGGGCCAAAAATCTGACAAAAACAGTCGGTTTGGCAGTTACCAGCCGACTTTTGGTCCATGTGTACAACTACTTGGTCGATTGAGCATACTGGAAAATCAGCAGCCAACTGTCATCCGATCATTGATGGGCTTGTAATAGCTGCGAATGCTGACTGGTGTGTTCTGGAGGGAGGGGGGGCAGTAGCCCAGTCAGAACACAATAAAATATTGGGCGAGATTGCTGTACTAACATTGCATCATTGCATCGTTAGTACAGCGACCTCCTCACTTTTTTTTTTTTTCGCTCAATCCAATGGGTTGAATGAAAAAAACATCCTGTGTGTACCGGGCTTTACATTATATAAGGATGTTGGTCACTTTTTTATGTGTAATATATTACTTTTTCCCCTTAATATAACAAATATAACAGTAGACCTGTGTTCACAATTTGAACCAAAAATCATAATGGACTAACATTAAAGTGGTTGTAGCCCTAAAATAAATAAATGAATACAAAAAGAAAAAAGGAAGAGCTCCTGTTACCTTATAGCAGATTAAACAGTGCAGTGCTTGTGCTGTCTAATCTGCCCCTTTCTAAGCTGTAAAAAGCCTGGCTGATCCTATCTGTTCCTGTGTCCCCCTCTGTGTGCTGACCATGGTAATAATGGCTGCTGATCCATGATACCGTGGTCAGTTTACGTGCCTCCATCATCTCAGTGCTTTCTTCTATCCCTATCCACTTTGCTCCCTGCCTGTCAGCTTCTGTGTGTGTCTCTCCCCCTCTCCGCCCCCCCCCCCCCTTCCTGCCACTATTAGTGGCCGGCAGTAACAGTAAAGAACAATTACAGCCAGCTCCTCTGTTCCATTAGTCTCTTCTACACTGTGTATTTTTTTTTTTTTTACACCTTGATTTTGCTTTGCTTCGGCTTTGCTTCAAAAATGATACCCCATGTAGCTTCAGTGGTGCTTCAAGGCGTCTTCACAGCCTCCATAGAAGTCTATGGGAAAGCTTGCTTGAAGCCCCACTGAAGCCTCACCGAAGCCCCACCGAAGCCTCACCGAAGCCGCACCAAATCCTGATCGAAGCTCCACCAAAGCTTCATTAAAGCCCCAGCAAAGCCTCATCGAAGCACCAAGCAAAAGCAAGGTGTAAGCAGGACTGTAAACTAACCATTTTATTTAATGACAGGGGCTTTGACTGACATTGAGAGAGCTTTAACAAAGTGTGTCTGAAGCCATGTCTTGAAGGAAGTGTAAACTAGCTCTTACAACCACTTTAATGCGATTTTTATGTTTTAAATGTAAATATTTGTCACTACTTACTGTAATATTTAGGCTGATGCTAAAGTATTTCCATTATTATCTTTTTCCATTGATTCCAGTGCATGTTTTATCACTGTTTTAACCAGTCCGGTTCAAACAGAAAGAGAGTATGGAAAATGGGGTGAAAGTGGAAAGTGAAAAGAGAGATCTCATTTTATAAACGTGTAGTGGGCAGATAAATGCTTACACAAACTGTTTGCTTCTGAAAACTCTACAGTCCATTTAATCACTAAACTAGCAATGCTTAGCATGGCAACGCACAAAGAAAAATAGATTCAACTCCCGTAGTTGATTCAGGTCCTTCGGAATAAATATTCCTAGATATTTAATTGCTTCTTGATTCCATTAAATGGAAAATCTTTTTGCAAAAGTGTGTATGTTTTTTTTAATAATGATATATTTAGTACCACTGATTTATCATAATTAACTTTAAAGTTACTCAATTCCCCAAATCTTTTAAATTATTTTATTACGTTTGGAATTGTTATGATAGGATTAGTTACATATATTAACAAATCGTCTGCATATATGGCTGTCTTATATTCTATATCTTTGATCTTTATCCCATTAATATCATTATTTTTTCTTATTGCCGTGATATATATAATAAAGGGGAAAGGGGACATCCCTGTCGGGTTCCATTTGATATTCTTATATATTCTGATGATATTCCATTTACTCTTACCTTAGCTCTTGAGTTGGAGTACAATGCAAGGATCCTACTAAGCATTTTGGGACCCATTCCTATCTGGATTAGTGTTTCCTCCAAGAACCGCCATCCCACTCTGTTAAATGCTTTTTCTGCATCAACGGCCAGAAGACATATCCGGATGGTGGTTCTCTGAGCATATTACACCAATGTGTAAGTTTTTATTATATTATCCCTAGTCTCTCTTCCCTTCGTGAACCCAGTTTGATCTAATTTTATATTCTTAGGTAAGATAGGTGCTATTCTATTAGCAATAATTTTTGAATATAGTCTTATATCTATGTTGGTCAATGAAATTGGTCTGTAATTATTACATAATGTATGGTCTTTCTCTGGCATTGGTATCAATACTATATGAGCTTCTGTACTTTGTGGGATGAAGATTTGTGTATTGGATATGGAGTTATATGTTTTTTTAAGGATAGGAATAATTAAGTCCTGGAATGCTTTATAGACTCTAGAAGTATATCCGTCTGGCCCCGGGCTTTTTCCCGGGACCAGCTCAGCAATGGCTTGCTGAATCTCTTCTGATGATATTTCTTTTTCTAGAGCCTCAATTGTTTCCTCAGAAAATCTGGGTAAAGCTGTTTCCACTACATATTTTCTAATCTCTTCCCCATGCTTTTCCTTCTCTCTGTCCCTTGTTGTTTATTAATGTTATACAGTCTGGAATAGTATGTATGGAACGTTTTAGATATTTCTATTGGGTGGTAAGTTAGATCCTCATTTGTTTTTAAGATTTTTACTATGGAGGTCATGGATTGCTGTTCTCTTGTTTTGGCTAGTATTTTACCAGTTTTATTTCCGTATCGATACCATTGTGTTCTGTTTTTATCCCTTACTCGAAGGGATTCCTCATCCAGCACGGCTTGTAATTCAATTTGTTTACTTTTTAATATGATTTTATCACATGGGTTAACACTCTGTTTATGTTTTTTTTCCAAATTCTCAATTTCTATCATAAGTTGAAGTTTCTTTTTCTCTTTATCTTTTTTAATCTTGAGCCGTGCTTGATGAACAAACCCCGCAACACATATTTTAATGCTTCCCATTGCATGGGAATTGTTGTTTCATCTTTTTCGTGTATGAATAAAAATTCCTTTATTGCTTTTCTGATATCGCTTTCACAATCTTTATATTTAATTAAATTATCATTTAATCTCCATATCCCCCTTGTTTTTTTATGTTCGCTTATCTTAAGTATAAATATATTGGGGCATGATCTGACCATAGGAATCCACCTATATCTGTTGAGGGAGTCATCATCATACCTGCTCGATTTATAAAAAAGTAATCTATTCTATGATATGAATCATGTATATTTGAATAATATGAGTAATTCTTTTCCGTTAGATGTTGAGCCCTCCAAATAGCTACCATTTGATATTTCCCCAATAAATCTTTAAATCCCTTTAATTGGTTATTCTTTCTTTGGGTATGGGTATATGGGTATTGGTAGTGTCCATTTTTGTATCCATTATAAGGTTAAAATCACCACCCAATATTATTGTTCCTTCTGCTTTCTCCATCGCATTTCAACAGAGCCTTCTTCCCACTTTCAATTTGACCATAATTTGGTAAATAAAGATTAATAATTGTAAAAATGTTTCCATATATCATTACCTTTATAACCAAATATCTACCATCCTTACCCTTATAACTTTGTACTATTTGGTGGGGTATGTTCCTGTGGAATGCAATAGATACACCTCTTGATTTGGAATATGAAAATGTATCATGGATCCTAGTAACATAATTCCTATTGTTTATTTTCGGAATGTGATCTGAACGAAAATGTGTTTCTTGAAATAAAATAATATCTATCTTTTGTTTATGGAATAAATTTAAGATTTGATTTCTTTTTGTGGGGGAATTAAGGCCTCTTGCATTAAAAGAGCAAAATTGACCCCCCCCCCTTTTAGAACATGGAGAGGGAAAAATACAAGGGAACAGAAAAAAAAAAAAAACTTTTCCTTACACCCCACTCTTCCCACCCCCCTCCACTCAGTCTCACAGAATCTACCTAGTCACTCACTCTATCCTATCTCTATCATTCTTTCACCACTCCGTCTTCACCAATCAGTTCACTCAATAATGTTCAGTTGTAAAGTCTCATGATTTTCCACCTTAGTCTTTGCATTAAGGTGAAAAACCTTCTGTGCTCCAGCAGCCCTCCAGAGCCCCCCCTTTTCTTACCTGAACCTGATTGTTCCAGCAATGAGAATGAGCCCAGCAGCTCCAGCCACTGTCTCAGGTCCTCATTGGACAGATTAATAGCAGCAGGAGCCATTGGCCCCTGCTGCTGTCAATCAAATCCAGTGACACTGGAGCTGGGGCATGGGGCTGAGTCCTGCTGACTGTGTCAAAGGACGCAGCAGCAGGACTCGGGGGGCACCCACACGAGTGCCCCCATGGAAAGCGGCTCTCTGTGGGGGGCACTTGAAGAGGAGGAGCCAGGAGCGCCGCCGGGGGACCCCAGAAAAGAAGAATCGGGCCGCTCTGTGCAAAACCCTTGCACAGAGGAGGTAAGTATGACATGTTTGTTATTTAAAAAAAAAAATAATAAAACCTCTACAACCACTTTAATAAAACAGAGGAGCAAGCTGTAATTGTTCTTTACCTTTAGGGCTCATTTAGAATTGCCTCGGCTTCAACACACATTAATGGCTAGTTTACACTTACTTCAAAACATGGCTTAGGACAGGCTTTGTTAAAGCTCTCTGAACGCAAGTCAAAGCCCCTGTCACTAAATTAAATGGTTAGCTTATAGTCCTGTTTACACCTTGATTTTGCTTTGCTTCGGCTTTGCTTCAAAAATGATACCCCATGTAGCTTCAGTAGTGCTTCAAAGCGTCTCCAAAGCCTCCATAGAAGTCTATGGGAAAGCTTGCTTGAAGCCCCACTGAAGCCCCACTGAAGCCCCACTGAAGCCCCACCGAAGCCTCACTGAAACCTCACCAAAGCCTCAACGAAGCTCCACCAAAGCTTCATCAAAGCCCCACCAAAGCCTCATCGAAGCACCAAGCAAAAGCAAAGTGTAAACAGGACTGTAAACTAACCATTTTATTTAGTGACAGGGGCTTTGACTGACATTGAGAGAGCTTTAACAAAGTGTGTCTGAAGCCATGTCTTGAAGCAAGTGTAAACTAGCCCTTACAACCACTTTAATGCAATTTTAATGTTTTAAATGTAAATATTTATCACTACTTACTGTAATATTTAGGCTGATGCTAAAATATTTCCATTATTATCTTTTTCCATTGATTCCAATGCATGTTTTATCACTGTTTTAACCAGTCCGGTCCAAATGGAAAGAGAGTATGGAAAATGGGGTGAAAGTGAAAAGAGAGATCTCATTTTAGAAACATGTGTAGTGGGCAGATAAATGCTTACACAAACTGTTTGCTTCTGAAAATTCTACAGTCCATTTAATCACTAAACTAGCAATGCTTAGCATGGCAACGCACAAAGAAAAATAGATTGCTATCAAGTGATTATACAGTCAGTGTTTATGCAGTGACCATTTCCTTTTGACATCAAGTGTATTTAGCAGATGGTACTGTCAATTCAGTTAGGTGTTTATCCTTTCATGCATGTGCAAGCATATTTTAAAATGTACAAGTTCATGTATTATCTATGGGTTAAAAGCATGCAGCACAAGCGGGGCTATATCAGAGGAGTTAAACTTCTGTAAACAACTAGCAGCGGTTGTGTAAATGCTATTTTCTTGACATAAATAACAGAAACATATGGCTAGAGACAGGAAGTGGGTGATACCTGGATAGATTGATATCTTGCTAGACAAGTGACTATTTATGACATGATTCTGGATGACAGTGAAAGAGGATGGGGGGAAACTAATGACTTTTTCATGAAGTCTCTGACAACATACATTTGACCACAAAAGGCAGCATTCCAAAAATGGATTCCCTGGCATTGCAGTTAAAACATGATAAAAAAAAAAATCAAGAAAGTGCGTTATAATACAGGACTCAGTGGGATGGTTTCTGCAAAATGTTATGTGTTGTACTCACTCAGAACCATAATCTTTACATTTACACAAATTAACACACAATTGAAGTAACACACACAGACACATGCTTGATTATTTGTTAAATGTTTTATCATTGGTCTTGCCATCCATATTATAGGTGTATGCTGATAGACCATTACAAGTTTTGCTACACAAAAAAAAAAATTGTTAAAGAAAATATGTATGATGCATGGTATAAAAATGTATTCAAAGTTTTTGTGAGCTTATAAAAGTAAGGATGGTGTAAAATAGCTATGCAAGATTAACTGCCTCTTGTTTATAATTTGGGGCAGCTTGGTTGTTTAGTGGTTAACACTTCTGCCTTGCAAGTCATTGGTTTAAGGCTGGGTTCACACTAGTGTGAATTTCCCCCCCATCCAATTCGCAATAGCAGGAGATTGTGACTGGATCTCTATGGAGCAGGTTCACAAATCTCTGCAGTGGCTCTGGTGCAATCTGCACAGAAATGCTGTGGGTCTTTTGGTCTGTTTCAGGTCCAAATTCAGCCAAAAATTCAGGCTTAAATAGGACCTGAAAGGATGAACGAGGACACCTGGGACTCCTGCTGTGAGCCACTGCACGCTCATATGTGAACACAGCCTAAATCTTAATCACAACAGTACCTGCATTGAGTATGCATGTTCCTCTGCATGGAATATTCATGTATTTGGTGTGGGTATCCTATGGACACTCTGGTTTCCTCCCACACTCCACACACATGCTGGTAGGTTGATTTGCGCCTGTCTAAATTGGCCCTAGTATGTGTATGTACACATGTGAGACCCTACTTTCTTTTTTATTTCTCAATGATTTTTATTCAATTTTTGTCAGTTTACAGAATTATAAATCGCATTGTCATACAGCAATAGATATCGTAAACCAAAATATAAAAAGTAATAGCTAACAGAATCATATATTAACTTTGCATTCACAGTACAATTTCCTGAATTATGAGGAATATGGGCAAGACAGGAGATACTATATTCCTCCACTAGTCACCCCATTTGGGAACTTACTGTGACTTTGTGGAGGTACAGCCCCTACAAGCCTATGCGTCAGTGGTAACATTAACTGGGTTATATATTTGTTAGCAGTCGTGTATCAAGAGCGTGTAGCTGATAACTAGGATTAAGTAAACATATATACAAATTAAACAGGATCAATTCAGAGACCATATGTAAAAGGTAGGATATGAACCTTAAAAATACAGATAATCATTAGATAATTCGCCAGATCATTATTTGATGAAAGATTCCTCACTTATGATGTGTGTCGTACCAATTTATCCATCATTGCCAATGTGGAAGAAAGTTGTCATAGTGTCCTCTAATGGATGCTAGCATCTTTTCATAAGTGAAGTGTAAGGATAGTGTACGCAAAGCCTCTTCTACCTCTGGAGGATTCATAGATCTCCATTTTCTTAGTATCACTAATTTGGCTGCTAGGAATAAGTGAGTAGTAAGTTGCTTATATAGCGGTGGAATATCTTCTATGCCTATATTTAAGATAGCTAAAGAAGGGGAAGTACGGATTTGTAAATCTGTTATTTGACCTAAAATTGTGAAGATATGGGACGAATATGTGGTTAGGCATTTGCAGCTCCATAAGATATGAAAGATGCTACCCGGCTGACCACAGTTCCTCTAACAAGTGGGGGGTGTGGAGGGGTCAAATTTAGCTAACCGATAGGGTGTTAAGTACCATCTCTGTGTAATCTTACGCGAGAGTTCCCATAGGTTGGTACATTTGGTTGCTGAGTGGATATGTTGCAGGGTTTTGTGCCATTGTTTTTCAGAAAAGGAGTCGTTAAGGTCCCTCTCCCATGCTAGCATGGAATTTGTTTTGGCAAATATATTTTTATCATGGATAGAGTTGTAAAACAATGAGATACCTCCTTTACGAAATGTCTTGGTAGTAAGGTAGATATGAATCTGCCAGAATAAATTGTATTTAATGGTGTTAGTGTTTTTTAGATATGAGGCAACTCTGAAGTGTTTAAATTGTTCTGAACTAGGTAAGCCATATTCCGTTTGTAAGTCAGCAAATGATTTCACATTTGTGCCTGAGTATAGATCCGAAACCCATTCCAGTCCCCTCATTTTCCATTTATTCAAGGACAAATCTGGAATTAGCAGCGCTAGAGTCAATATAGGAATTGACAGAGAAATAGTGGGAGATGACCGAGACTTGGTAGTCATCAAGCTCTTCCATGAATTCAGTGTTGCTAGATTTGGTAGAGGGAGGTCAGTAGGTTTAGAGTTAAGGTGCAGGTAAGCTAAAATATATTCGTAAAGGTTACCGCCTGGTATTATGGTTTGTTCAATACTTCCCCATAGTGGTGGTTGGGAAATGATCCTCTAAGTTGCGCTAATATTGCAGCTAGATGGTAGTCGGCTAATATCGGTAGACCAACCCCACCTGCTGTTTTTGTTTTGCGAAGTTTGGAGAGAGCGCTTCTGGCTTTTTTACCTTCCCAAAGGTATCTGGAAAGTATTTTTTGTAGGTTATGAAAGAATTTTCGGGGGACTGGAATGCGTACCATTTGATAGATGTAAAGTACTTGCGGTAGGATTTGCATTGTAAAGGCAGTCAGCCGTCCCGACAATGACAATGTATGTTTGCTTAAGGACTGGAGTCCTGCTTGTAATGTATGTTCTAGTGGGAGGTAGTTGGCATGGAATAGTTGTTTAGGTTGGGATGTGAGTTTAATTCCCAAGTAAGTAATTTCTTGGGAAGTCCACACATATGGAAATTCTGGTTTGCAGGGTTATTCTATCACTCGTAAATACACCTAGATCTAATATATAAGATTTGGCTTTGTTTACCTTATAGTATGATACTATACCATATTTATGTAATAGTTGAGATACATGTACCAGGGAAGACACCGGATTAGTTAGCATAAGGATCATGTCATCTGCAAAGAGACTTATAACATGCTTGCGATTATTGATCATGAAGCCTTGTATGTTGGGATTTTGTCTTATGCTGGTTGCCAAGGGTTCCATTAATAGGTTGAAAATGAGGGGAGATAGTGGGCACCCCTGGCGGGTGCCATTTTTGATCTTGAAAGGTTTAGATAGCACACCTGAAGTATACACTCGGGCTGATGGAGATATGTATGGAGATGGTATATAAGGATAGTATTGCAGAAAGTAGGTGGCCTGTGAAACCAAACTTCTCCAGTGTTGCTGTGAGATATTTCCAATGTACTCTATCGAACACCTTCTCTGCATCCAGAGCAAGGAGCAGAGAAGGCGTTCCGTGTTGTCTAGCTTTATGAATCACATCAATTAGTCTTCTGGTAGCATCAGACGTTTGTCTTCCTTTGGTAAATCTAGATTGATCTGGGTCAATTAGAGTAGGAAGGATGTCAACCAGTCTCATTGCTATCATTTTAGCATAAATCTTTAGATCATTGTTCAATAAGAATATTGGTCTAAAATTTTGGGGAACATCTGGTGTCTTCCCCGATTTGGGCAACGTAACTATTAATGCTTCTAACATCTCAGATGGAAAGGAGGTTGAGGCAGCAGGGCGACCCCTCCCACTACTGATGATGCCCGTCCCAGCCTGAGTCAGCTGTCATACATTTTTCCCTAATGAGCAGTGCTACTTAGCCTGCATGTGAGGATGCCTAGTTCCATGCTGGTACAGGCATCAGACCGATCGTGCAGCCGCTCAGTCCCTAAGGTAAGCTCTGCAGCTCTGCTCTGTAAACTACACGCTGTATCTTGAGATGATGCTCTATAGAGCGCAATGTGTCTCTATATGTAGACTTACTTTCACAGTATAGTACATTGATCTTTGCCTATGGAGGATATTCCATGTTGCAATTTGAGCTATACATGGTTACTGTCTGTGATTACAATCAATCACATAGCACCACTGACCCTACTCTCTCTGCCTTTTCAGCTACTGTCTGCAGAGGCTTTCGCCGCTCTCCTCCCCCCTCATGTGACTTCTCTTCACTGGGGGATCTAACGTTACCCCAGACCAGACAGCGTCTCATGCGATATCTCCCCCATCCCGCACTAGGAGTGATCTACCCTCCATGTGCTAACAGGTATGTATAGGACATATATACATTTCTACTACTCTAAATCTATTAGTAGGTGGTTGGCAATATTCATGGAATGGGCTCCATTATATTGTTCTCTTTCTCCCTCAGTTGACAGGCACACCCTATGACACTTGATAGCAGAGGTTTCACATTACAAGTGGTAGGACGCCCTTTGTGTCTTGTCCTGGGTTGTGGATGTGTTTGGTCTTTCGGTGACAGCATTGGCTCACAGACCTGATTCCTGCCGGCAAACCATTCCGTCCCATTTTTTCTTGAAGCTGGATGCTACTCGATGCTGGCTTAGGAGCAACACGGTTAGAATATTTGATCTTCATGCTATATTAATATATTCAAATATTATATCATGTTTGGTTCTTACTGTGTTGTTTACTCTGTTTTTTCTTTGTAAAATGTTTTTAGATAATTAAATACCTCACCATCAGCCCCTGAAGAAGAGGTTTCAACATTTACAACCTCGAAACGCGTCGGACCTCTGTTTTACAGCTCTTCGCTGAAACAGCTTATGTGGTGTGGTGTTAAGTGTATCATTGTGAACAGATATGTATATTCCTTGTGTTACCACCATCTGAAATTGTTGGCATCCACCTCCTTTTTATCATTTTTTGTTATGTTTTAATCTTTTGATAATAAAATTACATATTTGTTTGATATATTGAAGACTCTTGCCTTACAAAGTCCCACCAGAGGAAAATCTGACATTGTGCAGTATTGGATATATGGCGGGAGCTGCTGGAATTAACTTTCACATTAAGCAGCAGGTGATTGGTTTGTGGAAGCAGAGGAGACTACAGTATGAGTGTGTGAAGGGGACAGAGGACAAAAAAGTTGGGGGGGGTGATTTGAAGGGGGGCAGAAGACACTGCTTTGGGGGGAGGCACAGGACACTGCAATAGTAGGAGGGGCAGAGGACCCTACTGCAGGGTGGAGGGGGGCAGAGGACACTACTGTATGGGGTCAGAGGCTCCTACTGTGGGAGAGGGGGAAGGAAAACTACTGTGAGGAGGGGGGGTGGCAGAGGACACTACTGTGAGGGGGATAATGTAAAGGGGAGTGGAGGATACTAGTGGGGGTGGGGGCACAGGACACTATACTGTGTTTATATTGGGTGCATGACAGTTGTTTTTTTTTAAAAGGGTGCCCCCCTTCCCCTGGGGATCTTTGATTCCCTCCATGTTGTCCAGGATAAAGATGAGCTCCGGCGTGTTCGCATGCTGCATGTGCCGAGCCCGCCAGGAAGTCGGCAATGCGCTGCGCTAATCACAGGCAGTGAGACATTTCCCGATCTCTGCAGCCTCACATCGGGAAATGTCTCACTACTTGTGATTAGTGCTGTGCAGTGCCGAGTTCCTGGCGGGCTCCGCACGTGCAGCATGCGAACACGCCAGAGCTCATCCTTAGTCCAGGTCTATCTCAACCTTGTCCGGTAGGCTGTAGGTGGCCTCATGATTTCTAATGGTGGTCTTTCCACCACCCCTACCCTCAACTTCAGATGATAATTCATTTTCAGTTCAACTGTGCTACTAAAATCATCTTCAAGAGCTATTACACAGTAATGTGTAAAAGCTATTGTATGTAGGAGGTTTTCAGTATCTTCAGAATCGCACAAACCTGTGTTTTTTTATATTCTGCATAGTAGCCTCCATTATACTAAGTCCACTGTATCAATAAAAAATTGTATCCACTAAAGCCAGTTACTTAAAAAATATTTTTAAGAGCTCTTCAATGTTAGGGTTGTTTAACCGCAGGTCAAGCAAAATACTCTTTGCATTTCCAGATGTTATCCCTATTACTAGCAGCATCTATAAAATGAGTGACAAAAATAGTCAGAGCCAGTGAAATCACATTTCATTAAAGGATAAGTTCACCTTTTCTGGCAGAATTTCAGTTTTCATAATAAATAGAGGTGTTTTCCAATGCCATTTCTGGCCCAGCCATCCATCCCAATGTGCTTTTCTCTCACTTACCTTATCCACAGGAGGTTTAAAATCTTGTCAGCTTATTTTTATTTTTAAAATAATTTTATGATTCCATCACTTCCTCAGCTTTCACTTCCTGTTAGGTCATCTCCCAAAAGCCTTCACTTCCTTGTTACATCACAGGAGAGGGTGTGATGAGGTGTGTTCACCACTCTGGACCACACCATCCTCATTACAATACTACCTTCCACCCACTTCCTATACAATCTGATTGTACAAACTTCTTTAGATCTCCCATCAGCTATGTAGTACTAGAGCCTGTCTGATTTGATACAAATTGAATGGATTGTTCAGGTGTGTCATCCTATTCCATAGTTCTGGTAAATCTAAAAGGAAATTGTACAGAGATTGTACAATTAGATTGCATAATGTCACTTGCCGTCCACCTGCCATCATTATACATCGGCTGTTTGAAGAGGAATATCGTTGATATGGCAGCAGCTAGCTGTCATAACCCTGGTATCCTCTTCTTCAGCGGGTGGTTGAATTTCAGATAAAAGTAGTCTCTGTGACGGATTTGCCATGAGATCACTTTTGTTGGTGGCGGGAGAAGGGCTCCTGCCGCTACGCTCCGGTGCCCTCTGCCGCTTACCGAAGATGTCTGTAGCAACGGAGGTGATCGGATCCTGCTCGGTCTGTAGTATGGAGTTGACTGAGCTGGGAAGATGGCCCCCATTCGGCTCCATACCACTGCAGGGCGGAAGCGACGTCAAAACGTCACTTCCGCCCATAGCTCTTAAAGGGACTTTTTAAAAAAAAAAATTTATTGCATTTTAGTGCAATGATGATATCTGAGGTCTTTTTGACCCCAGATCTCATATTTAAGAGGTCCTGTCATACTTTTTTCTATTACAAGGGATGTTTACATTCTTTTTAATAGGAATACAAGTGACACTTTTTTTTTTTTAAACAGTGTAAAAAAAATAAATAAAACATTTTTAATGCACCCCGTTTCACCAAGCTCACGTGCAGAAGCGAACGCTTACATGAGCAGCGCCCGCATATGAAAACAGTGTTCAAACCACACATATGAGCTATCACCACAATTGTTAGAGGGAGAGAAATAATTCTAGCACTAGACCTCCTCTGTAACTCAAAACATGTAACTTGTAGAATTTTTTAACAGCTTCAGCCCCGGGAAGATTTTATCCCCTTCCTGACCAGAACACTTTTTGCAATTCGGCACTGCGTTGCTTTAACTGACAATTGCGCAGTCGTGTGACGTTGCACCCAAACAAAATTGATGTCCTTCTTTTTCCAGCTTTCTTTTGGTGGTATTTGATCACCTCTGCGGTTTTTATTTTTTGCACTTTAAACAAAAAAAGAACGATAATTTTGAAAGAAAACGCAATATTTTTTACATTTTGCTATAACAAATATTCCCCAAAAATATATAAAAAAAATATTTTTTCCTTCAGTTTAGGCCGATATGTATTCTTCTACATATTTTTTGTAAAAAAATGTAATAAGCGTATATTGATTGGTTTGCACAAACGTTATAGCTTCTACAAAATAGGGGATAGTTTTATGGCATTTTTATTATTATTTATTTTTTTTACTAGTAATGACGGCAAATTTTATTGGGACTGCGACATTATGGCAGACACGTTGGACAATATTGACACATTTTTGGGACCATTGGCATTTATACAGTGATCAGTGCTATAAAAATGCATTAATTACTGTAAAAATGTCACTGGCAGGGAAGGGGTTAATTGTGTTCCCTATGTGTGTTCTAACTGAAGGGGGAGGGGACTGTGTAGGGGAGATGACAGATCGCTGTTCATACTCTGTATGAACAGACAATCTATCTCTTCTCCCCTCAGAGAACCGGAAACTGTGTGTTTACACACACAGATCCTGGTTCTCAGTGTGCCCCAAGCGATCGCATCAGCTCTGTGGGCAAGCAGGGGGCGTGCGCTGCCCCTAGTGGCCAAAAAAGGAAGTGATGTAACATGACGGCGATTCGCACAGCCAAGCCATATTGCCGCAGTACAACTGCGGCGGCTGGTTGACAAGCGGTTAAACATCACCTATGGAGATTTTTAAGGGTAAAAGTTTGTTGCCATTCCACGAGCGGGTGCAATTTTGAAGCATGACATGTTGGGTATCAATTTACTCAGCGTAACATTATCTTTCAAAAAAGTGTATTTTTTCCAAAAAAGTGCGTTTGTAAGACCACTGCGCAAATACGGTGTGACATAAAGTATTGCAATGACCGCCATTTTATTCTCTAGGGTGTTATAAAAATATACATATATATATATATATATATATATATATATAATGTTTGGGGGTTCTAAGTAATTTTCTAGCAAAAAAAAAAAGATTTTAACTCGTAAACACCAAATCTCAAAACGAGGCTCTATACTTAAGTGGTTAAAATGTACTCAAGAAAATGTACTTCTTACATAGTTACATGGTTAGCCCAGTTGGTAGAAATCCATTTAATTGAAGCAATTAAAAAAACACTTCTGCAACACTTTTGATTGGGTGTAAGGTCTGAATTCTTAACCCACCCTGGTGAGACAGAAAGGCATATTAGAGGATGTGTGGTCATGCAAAGCAGCATAGGGGGCCATGCTGAGTATCATCAGAAGATTTGCAAAAATGTCAACCTAAAATAACATATTTTGTGTGTAAATGCTCATATTCTTTCAGTCAAGTATTCTTATTTATACATTATGATCCAATGCATTCTACCAATGTATCAAAAAATCTGGCACCATATCTTTTTTTTTAATACAAACGATTTTATTGAAAAATAAAGAGCAATAACAGTAAGCATCAGTTACAGAGTACACTGAGTAATGAATGTAACATGTTGTGGATACAGGTACATTAATAACAGTTTAATGTGTGTTCATATGATAAGAAGACCTAGACAGGCCAATGAGTTTCACTGTCAGTTGAGCAGTCACATACATTGGTCTAACTAGTCTCTCCATGAGTTGTATGGCTGCAATACGTTTAAGAACCTGTTCCCATGGTACCCCTGGGGTTCGCCAGAACAGAGCAATAGTCCAGTGGACAGCAGAACATAATGAATGGGCAAGCTTTTGTTCTGGGGGGAGGAGCCAGGAATGTCTGCAAAAAATAGGCACATTTGTGTGTGTTAAAGTTGTCAATACACCTGTGATCTCTGCCACTTTGGAGGTTACCTTCTGCCACACATGCGTTAGTGCCTTGCAGCTCCAAAATATATGTAAATGAGTCCCCTGGTCGGGGAACCCTCTGAAGCACTTTTCTGAAACAGCAGGGAAAATTTTGTGAAGTTTGGAGGGTGTGTAGTACCATCTCGTTTGTAATTTCACCACTGTTTTCTTTTACCGCTATTGATTTTGTGCATTTATGGATATTGGTGATCCTGTCACCCCACTCCCCCAGAGAGGCCACCTGACCGGTCTCTGCCTCCCAGCCGAGCATGGCTGCGGACTTCTCTGGAAGGCCCAGACCACCCAGGTAGTTATAAAGTAGTGAGATTGTCCCCCTGTCTCTAGACGAGGGGCCACAGAGACTTTCAAATAACGTGAAGTCTTCAGTCACCTTCCGGGGATAGTGGGTATTAAAGAAATGTCTGATTTTTAAATATTTGTAGAATTCCGACGTGGGTAGGGAGTGGGAGGTTTGTAAGGATGAAAAAGAGCAGATTGCCCCATCCATTTGTAAGGAATCTAGGGTAAGAAGATCCTTTGAGATCCACAGGGAGAAAGTCCTAGGGGAGGGGAATGCAGATTTAAATAAGGGGTCTCCAAGAAAAGATGCTAGCCTGGGATTGCATGGGAGTAAAGAGAACCTTTTCTTGTACAAAGCCCATAGATGTAGTGATTGACCTACTACCGCATTTAGGGTGGAAACCTCTTTGGCGCAAACAATGAGGCCCATAGTAGTCCCTGTAGAAAATATGGGGCTATTATGGCCCACTCAAAGTGGAGTCAGGGGATGCCTAGTGGGGGGTGTGCCATTGTGCCAGCAGCAGCAATCTGGCGGCAAGGTAGTATAGCCACAGGTTCGGCAAACCCAGTCCGCCTCTATCCCGTGGTCTGTAAATCATTTTCCTGCCCAGACGGGGTTTTTTGTTTTGCCAAACGAAGCTGTTCACATTCCTTTGAATTACATCTATCATCTGGCGGGACACATAATTGGGGAGGGCCCTGAAAAAAAATAAAAGCTTAGGGAGAATGGACATTTTCACTGCTTGGATTCTACCTTGGAATGTAATGTGGTATGGGCTCCATGTGTGTGTAGTAGTTGTCTAATGCGGGTAAATGCCGGAGGATAATTAGCCTGGTATAGCTTATGAGGCGTTGGGGCTAATTTGATGCCTAAGTAGGATAAGGTTTGTCCTTCCATTGAAAACCCAAAATTAGATTGGATAGATGAGATGACGTCTGGGGGGAAGTTTATAGGAAGGGCAGTGCATTTTGAGAGGTTAACCCCTAATCCTGAGATTTCTTGAAAAGTGTGTAAAGTGGAGATGAGGTTGGGCAGGGACACTGTCGGGTCAATCAGGAACATTAGGACATCGTCCGCATACAGACTATGTTTGAACTCATGGTCGCCCTTTATATATCCTCTAATGTTGGGGTCCATGCAAATTGAACGGGCAAGGGGCCCGAGGCAACAGGGGGCAGCCCTGCCTGGTTCCTCCCAGTTTGACCAGGAGCTCCTTCCCTTCTTGGATGGTGACGACTGTATATGTTGTCCCTTGGTGTGTGACTTGGAGTTTAAAAGGGAAGCCCCATCTGTACCGAATTCTAGCCTCTTGGAGACGGGTGGTGATCTCCTTTAACATGTGGCATTTATCAAGTGTGGCTGGGGATATATCAGGAAATATTTGGATCCTAGTGCCATCTAGCACAATGTTGAGGGTATTGTGGGAAGCCCTGAGAATCTCCTCCTTAATCAGATAGTTCTTAAGACACAAGATATTGTCTCTGGGAGGTTTGTCTTCTGGTGGTTTGGGGCAAAGGGCTCTGTGAATACGATCACAGGCAAAAGCAGCCACTGGGGAGGCAGGCAGCAAGGACTTATGGTATGGATGACTGTGATTAACTCAGTGACCAGCTCAGGGACCCCTCTAATCCTCAAATTGTTCCATCTATTTCTGTTGTCCAGGTCCTCCAAGTGGGACTGGAGCTGGGACACAGATTCAGTGAGGGATTCATGATCTCTGTGGAGGTCAGTATATGCAAGTTGCAGCTCATCATGTTTTGTCTCTAATTCTTTCCCCTGGGGGTGCAGGAGGTTTGTATGTCTATTCCAGTGGTTTTTGGCCCCAGGGAAGTTCCCGATGTGTCTGGAGCTCCGATCAGTTGCGACCATCCAGCTTTGCACCATATCTTTTGAGTATGGAATTGCCTGAATGCAAAAAAAGTAGTTTTAGTTCGTGTTTTTTGATTTCCTTGCACTCAATGCAGCATGTAATTGAATGTGTATGTTGATCTAGTTATGTTTGCCAATGTTAAAATATTAGTTGGGACAATCTAAAGTTGCGAGATCTTTGAAGTTATTTTCCAATGTAATTTTCGAGAACACTGAAATAATCAATTAAGAATGCTCATTGTCTTTAATACAGCACTAATGTAGTGGAAAGTCTTCCGCATGGTGTGCTTTCTTCATGTCTCAAGACAGTTTGTGCCAGAATATGTCTCAGAGCATAACAATATGGCCTTCCCTTATAAAAGCCCAATGGGCTTATCACTGTCAGGTTATGTTATGTTTTAGCAGTACACACTTCAGTACAACTTTCATGCACACTTGTCGTAAAAACAAGCAAAACAGATGGGTCACTCGAGTTGTCCCATTTATCATACTGCGTAACTGACAAAGATGCTTTATTTTCTAAGCCACCATTGTACTGCTCAGTCATATGATGATCCTTTAAACTAAGGAGAGGGGGAAAAACACACACACAGTATATATATATATATATATATATATATATATATATATATATATATATATATATATATATATATATATATATACATATATATATATATATATATATATATATATATATATATATATATATATATATATATATATATAAATATATATATATATCTTTTTTTTTCTTAGTAATGTGTCTGTTCTTTTAAACAAACACATGAAAAATGATACAAAATGGTGTGAATGAGAAGTTTAGTTTGCAAAGGAGTTTATTTACAGTTCCACAAAATGTGCAGACTATATTGTCACTAGCTAGCAGTGGCCCAGATGCCTGGCAAAGGGGATTGTAACTTTATGCATGCTATATAGTGGACTTAGGAATGCTTTAGGTAGTAGGATGGATGGGGCAGCACAGGATAGGTAGAGTGTCAGGCAAGCACTGTACCTGTTCTCCTATCCTGGTGGTGCCACAAAATTGCACTGTAAAAAAGGGGCAACACCATTCGACTATAGTAACTAGGGGCCACTAAAAGGACAATTTCAAGTTGTATGATCATCACAAAGTGGTAAGAAGTGAGTGTGGCTTACTGTGAGTGAGGATAATCAAATAGGCATGGGTTGGCAGCAAGCAATTTTAGTCAGCTTAAAAAAGAGCAACCAGTCTATGGCACAAGATTTTTTTATAGCATTGATTTTTTTATTCAGTAGCAGATAAGCATAAGTTAGTAGTTTTCCCTACCTAGGATTCACTGTTACTGTTCATATGTCTGTTCATATGTCTAACAGACTATAATAGGCTGTTTATATATTACAAAATAATTTCAAATACATGGTTGCATGTTACAACAAACTGCTAGTGTATGTATATATATGTAATAGAAAAGATTGTCATAGCCTGCTTGTATGTTACGATGGCTGACGGAGTCTGCTTGTACAGTATAGTAGACTATCAGAGGCTTCAATTGTCTAACAATAGACTGTTAGAGGCTGTTTCATTTCCAAATGAAAAATATTAGAATCGCGCTACCACATTGGCTCAATAATGTGTGAATTGATATCTGTGAAACATGGATGTATATGACATGATCAAAACCTAAAGTAATAAATGCCACAAATATATAAAAGTACTTAATACATACAAAGTGTTATATCATATGAAAATATATTCAACCGAAATAATGTCCAGCACCCGTGAACAAAAAATATATAAGAAAAAGTTCAAAATTATGTAAAATCTTCTGAAACGTGAAAAATACTGTGTTCAATCCACCACGAGTGCAAAGAGATTGGCCGCTTACCAGAGCCCCGTGATCCCCCACTACAGAGGATCAGGGGAAGCCTGTTAAAAGTTGCCACTCCAAAGCTCAACGACTGGACTCAGATCCAAGGTTCATAGATGGTGGTTGGACATCCGGAGATATCAAATGGGGTTATGAGAACTCAGGTTCCATCGTATCTCCCCAGCTCATTTGGATAGACATAGCATGAAAAAATAAAAAGCTCCAATAGTGTAAAAACGTAACAATTTATTGAGTAAAAAAGCATGTATTGCACTCACATGTAAACAGTGGGTAAAAGCGCCATATAGTGTCCGGTGCTCCAGCCGGTGAGCACACAAACAAAACACGTCCTGCTGAGACAACCATGATGATGCGAGGTGATGCAAGCACGTCGCTATGACCTAGGCGTTTCGTAATAGGTTACGTCATCCAGGGGCACAGGCGGCGCGCTGCGTCACCTCCCTAAATACTAAAATATTCAAACCAAGCCTCGCTCAGAGTTCAATCTGGCATAGGACATGCGCAGCCACAAGACAGAAAATAAAGCCCTTAATGCTCTGCGCAAGGGACCGAAAAAACTGATTATAAATTCTTGATGAGGAACATACAATGATTCCTCCTATTATCTTATTTTTCCCCCCTATTATCTCAATTTGCTTCTATTTGTCCTCAGTACTGTTTAGGCCTCTAATACTCCAATGTATTCTGTGTTAGGCCTTTTTTATATTCATTTTTAATTTTATTTTTATGATTTTATTCGTTATATATGACATTTTAGCATTAAACTTTTGATACTTGTTGTATTGGTGCCGGGTCCTTTGGCTTTGAGTTCTCATCTGTCTGGACAAGTTTGGATCAATATAGAGGCAGAGATTATATTTCTGATCATACATCTCAGAGACTTAGATGTCTCTTATATTTACATTTTTGCTGGAGCACCAGACACTATATGGCGCTTTTACCCACTGTTTACATGTGAATGCAATACATGCCTTTTTACTCAATAAATTATTACGTTTTTACACTATTGGAGCTTTTTATTTTTTCATGCTATGTCTATCCAAACGAGCTGGGGAGATACGATGGAACCTGAGTTCTCATAACCCCATTTGATATCTCTGGATGTCCAACCACCATCTATGAACCTTGGGTCTGAGTCCAGTCGTTGAGCTTTGGAGTGGCAACTTTTAACAGGCTTCCCCTTGATCCTCTGTAGTGGGGGATCACAGGGCTCCGGTAAGTGGCCAATCTCTTTGCACTGGTGGTGGATTGAACACAATATTTTTCATGTTTCAGAAGATTTTACATAATTTTGGACTTTTTCTTATATATTTTTTGTTCATGGGTGCTGGACATTATATATATATAATGTATTTTCATATGATATAACACTTTGTATGTATTAAGTACTTTTATATTGACATGGACATTCATTGTACTGTTCATTTAAGCACAAGAGAATCCATTTTGTTCTTACTGTTGAAATGTGTTCTGTAACCTTCACCTAACACACAGACACTTCTCCTACTAAACGCTCTCTACTCCCCCCTCCCTTTTCAAGGTTTAACTTTTGCAATTGTTCTATTCGCTAGTTTTTAATAATATATTTCTATTTGTTAGCTTTTAATAACATATTGCTATTTGTTACTTTTTAATAACATCTCACACCACCCCTTTCTTATCTATGTATAAAATAACATGTAATAATAAATTTTTCACTGAACGGACATTTTAAACACAGTGATTGAGTCCTGTGAATCTGTTCCTGCAGCTGCAGTATTAACTTTGTTTTAGAGTCCCAATCAGAAATCAGTCATATCAGTCTTGGCGAGTCATAACAGGAGTTTGGCAGAGTCTCCAGAAGGAACTGCGCTTCGATCGGGATCATCGGGAAACGCAGACCTCAAATGCCGGCTAGGTAAGCTGCCCTTAAGCTTGCTATATTTCTGCCTTTTCCTATGTATCCTATCTGTCGGTTCTCAAGGAAACCAGACCACTCTCGGACCTTTCTGGTTGGGTAACGTGTGTGTGTGTGAATGTGTTTGTGTCCCCCTTCACGGGTTGGACTGTGTGTGGATAGGGAAAATCCTCTGCAGTTCCCTGCGTTGACTCCTTGTGGGCGACCTGGGTCAGAGGCGCATGGTAGGGTCAGATAAAACTCACAGAGAAGAGAAGAGACGAGGAGGGTCTCTTAATGAGTGTTTTGTCTATTGTCATAAACCCCTTCTATCCACGTAGATAAGTGGAGACTATTCTTGTAAATCTGCAGATTTGCTGTACTATTTGTTTTAGAGGCAAGAGGGTATAGGCACAAGTAGAGAAGAGAGAAGACTGGCCAGTCATTATGGGCATTAAATTAATTAAGGGAATGAAGGGAGAGAGGCCTTCAGAAAATGCCCAGCGCAAGATGAGCGCTAGAGAATATATGAACCGAAGGTACGGTTCTGCCTATACTGAGCCCCTAGATAAATGGGTAGAATGGACAAAGGGAACAGCTAAACCTTTAAAATCTGAAGGGACTTTTGATTTAAAAGTATGGCAAACTTTTCTGCACGATTATGGCCCACTACTGTGCAGTGAAGGAACGTGAAGAATAGCTTGCACATGGGAGACAGAAGCTAAAGTAGCAAATCAAACTGGCTTGACGGAGATATTTAATAAAAGTACTGCCCAAATTTACTACGTTTAGCCAGAAGACTCTGTAGAGGAGGACCCCCCACCTTATGTGGCTGCCAGTTTGGCTTTAAGGGGACCACGCACAAAAGCAAAAGAATTAGATTACATGGAACACACAAAAGATGAGCTATGCAATATAGTAGAGAGCAGAGGTTTAACAGCCCCATATCAACCTACAAAGAGGGATTTGGCTCGTATCCTAGAAACAGATGATTGGCATAAATCAAAAGGCACATATGCAAACCTGGATCTCTCTGAACTTAAGGCTTTGGCCAGAGAAAGAGAGATAGAGTCTGAACTTCCGGAGCAAACCATAATTTCCAAATTGTGGCAGCAAGATGAAGAGAGAAGGAAGGGAGATGCCAGCCCTTCTGCCCCTGGCATAGAGAAATCTGTTGCAGTTTATCCTGTCAGAACCCAATTAGTTTTTGAAGGTGATGCTGTTGACAGTAAGTCTCAAATTAAATGGCATGTACCTTTTAGTCCCCAAGATATGAGAGCCATATTAGAGGGATTGGGAGATCCTAGAAAGAATCCAATTGGGTTTGCAAACAAACTTAGTGCTGCACAGGAAGCATATGAGGCTTCTGCTACTGACATTCATCAGCTTCTTATTAAAGCAGTGGATCAGGCATAGGAAAATGGCATGCCAGTATCAATCATGTTAAATAGGGGAGACAATGGTCCCGAGGCCAGAGTAAAAGTATTTTTACAAGAACTCCCCTATCCTGGAGGAGAAACAGAATTAACCTGTTTAATTGATACTGGTGCAAGCCGAAGTGTTTTTAATATAGAGGACTTACCTCCAGGATTATTATCTACAAATGTTATCTCTGGTGTTGGCCTAACCGGGACCTCTACTGATTTGGTTGAGTCCAAGCCACTTAAACTTAGGCTAGGACAGCAAACAGAAATTGTCACTAAAGTGTTAGTTTCAGACACAGTTCCTACCAATCTTTTGGGAGCTGACATTTTGAACCAAATTCTAGCAAACATAGACTACACTCCTACAGGAGTCCAAGTGGTCAGTAGTCTATCAGGAGAAGTTTTAAATTCTGCCTGTGGAGTATTTTTAATCCAAGACTCCACTCTGCCATTTCCACCAGAATTGAAAGTGATTCCCACTGAATTATGGGCCACCAGCAAATATGATGTAGGTCTGCTGGATTGCACCCCAGTCATGATAAAAATTAAACCAGGAGCCCATCTCCCACAGATTAAACAGTACTCACTGAGTATTGCTCAGACTGAGGGGATAAAGGATCAAATCACTCAACTGAAAGCAGCAGGGGTTGTTGTACCAATTAAGTCCCAGGTCAATACACCCCTGTTCCCAATTGCAAAGAAGCCAGACAAGAAGGGTGGGCAGGTGACATATCGCATGGTGCATGATTTGAGAGCCATTAACAATATAATAGAGGCAGATACCCCGATCGTGCCCAACCCCCGCACTTTACTAAGTGGAATACCTGCCTCCAGCACCTGCTTTACAGTGATTGATCTTGCAAATGCTTTCTTTTCGGTGCCCCTGCACCCAGATTGCTGGCACCTTTTTTCATTTACCCATGATGCCCAAAAGTTAGCATGGACAAGATTGCCCCAAGGCTGTGTGAGTAGCCCCTCTGAATATAATACTGCGTTAAAGCAAGTATTGGACCAATGGTCCCCCTCACATCCAAACACAGTTTTGCTTCAGTACATAGACGATTTGCTTATTTGTTCTGATACAAAGGACATTTGTAGCAGAGAAACAGTAAGCCTAAGTAACAACAAAGTTAGCAAAGATAAGCTACAATACTGCCAAGAGAAAGTGATCTTCCTGGGTCACTGCATTTCACATGGAATCTGTCACCTAACCCCAGATCGAGTTAAAACTCTACAAAACTTTGAAAAGCCAAGAAATGTCCGGCAACTACGTGCCTTCCTGGGGTTAGTGGGATATTGTAGGGACTGGATTCCAAATGCATCAGAACTTATGGCTCCTCTATATGAGGCTACCACTAGAAACCCTTTCAAACTCACATGGGACAATGAATTGCAGATGAAGGAGCTTATTAAAATTTTGTCTGAAGCTCCCGCCATTGGACTTCCTGACTATACTAAGACTTTCTCGTTGTTCTGTCATGAAGTCAATGGATTTGCTGCAGGTGTACTCACCCAGCTACATGGAGACAAACAGAGGCCTGTGATGTATGTATCAGCCTCATTAGACCCTGTCATCAAAGGCTCCCCCAGTTGTATGCGAGCCATAGCAGCCTGCATTTTGCTGCTAGACAAAGTAACGGAGCTTGTACTAGATTCTGCTCTGATCCTGTATGTGCCACATGCAGTACAGGAAATCATGAATCAAGTAAATACTAGACATGTGTCTGCCAGTAGATTTGACAAGTACCAGTCTGCTCTTTTTGCTCCATCGAATTTAACAATCAAACGATGTGTTACTTTAAATCCGGCTACTCTTCTTCCTATAATTGATGAGGAAGATGCAACAAATGGTACTGATGTAGAACCTGAGAGTTTTTCTCATGATTGTATGGCTCTTATGGAGGTAGAAAGGGCCTCTGTCACACCAGCAAAAGATGAGCCCTTATCAGATTGTGACACACACTTATTCGTAGATGGTTCCAGATTTTACACTGACGATGGTCAGCCACACACAGGGTTTGCTGTAACCACTACAGACACCATTTTACATCAGGAAGCATTGAAACCCCAGATGTCAGCACAGAAAGCGGAGTTGTGTGCTGTAGTCAAAGCATGTCATCTCCTAGAGAATCAAAGGGGAAACATCTACACTGACAGCAGATATGCATTTGGAATGATTTTGGGCCTATCTGGAAAGCACGGCACTTTCTGACTAGTGCAGGGAAGCCAGTGAGACATGCAAAACTCATAGAGCGGCTATTTGAGGCCTTTCAGAAACCAGCAGAAGTTGCCATCTTGAAGGTAAAAGGGCATGCAAGGGGAAGTGACATGACAGCCAGAGGAAATGCTTTAGCGGACCAAGCGGCAAAGGATGCTGCCCTTATGGCATTTGGAGTCACATCCACTGTAGGGGTCGCCCAGGTAGCGGGGACAGATTCCCCTCATCAAGAGCAGTGGGATGTAGAAACTCTAATTCAGTTGCAGAACCAGGCCCCTGATGAAGAGAAGGATAAGTGGATCAAATGTAATGCTACCCAAAATCAGTAGGGCCTGTGGAGCGCTGACAACAGGTGGTGTCTACCCAGGAGTTTGTACCCAGTTTTAGCACAGCTGGCACATGGCGTCAGTCATCTTGCTAAGGGCGCGATGGTGGCACTTACTGACTGCTATTGGATAGCACCTGGATTTAGTGCATTTGCAGCCAGGTTTTGTGCTTCATGTCTCACTTGTGCTCTGTACAATGCAGGGAGGCCTGTTCATGTTCCCCAAAGGCATTCTCCAAAGCCAGATTTCCCTTTCCAAAGAATTCAAATAGACTACATTCAAATGCCCAGAATAGGCACCTATGAGTTTGCTTTAGTGTGTGTTGACATGTTTTCAGGTTGGCCCGAGAGCTGGCCAGTAGCCAAAGCAAATGCAAAAACAACAGCAAAGAAAATTTTGAATGAAATAGTTTGTAGATATGGAGTTCCTGAAACTATTGAGAGTGACAGAGGAACCCATTTTACTGGGGAAGTAATGAAAGAGGTAATGGAAGCACTTCACATACAGCAAGCTTTCCATACACCTTATCATCCACAAAGTAGTGGTAAAGTTGAGAGACTTAATGGAATTTTGAAAAACAGATGTGCAAAAATTAAAGCAGATACAGGAAAAGGATGGGTGGAAGCTTTGCCATTAGCCCTATATTCTGTAAGAACTACCCCTAAACAACCACATGGGCTGTCCCCCTATGAGATTTTATTTGGAGGGCCACCCAAAACAGGGCTATATTTTCCCCAACAGTTGCAGGCTTCTCACTCTAATCTGTTAGAATATGTTCAGATTTTGCAAAGAACATTGAATAAAATACATGAAGGTGTTTATAAATCTATCCCCGACCCAGATTCTGTTTCAGGTATTCACAGAATCCAACCAGGTGACTGGGTGGTGGTCAAGCGACACGTCAGAAAGCCACTAGAACCAAAATTTGACGGACCACATTTGGTGCTTTTGACAACCGGTTCTGCTGTCAAGTTGGAAGGAAAGCCCACCTGGATTCACGCCAGTCACTGCAAGAAAATCCTGAAGTGATGATATCCTTTGAAAAAAAGATGATAATGTTTCTTTTCTTTTTGTTGTTTGTGAGAACTGAGACATGGAAAAATAACCCTTTCATCCAAATGTTAAAATTGTATGCAACCCATAGCAACGCTAGTAACTGCTGGGTGTGTTCTCACTTACATCCCCATACAGGAACAATACCCATGATAGCAATGCCTCTCAATTTCACTGATCTAAACAGGACCAGAATAAATGGCTCATACATAGTCTCCACAGCCAATGAGCACAGATCAGTAACTTTGATGGTTTCGAAACAGATAAACACTCCACAGATTTGTTTAAACATTACATGCCCGTTTAACACTAAATGTACACGGTTGGGCAATTCAGATTGCAGCGGAGCAAAAATTACAGTTTATGGAGGATACTATGGTCAATATTATTATATCCCAGATCCAGAACTAAATAGAACCCTTTATAGTACAAATTGCTCACAGTTCCCAATATGTGAAAATATCGGTTTCCTGAGATTCCATGTTATTGCTTCCAGTTTTTTAGGAGCTGGCATACCGTCCATACGTAGAGGGTTATATTATATATGTGGAAATAAAGCTTACGCCTGGCTTCCTACTAATGTCACAGGTACATGTTATATTGGGAAGTTAGTACCTGCTTTGGCTGTTCGCAAAGATACAGTGTGACCAGATCAAAGTCCAGAATACCCTTTAGTGTTCAAAAGAGAAGGTGACATGACATGGTCATGGTTCCCTTCCTGGACAGGATGGGGAATTGAAGCAATGAAAAGACTAAATAATTACACTAGAATTGTAGATGAGATTATTAACCTTACTACCACTGATATAGGTTTATTAAATGAAGAAATGGCTCAGCTTAAAAAAGTAGTATTAGAGCACAGATTAACGCTAAATTATCTCACTGCAGCTCAAGGTGGGATGTGTAAGATATTTCGCACTGGCTGTTGTATATACATTTCTGATAATGAGGACATTATTAAAGGGCATCTTGCTAAGATAAGAGAACTACAGAATAAGGCCAGAGATATTGCTAAAGATGGATGGAACCCCTTTCAGGGTTTAGGAGGTTTTGGTGATTTTTTATATGGCATAGCAGCAACATGGTTACAGAAACTAGGCGCTTACATTGTGATGTTCCTATTTCTCATGTTTGTTATTTACTTCCTCATCAGGCTATGCCTCTGTGTGACTACCCGCTGTACCAACAAATGTACCACCAGCCCTGATGAACCCATTATTGTGAGAAAGCTAGGAGAGAGCTGAACAGGACGCCGTCTCTCTGCGCCAATGTAACAGGAGTTACCAGCAATCGGCTGAACGTAACGCGGAGAAGAATGGTGTCAAATAAACAAAAGGGGGGAAATGACATGGACATTCATTGTACTGTTCATTTAAGCACAAGAGAATGCATTTTGTTCTTACTGTTGAAATGTGTTCTGTAACCTTCACCTAACACACAGACACTTCTCCTACTAAACGCTCTCTACTCCCCCCTCCCTTTTCAAGGTTTAACTTTTGCAATTGTTCTATTCGCTAGTTTTTAATAATATATTTCTATTTGTTAGCTTTTAATAACATATTGCTATTTGTTACTTTTTAATAACATCTCACACCACCCCTTTCTTATCTATGTATAAAATAACATGTAATAATAAATTTTTCACTGAACGGACATTTTAAACACAGTGATTGAGTCCTGTGAATCTGTTCCTGCAGCTGCAGTATTAACTTTGTTTTAGAGTCCCAATCAGAAATCAGTCATATCAATATATTTGTGGAATTTATTACTTTAGGTTTTGATCATGTCATATACATCCATGTTTCACAGATATCAATTCACACATTATTGAGCCAATGTGGTAGCGCGATTCTAATATTTTTCTTTATCTTACACTGTTTTTGTTGTGCAGAAGAATCGCAGCTTTTGTAATTTATCATTCACTTTGACATTTATTGTGCTTATAGCACATCATTTTTACCCTATCGCAGTTTTTTTCTTTCTTTTTTGTTTCATTTCCAAATACCTTCATTTAGACATCTCGGACTAGAGTAAATTGTTTTCCATATTCCCATAAGGGACAATCAATGATTAACTTGCATGGCATATGATTGGGAAAAAGTGAAGCCAGATAGATTTCAGAACCCCATTACACATACATACACAGTTATGGCAAGCTCAGTTAACATTAAAAACACTATATTATGGTTTAAACCAGTCCTCCTCCTCCTCCTCCTCCTCCTCCTCCACTTGTCCTCATCATCTGTTTGTTTTTGTTATTTTGTTTTTTTGCATCCTTGTCACTCATTGACCTTTACTACTAAATCATAACCACTGACTCACTGTTTTGCCGCGTACACAGGATCGGACTTTCCGCCCACAAAACCGTGGATTTTTGTTATAAAGGTTGTTGGCTCAAACTTGTCTTGCATACACATGGTCACACAAATGTTGGCCAACAACGTGAGAACGCGGTGACATACAACACATATGATGAGCCGATGAAAAAGGAAGTTCAATAGCCAGTGCGCCACCCTATGGGCTCCTTCTGCTAATCTTGTGTTTATCTCATGTTAGTAGAAGTTTGATGAGCGACGATTCCCACTTTTCAGCCTCGTGTTTTTCAGTTTGTTTCTGCTTTTCCGTTTGTGCTTGTCAGTTCGTATCTGTTCTTCAGTGCGTGTTGTCAGTTTGTTCCTGTCTTTTAGTGCGTTCTATTTATAGTTCTCTTCTGTTTTTCAGTGCATTCTTGTCCGCTCATTTCTGATTTTCAGCTCTTTCTTGTCAGGTTCTTTCTGATTTTCAGTGCATTCTGTCAGTTCGTTCTGAGCAGCCAACCTTTTCCTAGCCATGTTGCAGTTACATACTCATCGTAGAGTTCATGCTGTTTTTGGGCTTGGTGTTGGAGTTCTTGCTCTGACCCAATTCCAGTCCATGAACAGGGGGAGGAGGAGTTCATGGACCAGGAATTGGTTACTTAATCATGACTAATTTTCTCATATGCCTTTGCTGCAGAAGCTCCAGGAGAATAATCCTGATGATTTCAGGAATTATCTCCGGATGACGACCCCATTTTTCACTGTCTGTTGGCTTTGCTGTCCCACTATATTACCAAGCAGAATACCTGCATGCGGCAAGCCATCACTCCCGAGCAAAGGCTCATCGCCACCTTGCGGTACTTGGTGACAGGGAGAAGTCTCCAGGAAATTAAGTTTACGGCTGGGATCTCCCCCCAGGCTCTGGGAACCATTATTCCAGAGACCTGTTCTACCATAATTCAGGTCCTGCAGAAGGGCTATATTAAGGTAAGTTTTATCCTTTAACGTCACATTCTATATATTTAATGTGTGCTAATGTATTGTATTTATTTTGTCATTCCATAATTACCATGATTTCAATATGCTGTGAATGTCCTCTTTGTCCTCATGCATCCTGTAAGCCTTTAATGCTCCTCTTTTGTCCTTCATGCATATTTGCCTTCACTAACCTCCCCAGAATGCTATCCTGGGCCCATACACACCTATCCTAGTCACTTAACAATGTATTTTGTCAGCTCCATTGTAGTGCTTACCCTAAACACCCCCTAAAATGTGTACAAATGTTATTGTTGTCCTTTAATTCATGCATAGTGCAAGAGGCTTTTTTTGGGGGGGCCAAAACTCATTTGGAACCCTCCCTCCCCCCCAACCGCTAAGTCAACCGATACCAATCCTCTATCTGCTGACTTTGCCAAACCCATACACACTATACCAACCTCTTTTGTGGTCAGATTTATAGATGAATTCACCAAAGCATGTAGTGCAAGTACCTTCCTGAATACTTTCAAATGGTACTGTTTCAAGTTTTGTTCTCCTATTATCTTGATAAATAATTGCAGAATGTAAAAATGTGCTTCAATTTAGACAATGTGTATTCATATTTTTGGATTATGACACTTCCTACCTGTCCAGTGGGCTGCCAATAGTGTAAGTAAGGAAGGGCTGGCCAAAGTAACACACATTATTTATGCATTCAGCTTTCAATGAAGTGGAGACAGTTACCTGTCCAAAACATCTCCCCCAACCCTAAAAGTTTTACAATGGACCATCAGAGGTGAGGGATTGGATGAGTGGACCTTATACTTTTGACTTTAAATACTCATTTAAATAAATGATATACTTATGTTGGCCAAGAATGTTTGTGTCTAATCTGCTTGCAATGTTATGTGCAGAAGTACTATTTTTTTTTTCTTGTTTGACTCCACAGTTTCTTTCCAACCCACAGGAATGAAGACTGTGGCCTCCCTATTCGCCCAACAGTGGGACTTTCCCAACTGAGGTGGTGCAATAGATGGGAAACACGTCCGGATCATCCCACCCCCCAACTCGGGTTCGTACTACTACAACTACAAGGGGTACAGTAGTATTGTGTTGTTGGCAGTGGTGTCGGCGACTTATGAGTTTCTCTATCTGGACGTGGGAAAGAATGGCTGTATGTCAGATGGAGGAGTCATCTCATATCATTTTATGCTTTAAAAGCAGCCAACTATCTGGCCTCAGTTGCGACTAAGGCCATCTCATCGGAAGAAATAATGATGGGGCTTGAAGCTGGCCATCCTGGATTTCCCCCCCAAAGTATCTGCAAAGTAAGGCAAAGCTATCTGGAGTATTTCGTGGGTAGGGGGGCAATTGATATGCCAGAGAATCTGTAAGCTGTTTCTAATAAATTTTTTTGTGAAAATCTAAACTCATATTTCATTTGATTTACTGCTTGTGTTTCTTATCTGTCTCCTAGGTTCTCCAATGGCCTTTTATTTTTGGCCATTTTCTTCAATAGTGCAAATGTAAATTATTTGATACATGAGGTAACAATCTCTTCTTCAGCTAACTATTACGTTCTGTTATGCTATGGGTCTGCTACACACACACAATGGTGGTTATTCACTAAAGGCACATCCACTTTGCACTGCAAGTGCACTTCTAAGTATACTGCAAGTGTAGTCACTGTAAATCTGAGGAGGACATGCAAGGAAAATAAAAAACAGTATTTTTGCTTGCACATGATTGGATGATAAAATCAGCAGAGCTTCCCCTCATTTCAGAGCTTCCCCTTTAGATCTACAGTGATCTACAGCGACTGCACTTACAAGTGCCCTTTCAAGTGCACTTGTAGTGCAGAGCGGATTTGCCTTTCGTAAATAACCCCCAATGTTTTTGTTGTTAATGTATGTGTAGCCATCCCTTACTTTCTCTCTCTTTTCTAGGGTAGCTACTTAATATTTTCTTGGGCTTACAGTTACCATCTTCTCAGTGTCCGTCATAGAGGAGTCCCAAATGAATGTTCATTTGAAAAACACTGGCTCGACAGACTTAGTCCTTTTTCCAAGTTTTATTGAAGAACAACATATGCAATAGCAGGGTAAAAATATGAGAGGATTCAGGTATATTGAAATATTGTGGTTAGAGGTAACATCTAATTCCAGCGAGCAGCACTTCCCCAGCTAGATTCAGCAAGCATCGGATAGGTTTCTCTCACCAACCTAGCAGCCAATGCAATGCTCGGGAACGGTGTCTGCCACAGACCTGACGATCCTGAATAGGCAAATTATTGTTTCCATATGGTCTCTGCCATAGACCTTTCCAATATGGTCTCTGCCACAGACCTTTCTGATATGGTCTCTGCCACAGACCCGACAATCCTGAATAAACAGATTGCTATGATTGATCCCAGATGTGTCTCCGACTGAGTTCCCAGGCTCTTCTCAAGATACCAGTCTTATGCTCGGTCCTCTCCTGAAGAGTCCTCCCCTGGTTACTACAATCCCTTGTTTCTTCGCGCAGGCCAGACAACAAAGAGACCATCCTCTGGACCAATAGACCCCTAAACTTTGGGCCTTCTTCTAGGTAGCTGGACCTCGGGTCCGCCGACCCCAAGGCAGGATTTTAAGTAGCAGTAATTTCCCCAGGCCAGGAGGGCCATGAGGTCAGGAAGCGCCAACCCCCAAAAAATGGTGTCTGTGCCTTAAATAACCTGACCCAGAATGCATGGTGGATGTACACTCCCACCGATCTGTCTCTGAGCAAAGAGTATTCAATATGTCCAACCAGACTGTATTTACAACATCTACCAATGGTAACAGCACTACCCATGGTCGGATGGAAAATTTGCACAGTCTAGACAAACTGGTACAGAAACCAATAAATTTAGATAATAATAAACTGAGCCTGAAATGTAGCTCAATCAACTAAATTTAAAAGAAAAGCGTCTGCTCTTCAGGAGCAGGGTGCTACATATGTAATGCATTAATGATAAAAATAATCATTCTTTTAAACTCTATAAATCAATTGCTTGTGGTCCCTAAAATGGCCTGATTTTGGCAAATTTATCAGCACAGTATGGGTTATTTATTAAAGGCAATTCCACTTTGTACTACAAGTGTACTGCAAGTGCACGGAAACTGCACTTGTAGTGCAAAGTGGATTTGCCTTTAGTAAATAACCCCCATTGTCCCTGTAACTACACCAACTTACTAAAAAAAATGGTATTGAGCATTGAAAGAAGAAGCCACACATTGTTGAGTATAAAACATTTTACTCCAAGCACATTCACATGTGCATTATAAAAGGGTTTTTAAACAAACCAACATCTTTGGTGTATAACATGTATGTTTGACAGTAGATATAGCCTTTTTTGTGGCTAAACAGGCATGTGTAAAACCATAACATTCACATCCATAACTCAGGAACATACAAAGTTCAACTTTGCTAAAGTGAAGGCCATATGAGACATTAGTATGTAAAAACTGTGTTGATTTTGCCTTCATCGGATGGGGTGATCTCACCCTGCGAAAAGCCAAATTTTGAAGATGCACACATAAAATGTGTCTTTTCTCTACATCTATTTTGATAAAGCCACAAAACACACAGTGTGTCAACATGTGCTATCTGCCATCATTGGCTATCAATGTACGCGTTTTGTGGGTGCAACCCCTTCCTCGCAACTAAAGTTGGTGAGAGGAAGGGGTTGCACCCCCGAAACACGTCCATTGATCCCCTATGATGTGAGCTAGCATATGTTGACACACTGGGCTTTATTTCAGAAAGGACAATCCACTTTGCCCTACAAGTGCACTTGCACTGTTGAAGTGAGTTTCTTCTTCCACAACATCCACATCATCTAAAAAGAATAAAACACACCATGTATTATAAATATGCAGGCATACATCTATTACCTGAAGCTGTGGTCTCAGACACTGATCTGTTGTGGTCACCATTTTGACCACTTCCTGAACCTCGGAATGCACATCCTCAGGTTGTGTGCTGAGTTCCCCTTCTTTAGGAGGTGGGGGTTTCCTGGTGTCCTCAGATGTCCCGATTTTTTCTCCACTATGTGAATACAAAAAGGTATACTTAGCAGACAGATATTTTAGGCTAGAAATAGTAATATGAAACATTGCTTGGAAGTGTTGTCCAATTGTCTGTTTTGGCAGAGTTCCAAGCTGACATTATTTTTTAAATTTCAAAAGCTGGAATACTTACCTGTTTTGTGCAAGTTTCACACATGGAGAGACCCCTAGTATCCACTGGAGCGCCTGCGTGGGACACCATAAAAAGGTTGTTCTGGTGTCCCACACTAGTGCATCTGCATCCAGATGTGTAAACAACTGCTGAATGTCCTCTCCTTACACTGAATCAAGTTTGCATTTCATCTCTCCAGGATCTTAAATAGATAGGGCCAAGCTACTGAATCAAAGGCCTTTTCCAGGTCTATTGAAAGTAGCATGCCCGTTTGCTTAGGGCCTCCATCCCATTGGGAATTTAAAAGAGAGATTATATCTATGGCCCTCCTCACCTGATCAGGCCCCTGCCTCCCGGGATGAAGCCCACCTGGTCCTTATGTATATATCTCACTATGAAGCTAGACATTCTGGTGGCCAGAATTTTTGTCATGATTTTGACATCATTGTTTATAAGAGATATCAGGCGGTAGTCCCCCACCTCGCTAGTGTCTTTCCCCGGTTTAGGTTTCACCAATATAAAAGCTGTGTTAAGGTCTCTGTCCAGGGGGGCTCCATCCCATAGAGAGTTAAACAATTTTGTCATATAGGGGGCCAAAAGGGACCCAAATTTTTTATAGTAACCGCTTGAGAAGCCATCTGGGCCTGGTGTTGACCCTTGTTTAAGCGATTTGATTACTTCAAGTACTTCTTCCGTGGAAAAGGGTTCATCTAGTAACTCTCTATGATTTTCATTAAGCTGAGGGATAGGGAGGTCTCTGAGGTAGGCATCTATTTTGGAGGGCGAGGGGGGGGGAGCTATCTGTATATAGTTTGTGGTAGAAGTTGTGGAAGGCCTTCATGATGTTGACAGGGTTTTGTGTTAGGTCCCCCCGTTGCCGTTCGAATTTTGGGAAAAGAAAGTGTACGTGATTTAGGGCTCAGTTTAGTCGCTAATTTGGCCCCTATTTTGTTCGCTTGATAGTAGAACCTGGCCCCTGACCAACGTAGATGTTTTTCGGCAGAAGTGGTTAGAGTAAGGTTAAGTTGGACCTGGGCCATTTCTAGTTTTAAAAGAGTTTCCTTTGTAGGGTTGCGTTTGTGCAATTTGCTTGCGGCAAGGAACTTGTCCGTGAGTTTCTAGGTATCTGCTCTTTTCTCTCTCTTTAGTTTAGAGGCTAACTGAATCAGTCGCCCCCTCATCACCGCCTTATGCACCGTCCAAAGCATCGAGGGAGAAATTGAACCGGTGTCATTTTCATGAAAATAATCCCTGATGGCCCCCTCTAGGATATTGCAGTGTACTGGGTTGCTTAAAAGAGATTCATTAAGTCTCCATTTGTATGTCTGTTCTACTCTCTGTGGGCAAACCATTGACAAGGACATAATGGAGTGATCCGAAAGTGATGTGTCCCTAATCTGGGCTTTCGTAGCTAAGGGAATTGCGATGGCTGGTAAAAAGATGTGATCTATCCTAGCATGAGTCCAGTGCAGGGCTGAATAATGAGTGTAGTCTTTTGCCCTAGGATTGAGTTTTCTCCAAATATCCACCATCCCTAGAGTGTTTAATTGTTGTGCTATTTTGAGACCCTGTCTGGGGGGATGTCTGGTCACTGGTTTCAGCCCACTGGATTTATCCAGGACCAGGTCAAAGGAGAGGTTTGAGTCGTCCCCCCCATGACCATCGTCCCTTTAAAAAGCGGGCTCAATTTCAGAAGCATATCCTCGAAACATTTTCCTTGTCCCATGTTGGGGGAATAGTAGGAGAGAAAAGTAAATGATTCTCCGTCTATAGTGCCCGTGGTCATCAGGTATCGGCCCTCTGGATCCCTGACCACCTCGGACATTGAATAGTTAACCCTCTTGGAAAAGCCTATCGCTACCCCTCTAGTTTTGTTCTCGGCGTTGGCCAGGTAGAAGTTTGGAAAATTTTGGTGAAGAAATGAGGGATTGTATGAGGAGGGGAAGTGCTTCTCTTGAATGAGGATGATATCAGCTTTCAGACTGTGGTATTGGTGAAATAATTTCAGTCTTTTTTTGGGGGATTTTAGACCCTGGGTATTGTGGGAAAGGATCAGTATCTTACATGGAGTATTAGTGCCCTCAATCACGGACCAGAGAGGTAGAAACACTGTGAGGATAACAGAAGCTTACCCCTGGTGGTCCAGCCTTCTGAATTATTAACATCCTCAGGTAATGCTCGCTGTCTCAAGGCTGCGAGTCGGTGCCCGAACCTCCCCATTCGGGCTATGAAACCAAGGTGACCTGGTTGGTGGGAGGGAAAAAGGAAATGAGAGAGGAGGGTAGAAAAGAGAAAGAAGAAAGAGTTTGTTAAGCTAAATCTTAAAAATAACATTTGCTCGTGTGGAACTTGGGGATAAAGAGATGTCACCCCTATCCCCATGGTCCAGGGAAGGTAGCGAATCCACCTCCCTGGGAATTTTAGATTGTGTCCGACAGAAATGCAACTTCCTCTCGAAACAATGAAAAGCGCACGGCAACCGTTCCGGTCCGCCCGCCCTAATAAGATAAACTATTTATGGATTTAGCCCCATAAGGAGCCCAGATTCTCTGGTATAATAATATTGAGGCCCTCGGAAGAGGCAGAGTGTAGGGGGGATATATTCCCTTGTAACATCCATTGCTATGATGCCCCGCGGGTTCCTGGAGAACTCCCTAACCTCAGGGATCCCCAACTGCCCCCCAGCACCCTCTTTCACACCCCCCTTCCCATCCAACATCAGGGGTGAGCTCCAGAGGGAATATAACAACATTATAACCTATTAAACATTTTAAACAACACACTGTACACACAGTTAGTTCACCCCATATCACAACTCCGGGGGAAACCAATTAGGTACACGGTAGAAGAACAGAATTCTAGGAAGAACATTCAACTGAGCTACATAACAAATAGGTTGTTGAAGGGAGAAAAAAAAAAGGGGGAAAAAATGTGCCCGAAGGCTCGGGGGGGGAGTCCATTAGAGGTCAACGGAACAGATCCTGAAGGAGCTGTGCAAGAGATCTTTTCAGGTGCCATCGATTGGTCTGTTAAGGTGATCGTGAGTCTTTGGCCTTCTTGGTTTGTTGCTTCTGCCAGACTGGAGTAATTGGGCTAGTTGGAGGAGGTCTCTTGATGGAAGAGGATCCCTTCCCTGTAGTCTGGGGTGGTATCTCTTGGGAGATGAGGCCTAATTGGATCAGCAGCCACTCAACTTCAGCGAAGGATGAAAAGCCATAGGGTTTGTGATGGAAGGAAAAGTTCAGGCGAAAGGGGAAGGCCCATCTGTATGTAATTTCCCTTTGTGATAGAATCAATAGAAGAGGCTTCAGCGATTGCCTTTTCTGGACCGTGAGGGAGGTCAGCAAAAATCTGTATTTGATGATCCCTTATGGCAAGCTTTTCATTCGACCGTGCCAGCTTCATTACCTCCTCTTTGACCGAGTAGTAATGGGGCTTCACTATAATGTCCCTGGGGGGTCCATCTTTCCTCACCGGCTGGAGTGCTCTGTCTAACTCCAGTTTGTGGTCTGGGATAAGGTTCCTGAGAAGGGTACGAACCGCCGGTTGCACTTCCTTTACCGATTCTGGGAGGCTGCGTATTCTGAAGTTGTATCGGCGGGACCTGTTTTCGAGGTCATCTATTTTAAAAAGGGCCACTTCAAGTTGCTCCTGAATATCCTGGATCCTGGCTGTATTTTGATTGATTCTGGCTGATCACTGCTCAGTTTTCTGTTCTATGTGCTCAATCCTCATCCCCAAGTGCTGGAGGTCAGCCTGCATGGCTGTGGTGATTTGTGTTGCTGTCTGAGCGAGGCCTCTGGCCAGCATTGTGGAAAATGCTTCCATCAAAGCGGGTAGATCTATGGGGGTTTGTGGCGGGGTATGTCTGCCAGTGACAGAGTTGCTGAGAGTGCTCAGCATGTCCTTCAGGGGGGTGAGGTGAAAGTCTCCCATGTATCTCCCTATCAGGGATTCCGTGGATGCTGGTGAAATGGGGGCCAAGAGAGGTGCACTTACTGAGTTCCTCCCCTGTATTGGGCTGGGGGCAGGCTCCTCTTCCTGGTCCGCAATGGACTCCTCTCGCTCCTGGTGTTTGCTGTGTGAGCTCGCAGCCACCATCTTGGATCGGCCTGGCTGCCGCAATGATTCCTCCAGTTGCCTTGTGAGGTCTCTTCTAGCGGGACACACGGTCATCAGTGTATGCCCGGGGATGTCCCCGAGCAGTCCGCGGTGGAGAGGGTCCGGTCTGAGGGCTCTGATGGCTACAGCGGGCTGCAGTGGGCCGGAATGGTGCGGAGCTCCGTGGCTAAGCGGCCATACTAGGACACTCCGCGCATGCACCTCCTGGATAATGATTTTTAAACTGGTTGTGGTGCTGGTGCTGTCCATAGCTGCTATTAGAGTATCCTGAAGTGAGCTGGTATTCTGCCCTGGTATACCCACCATCAAAGATCCAACCTTGAAGTTCCTGAATTGGCGGTAGATTCGGAGGTTCCTCCTGGCTTCTCCCCGGATTCCATCCTAGAGGTCCGAACCATCTGGATATCTACACATTTGCCGTGTGTGGCATACTGCCTTGATGACTCTATGTCGCTGACAGTAGAGTCCACCGGATCTTGTAAGCGCATTTACTTGATATTCAGTTGCTGATGTTTTTCCTCCTTGATGTTGTTTCCACAGATGGATCTGTATACCCATTTCCACCATTCTGAGATCCACACCATCTGGTGTTTGTTTACCTTGTTCACACAGTTGGACATTCACTTATTTCATTAATTTTGGATATAGGCAATCATTTTGTTCAACATTTATTTGGTTGCTGGACTATTATTTCACATGGATTTTTAGTTTACTTTAGTATATATATTTTTTTACACAAGTATAACGATATGTATGTATAATTGTTATGCACTACATTTTTCACTATTTTAGAGCTCAGCAGCAGAATATCAGCAGCAAAGCAACTTCATTATTATAGCATTATAAAGAAGAAGAGAATGCACTGCATTGAGAGTTTTTAACATTTGCCGCGTGACGAATGTGCTATCTCCATTACGAACGCTAGTTTTACAAGACCGAACGCTTCCGACTCGTACTTGATTCCGAGCATGTGTGAACTTTTGTGCGTGGACTTGTGTACACATGATCGGACTTTCCGACAAAAAAGTTTTATTGGAGGAAAATTTGAGAACCTGCTAGCAAACATTTGTTGGCAGAAAGTCCGACACACAGTCGGACTTTCCGACAACAAGCTCACATCCAACATTTCCCGTCGGAAAATCCGATCATGTGTACACAACATTACGCATACCTTTTTCTATATGTGGTAAGATGTGCCAGATGCCAAGCACATTTATATTTTAAATCAGTACTAAAGGCATCTTTCCATGAAAAAAAACACCCTGATATTAAAAATTGTGCATGCAAGCATACTTGCAAATATGCACTACTTTTTGTTTTATGCTAAATTCATGCTGTGCAGTCTGAACCTCAGCCTTACTGGGAGGTGATGAAAGGGTGCTGCCTTCTATAGAAAGTAATGCAATTATTTCTTCACAGAAAGTTCTCTGAAGGAAACTTTGTTTAGTTTTTACCACAATCCAGGTGTAATAAAGACAGCTCTATCCCACCCTAAAGTCTACGCATGATGAGATTAATGTCTGTTTTTTTTTTGCATGCTAGTCTCCATATCAACAATGAAGAGGTTACTAAAGTTACGAAAATTCTCGTACAAAGAAATAAAAATTTGGAAGTGATGTAATGTGTTGTATCGTATTATATTTTCAGACAAAAACTGTACTGATTCAATGAAAATCATATGATCTGGTATCGTTCCAGAAAAATGGGTGTGCTTGTACCATCAGATAATTTTTCATGACCTGTCCTAATCAGCTCTCGAAAGCTGTGTACTGATGATCAGATTATCATACGATCACTTCGAAAGTGGTATTTTTTGTACAATTTTCTGATCGTGTGTACTAGGCTTAATCTTCTCTCTCTCTCTCTGTCTATCATCAACCTCTTGGTCCTTTTTTTTAATGTAACTGTCTACAAATGAGAAGGAAGAATACAGGACCAGGAGAAACAACACTATTCTGTGCAGCGAGGGGCCCTGTCCTTAATGCAAATTTTAATGCAAAATGACGTACTAAGAGGTTGGCATGCAAAGCCTACTGGTCTGTTAAGCCAGCAGAGGCAAGGCTACATTGTCATTGAGTATCCCAGGTCCTGCACAGGGCCTGCGCTCTGGCTAGGAAACCTTCTGGAAAAGTCACAAGACATGTGCAGGCTTATTTATTAAAAGATCTTAGACTCTTTTAAGAATAAATTGTGTGAATGTATACAATTGTCCACATGAAATACTGTAAGTAAACATAAATGTACTATTCATATGGTTAAATAATTTAACTAAATATTTAAACAATTTATTGTATAAAGGTATTCTACTATTTTTGTAAATCAGCCTCAAAAGGTCTAAGTGTTTATGTAAAAACATTTAAGAATAAAGTGAACCCCAAAAAATAAATTGGCAAAAAAAAATCATTGTGAATAACTGTTTTACAATTCCATTAGCATTAGCAATTACTCTCACACTATTTTAATCTAAACATTGGTAGGTCTTTTATGAAACCATTTTGGGATGGAAGATTCTTTTTTTATCTGAATAAACCTGACTTTAACCATAAAAAAGCCAGAGGGCAAAAGTATTTCTAGCAATTTTCCTATTTTTTATCATGAAAGGTCCATGCAATATGCAGGACCAACATGGGAGAGCCAAAGGGGAATGCATGTTCCCTGTTCTGTATTTCAGGATGGCAATTGGTGGGCAGCAGCCTCCGCAGGGTAGCAACAAGCAGCTGATTGGTGCAATCTGGCGGGCCCCTTAAGCCCGCGAATTTCGGAGGTGATAAAAGAGGGCCGTCCGGCCGTTACCATCAGACCGTGTGGAGCAGGACCGGGACTCACACCGCAGCGTCAAGGATGGACCGTTCGCCTGTGGGAAGAGAGAGCCTTCTTCGTCGCCTAATTGAGAAGGCGGAGAGTGCTGGAGGGGAGGAGTGGCTCCTTCACTGCCTGGAGGCTGGGCAGTCCGAAGCTCCGCCCGAGCCGTCTTTTAGCACAGCCCAGGAGAAAATGGAGGAGTCCGCAGCAGACATGCGCAGTCCGCGCCGACAGCCGAAGAGGGCAAAGAAGAAAGCCAGAGAAGAGGTTTCACAATGCCATGCTGGCAGAGGACGAGCCCGCAGTGCCCCCTATATGAAGACCCCCCCACATCAGGACAGCGCTCAGCCAGCTGTTGCAACAAGCAATGAGCAGTCAAGGAGTCTGCCTATGGGTGAGACTCGCACTTTTAGTAATGTCACTGATATAAATAGTTTGGCTGATAAGTTAGCTAGTATTGTGAGAGAAATTAAAGGGGCACACACAGTTGGTGCAAATGTTGGTACAACATTAGGTGCACAGTGCTCTGGTGCTTTGCATGTCAATGTTAATGATGCTTTACAAGGGGCACAGCTATCTGGTGCTATGAATACAAATGATGGTATGTCACAGCATAGTCTGGATGATGTCAGCCCTATATGGCGCAATTTGTCGGAGGTGCCCTTTGCTACCAATACAAATGCACCAGTGCAAAAACCTTTTCAATTACCTCATTCTATTAACCCTTCTCAGCGCGCCATCCACCCTGTAGTGGCGGAGTCCTCCTTTAAGATTCCTATGCCGTGTGAAATTTCACCGTTAGGTTTTCATTTGCCTGACGCTGTTAAAGGGAAAATTTGGAGGGAGGAATTTGTAGATTTATTGTCACTATTGCCTGCTTCCAAAGAGTTCATACCTAAATTTGAAAGGAAAGCAGAGGACCGCTCTGAGGAAGATAGGAGACGTTCTGAGCCCAAAACTTTTCAAAATTGGTTGCAAGCTTTCTGCATTTATGCAGCGGTGCTGGGTGAGCAATTCCCAGATAAATGTACAGGCTTATTTCAGCACGTGGACATAATTGCGGAAGCTTTTCGTCATTTTGGTGGTACCTCATGGTTTACCTATGATGAAAATTTCAGACAGAAATTGGCGGTTCGTCCATCTTTAAAATGGGGTTGTAAGGATGTCGGCTTATGGCTGAACCTAATGCTGCCGCAGAAGCCCTCATTTACACCTCGAACGTTTGCCCCACAGAATGCCTTTCGCAAAGGGTTCTATTTTGCTTTTAATGAAGGGCAGTGTAAATTCCTGTCAAACTGTAGGTATAAACACGAGTGCACCTATTGCAATGGGGCCCACCCAGCGAATAGGTGCTTTCGGAAGTCATCAGCAACTTCCCTCCCATCCTTATCCAGGGACACTGGTGTCAAAAGCCATGACTCCAGTGAGTTTGTTAAGAATGCGACCGTGGTTAGATCTCTACCCAGATCGCACGATGGCACGGCTCCTAATTGACGGTTTCCAGGATGGTTTCTTGGTTCCCTCATTTTCTGGGCCGGGTTGCGTTTTTGTAAAGAACTTACTGTCTGCCAGGAGGCACCCTGTCATTGTTCAGGAAAAAATAGATAAAGAAGTTAGTGAAGGCCGGGTAGCTGGCCCTTTCCGCAGTCCACCATTTTCTAATTTCTGTCTTTCCCCTTTGGGCATTGTCCCCAAGAAGGAGCAGGGTACTTTCAGACTTATCCACCATTTGTCCTTCCCAGCTGACAATTCACTTAATGACGAGGTTTCAGAAACCCTTGCCCCTGTTTCTTACTACTCTTTTGATGAAGCTCTTATGCTTTTGAGGCGTTTTGGACAGGGGGCGTTGTTAGCTAAGGCAGACATCAAATCTGCTTTCCGTCTGCTACCCGTGCACCCACAAGGTTTCAATTTCCTGGGTTTTCATTTCCAAAACAAGTTTTATTTTGACAAATGTTTGCCCATGGGCTTCTCCTTATCATGTTTTTATTTTGAGGCTTTCGCTACATTTCTACATTGGGTTCTGTCGGAAGGTGTCCCTAATGGGGGGCTGCTACATTACTTAGATGATTTCCTGTTTATTGGCCCAAAGGACTCACAGTTATGTCTTGAATCATTGAACTCTTTCTTTGATATCTGTGATTCCTTTGGGATTCCAATTGCGCATGAGAAAACTTTATTTCCGTCAACTACTATTGAATTCCTGGGGATTATCATAGACTCATCACTGATGGAGTTTAGGCTACCCAGAGAAAAGTTGTTCCGTATGAGAGCAATGATCTCGTTGTTTTTATCCAAACGAAAGGTTTTGTTGAAGGAGGCTCAATCCCTATTAGGTCTTTTTGCGTTTGCAGCTCGGGTCATTCCTATTGCCAGAATTTTTTCTAGGCGCTTTGCTTTGGCTACGAGGGGTTTGAAGAATCCTTACTCTCATGTTTGCATTTCTGCAAATGTCAAAGAAGACTTAAGAATATGGGATTCTTTTCTTTGCAATTTTAATGGGTCTACGGCCTGGCAGCATCCTTTTATAGACAATTTTAAGCTGAATTTCTTTACAGATGCCGCTGGTTCATCCGGATTTGGAGCCTTCCTGAACGGCCTCTGGTGTGCCTCTGAATGGCATTCCAGTTGGCGGCTTCCAGATATTCTGCATAATATAGTCCTCCTCGAGTTGTTTCCTGTGGTAGTTTCTGTGGTAATCTGGAAAGATGAGTTCATGAATCGCAGGGTAATGGTTCATACAGATAACAAAGGCGTACTTTTTGCTATCAACACATTGTCATCCAAGTCAGAGCCATTTATCAAACTCTTACGTTTTTTAGTTTTGCACTGTATGCGTTTCAATATCTGGTTGAAAGCTCGCCACATTGCAGGTATAGATAATACAATAGCTGACGCTCTTTCTCGTTTGCAGTTTCACAGATTCCGGGAGTTGGTTCCATCAGCGGATCGACACGGCCCCCCTTGCCCAGATTGCCTCTGGGGCTTGATTTGGGACTGATAACTGCTCATCTCCAGAATTCGGTAGCACAGAAGACATGGCAAGACTATAACCTAGCCTGGTCCAGATGGTGCTCTTTTTGCTCTGACATGGTGGTGGATGTTTTAGACGTTAATGATTATATCGCTTTGGCTTTTGTGTCCTACCTGATGCAGGCCCAGCTCGGCCCTGCCTCAGTTAGTAAGATTTTAGCCGGGGTTTCCTTTTTTCTTTAATTTTCGGGCAGACCTGCCTTGACCTCCTTTTTCTCGGTCAGTCAGATCCTTAAAGGATTTCGGAAGTCCTCATGTACAAAGGATGCTAGGCGCCCTATTTCAGTTTCTTTATTAATCAGACTAATGTCGGTTTTGGAGGAGGTTTGTTTTTCTAGTTTTGAACTCCTGCTTTTCAGGGCAGCATTTTCGGTGACCCTTTTCGGTGCCCTGCGGGTGGGTGAGTTTACGGCGCCAAACAAATCATCTTCTTCTTTTCTGTTGTTCTCTCATGTGTCCATGCAACCGGACGGTCTACGGCTTTTTATTTGCAGGTCCAAAACTTTTGGGTTGGGTAATGGTAAGTGGATATCTCTGGCCTCCTCTCCCAACCTGTTGCTATGCCCTGTCGCCCACATGGCCAATTATATAGCGGTTAGACCCTGCTTTGACGGTTCTTTCTTTATCCATCAGAACTTGTCTCCTTTGACCAGATATCAATTTTCTGCTGTGCTTTCCTCATGCATTAAGCGCCTTAACCTAGCAGGTTTGAAATTCTCATCACACTTCTTTAGAATTGGGGCTGCCACTATGGCTAACCTATTGGGTTTCCCTCCTGAGAGTCAAAAGAGGGTTGGCAGATGGGTTAGTAATAGGTATAAGCTTTACGTTCGCCCTGAATTGTTAATTGTCTGATTTTTATTTTTCAGATCCTCCTAAATACATTATTTGGATTGTAGGCCACTCCTACGTTTATTGGGCTGAAAGGCTGGCTGCATCCAGGAGCTATTCCAGCAATTTAGGTCTGGACTTTAACAAATTTAAGATTTTGTGGTCTGGTGTTAGGGGTATGAGATGGCGTAATCTTAGAGACCATTTACTATATTTATCTTCTATTTGGCCCGCCCCGGTAGTTTTGGTTATTCATTTGGGAGCAAACGATATTGGCAAGGTTAGGACGTGGGAATTGCTTTGCGAGATGAAAAACGATTTTTGTGCCATCAAGCTGCTATTTCCTCGTACTATTTTGCCCTTTTCTGAAATGGTCCCTAGGCTCCTTTGGTCCCCCTGGGGTAATTTCTTTTATGTGGATAAAATTAGGAGACGTTTGAATAGGACCATTCATAATTTCCTTGCATCATCTGGGAGTTTGTCCTTCCGCCACTTAGAGTTGGAGGGTTTTATTCCAGGATTATTTAGGGAAGATTTGGTGCACCTATCAGACATTGGTATCGATATTTTCAATATGGGTCTGCAAAGTTTGATTGAGAATGCCATGGTGTTGGGGGGACCTCAGCCAGCAGCTGCTCTCCTGGCCTCGGTCGGTGGGGAATAGTCGTCCAGCATTGTCTGGATGGACACCGTATAAATTCTGATGGTTATATAGCCAAGATGGCTTCATATTTATTTGTATTTATTTAAACATTGACAGGTTACCCTTGAACAACACCATGGCCAATATTTATTACCAAATTAATAAATGGTTAAAGAAAGAATTGTTGTTGTCTCTTTGTTTAATAACTCCTTTGTGCTAGCCCATGTACAAATATTTATTTTTTATAAAACTACTGCATAAGAAACTAAATATAACTAATCAGATAGGTACAGTGCCTTGAAATTTTCCACTTTTTGTCATGTTACAACCAAAAATGTAAATGCATTTTATTGGGATTTTATGTCATAGACCAACACAAAGTGACACATAATTGTCAAGTGGAAGGAAAATGATAAATGTTTTTCATTTTTCTTTACAAATAAATACCGTATTTATGGGCGTATAACACGCGCCGGCGTATAACATGCACCCCAAGTTTAGGAGAGAATTTTAAGGAAAAAAACTTTTAGGAGGGAAGTTTAAGGAAAAAAAACCTTACATTAAAATGCCCATCAATGCAGCCTTATTGTGTCCATCTGCAGCCTTGTTAGTGTCAATCCAGCCTTTTCAGTGTCAGTGCAGCCTTGCCCCAGTGTCCATTGCAGCCTTGTCAGTGCAGCTTTGCCCCAGTGCAGTCTTGTCAGTGCATCCTTGCCCCAGTGCAGCCTTGTCAGTGCAGCTTTGCCCCAGTGGTCAGTGCAGCCTTGCCCCAGTGGTCAGTGCAGCCTTGCCCCCAATGTCCATGCTTGGACAGATCGCCGCCGACATAGACATAGCATGTAGTTTTAAATATGGCGCTATGGAGCTGAACGAACGCCGCCGAGATACACATAGTCGAGTGTACTCGGCTCTTTCCAGCACCGCTCACAGTCCCGCCCAGTTACGCCCTATGATGGACATAACACAGGTCCAATGGCGGGACTGGGCATGACTGTGAGCGGCGCTGGAAAGAGCCGAGAACACTCGACTATGTGTATCTCGGCTCCGCCCAGTCACTGTGATTTCGGCGGCGCTCGTTCAGCTCCGCTGAGTCCCTTCGAACTCCGCGGTGCCATATTTAAAACTACACGCTATGTGAATGTCGGCGGCGATCGCCTCCGATAGATCACAATTAGCGGGGATCGGCATATAACATGCACCCACGATTTTCCCCTGATTTTAAGGGGAAAAAAGTGCGTGTTATACGCCAATAAATATGGTATGTGAAAAGTGTGGTGTGCATTTGTATTCAGCCTCCCTCAGACAATACTTTGTAGAACCACCTTTTGCTGCAGTTACAGCTGCAAGTCTTTTTAGGGATGTCTCTACTAGCTTTGCACATCTCGAGAGTGAAATTTTTGCCCATTCTTCTATGCAAAATAGCTCAAGCTCTGTCAGATTGGCTGGGGAGTGTCTGTGAACAGCAATTTTAAAGTCTTGCCACAGATTCTCAATTGGATTTAGGTCTGGACTTTGACTGGGCCATTCTAATACATGAATATGCTTTGATCTAAACCATTCCATTGTAGCTCTGGCTGTATGTTTATGATCGTTGTCCTGCTGGAAGGTGAACCTCTGCCCCAGTCTCAAGTCTTTTGCAGACTCTAACAGGTTTTCTTCTATGATTGCCCATTATTTGGCTCCATCCATCCTCCCATCAACTCTGACCAGCTTTCCTGTCCCTGCTGAAGAAAAGTATCCCCACAACATCATGCTGCCACCACCATGTTTCACGGTGGGGATGGTGTGTTCAAATTGATGTGCAGTGTTAGTTTTCCGCCACACATAGCGTTTTGCTTTTAGGTCACACAGTTCAATTTTGGTCTCATCTGACCTGATCACCTTCTTCCACATGTTTGCTGTGTTCCCCACATGGCTTATTGCAAACTGCAAACGGGACTTCTTATGGCTTTCTTGTCACTCTTCCATAAAGGCCAGATTTGTGGCGTGCATGACTAATAGTTGTCCTGGACAGATTCTCTCACCTGAGCTGTGGATCTCTGCAGCTCCTCCAGAGTTACCATGGGCCTCTTGGCTGCTTCTCTGATAAATGCTCTCCTTGCCCGGCCTGTCAGTTTAGGTGGACGGCCATGTCCTGGTAGGTTTGCAGTTGTGCCATACTCTTTGCATTTTGGGATGATGGATTAAACAGTGCTCTGTGAGATGTTCAAAGCTTGGGATATTTTTTCTTAACCTAACTCTGCTTTAAACTTCTCCACAACTTTATCCCTGACCTGTCTGGTGTGTTCCTTGGCCTTCATGATGCTGTTTATTCACTAAAGTTCTTTAACAAACCTCTGAGGGCTTCACAGAACAGCTTTATTTATACTGAGATTAAATTACACACAGGTGGACTCTATTTACTAATTAGATGATGTCTGAAGACAATTGGTTCCACTAGATTTTAGTTAGGGATATCAGAGTAAAGGGGGCTTAATACAAACGGACACCACACTTTTCACATATTTATTTGTAAAAAAAATGTAAAAACCATTTATCATTTTCCTTCCACGTGACAATTTTGTGCCACTTTGTGTTGGTCTATCACATAAAATCCCCAAAAAATACATTTAAGTTTTTGGTTGTAACATGACAAAATGTGGAACATTTCAACGGGTATGAATACTTTTTTAAAGGCACTGTATATTCATTAAATCAATGTGTTTTTTTTTTTTTTTTAAACTACAACTATTATCATTTATATCCATAATTATTTTTACAAAAACATTAGCTATTATGATTAACAAACTTATAAGATTACTGGGGGGGCGTGGCCTGGACGTGGCTGAAGATGGCTGCTTAGATCTCACACTCCGCTGCTCCTCGGTCATCTCTTCAGCAAACAGGGAGAAAACCCAGCATCACCATGGGTAAAACTGACAGGGATTCGTCAGCCTCCCGGTCCCGATCGCCCCGGGACCAAGACACACAACTCTCAGGCAATATTCCCGAGATATTCCGATCTCGAGCACGAGACCCGGCACCGCCATCACAGGCCTCCAGAGAGGTAAACAGCAGCCCCACGAGGCGACCGGGAACACGCACCAGAGACTCGCAATCCCCAGCCGCAGGCAGCCTCAGCTTAGAAGACCTCAGATCAGTAGCAGCAGACATTAAGAACACTCTGTCTGCAGCTATATCAGAACTCAGACTAGACATGCAAGCGGTGGCAGGTCGCTTAGAAGAAGTAGAAGACATTACTGACCGCCATGAGTCTGCCATTACTGCCACACAACGCTCCCTGAGTACACATACCACACAGATACAAGACCTACAGAGACACGTCGAAGATTTGGATAACAGGGGTCGCCGTCATAACATTAGAATCAGAGGAATCCCGGAATTAATTGAACCAGATCACCTTCTTCAAGCAGTGACAAATGTCTTTAATGATCTCCTGGGACGCCCACCTGAAACACCCGTAGATATGGAGCGCCTACACCGCGCACTTCGTCCCAGGGGTAGAGACACAGACCCCCCGAGAGATGTCATAGGCTGTCTCACAAACTTCAGGCTTAAGGAAGAAATCATGAGACAAGCTAGACTCAGGAATCACATTTTATTCCGAGGCACAGAAATCAAACTATACCATGACTTGTCTCAAATTACACTGAGCAAACGCAGAGCCTTACGCCCGATACTAGATGCCCTGAGGGATAGGAATATCCCGTATAGGTGGAAATTCCCCTTTTGCCTACAAGCTGGCTCTGGAGGAAGGACCGCTCTCCTAAGGAACCCAGAGGATGCATTCCTATTCTGTGAGACCCTAAGCATTCCACCAATCTCGATCCCGGACTGGCATAGAGAACCGCGAATCGCCACTCCACAGCGAGAGGAACCGATGGAGGCCTATCAGCGAGAAAACCCGTCTACGACCAGAAGACGTCGACTTTCTACACGTGTCTCGCCTCCGCCAGCCAACCGCCGTTCCCCAAGAGAAGGCAGTGTCCCAGCATCACCGGCTCATAGAAAGGCAAGAAAGGATTAAACATGTCACGATGAACTACTGTTCTCTTCCCCACCCCTGAGAGAGATATATGGACATAATATACCCGAAAGAACTCCCGAAGGGGTAAGTCTACCTATATTTTAGGATGTTCCAGTGTCAATATGACCCATGCTGCCTTAGACACGACCTGGAAGAAAGTTTTGTGACTTCCGTTATGAAGGTACGTTCGATCACCATTATACATGGATACGAGCATATACTCTACTTGAGAATATGGGACCCCACATGGACATTCTGCCCACAATCATATAGGCAGATCCCATATCCCTTCTCTGCAAGTGTCATGACTCTTCACAAGGCAACCACCCTACTCTAAACATACCCCAACATCCTCAAACGGGGCCACTAGAGGTGAAAACAAGCTACCCATCATAGGCTGGAATTGAACAAATCATTTCAGGCAACAGTATCATACTAACCTCTCAGAGACAATGTATTGAGATATACGCCTGTAACTAGACATGCTATAGCTACATCCTGTCCTCTTGCCAGATTTCTAATCCATTGCTCCCCCCCCTTATGTATGAAGATACATAACCCAGAGTTTCTTTCACACCTTTAGAGTATGTTCCAATAGGATACCTCCAAAGTTCTTTTTATAAGGGGACAGGATGTATCTCCAATTTTTTCTTTTCTCTTACTTAAAAATGGTTTATGCTTAAACATAAGCTGATTATTACCATAAGTATATGTGAGTATATATGAGTGGTCCAAACCACAAAAGAGGTTATATGTAATACTTTAAAAGTTGCTGATTGTTAAAATATTTGGTTACATGTTTAGTTCAAGGATTTAAAAGTTGGCCCCACACCAACACACCCCCATCAGGGGTATGCAATACAGCAAACAAAAAAAAAAAAAAAAAAAAAAGCGAGCGGCTCTACCGCCTAATGTATACACGGAATCACAAAAACACAGCCATTGGTTAGCCTCACAGATTCTATCATTAAAAATGGAATTTCATACATACTATTTGTGCGTACGAGAGTCTTCAACCGGAGCAATAATGCTTTCTCCGTCATGGGATTCTTCCAACGAAGCTAAACCACACTGGCTCCACAAAGGGGAAACAATGTGAAAGGTAAAAGACATTATGCTCTAACAGACAAGCCCGATTACCCTGGATATATAGGTCTGAAATATGTATGTATATGTATATGTAGATTCTGCTTAATATCGTGTATACCTTACCATATCACATGACACATATCCTACCCCCCCCTAACTAACTTTATGACAAAACCCCCAACCCCATGTGATTCTTCACAAGGTCCATATATCTCCAATCGACACTTATACAAACCCAAAATGTACTCATTCAACTCGTTCTGAAACAGCTTCAGCAACTAATCACCCCTGTAAGTGACATCTTTCTACCACTAATAACTCTCCTATCCATATCCTATCCAGCAGGATGACCGTACGAGTAGCCACGAGGTTAAATACTTATAACTATTGTATACTTGATACAACTATCCTCAACAGTCCTACCATACCCTGCAACAGCACAGCTACAAAACCTGTGCTGACTTTTTCCGACACACTATTACCTACTTAAGGCAGGTTAGCGGGCCTATCCCTGCCGTCGGAACAACCTACACCTATACGTACACAAGTATCTTCCCCTCAGTAGATCTCTCTACATCCCCCTGATCTACCCCATACTCCCCCCCTCCCCCCCTCTGCTTCACTACTTCCAATCTCTTTGTTAGTCAGAAGAGACAAATCATACATCACCTATAACACACAAACAGTGACGCACAACAAACATAAAAATACCCATAATGAATCAACCGCCCACGAAAAATAAACTCAAGATAGTCTCCTTAAATGCAAAAGGGCTTAATGTTCCCGAGAAAAGAGCACAACTCCTACTATATATGAAAAAAATTAAAGCTGATATAGTCCTACTCCAGGAAACGCACTTCCGAACTGACCAAATACCTAAGCTTTCAAACAGTAACTTTCCAAACACCTTCCACGCTACCAATCCGTCAGCTAAAACGAAAGGAGTATCAATCCTAGTATCCAAACATACACCTTTAATAGTGACGGACTCACAAATAGATGGTTCCGGACGATACGTCCTTATCAAAGGCACAATATGGAGCAGGCCTATTACGATAGCCAACATTTACAGCCCGAACTCGGGTCAAGTGAGCTTTTTTCGTGAGTTAGCTCTAACCCTAGCCCCCTTCCAGTCAGGCATCCTCTTACTTGGAGGAGATTTTAACGTTGCTCTTAACCCACTCGAAGATACATCCTCTGGAACATCTTCCCTTACATTCAAAGCTCTTAAACAGATCAAAGCCCAACTACAAGACTTACTCTTACACGACTCTTGGCGCACCTTACATCCCAGCGACAGGGACTTTACCTTTTACTCCAGACCACATGACCGACACTCCAGAATAGATTATCTGTTTATCACACAAAATGATCTGCCACTCTTATCTGAAGCAACCATCGAACCTACGTTCCTATCTGATCATAACCCCATCACAGCAACCTTAACATTTCCGGAACAAACACAACGCACCAATATCTGGAGATTAGACACATCATTACTCACAAACCCTTTACATATGGCCGACATTGCGACATACATCAAGGACTTCTTTGTAATGAACAATACTCCCGACACGTCACACATGACCCAATGGGAAGCCCACAAATGCGTGGTCAGGGGAGCACTAATCAAACTTGCAGCCATACGTAAGCGTTCCCAACAGGAAACAATTAATGCCCTACTAAACAAAATACAGAAACTAGAACAGACACACAAACAGACCAAGGCCCGTTCCACACTACAGGAACTGGAACAAACACGCAACCTCCTCAAAGAAGAACTAGGGAAAAAGACCAGGAAAAACTTTATCCTGTCCCAAAAACTCTTTTATGAGCAAAGTAACAAAAATGGTAAACTTCTGGCCAGAGCATTACAAGCCAAAAAAGCAAACAACACAATACACAAAATTAGATCCTCCACTACCACAACGCTGTCCAAAAGTGACGACATCGCAAACCATTTTGCCCAGTACTATTCAGATTTATACAACCTTCCCCCTGAACAAAAACCATACTCGGACAATAAAACACGTGAAGATATCATCACAGAATTCCTCGCACAGAACAGTCCTAGCCCTATTTCCTCGGAACAAGCTAAACTAATAGATGGCCCCATAGCAGGAGAAGAATTTCTCTCAGCTATAAAACAAATGAAAGCAGGTAAAAGTCCTGGCCCAGATGGGTTTTGCATGACATATTACAAAACTTTCTCAAATTTATTAACGATCCCCTATTTAAGAGCCTTCAACCTGCTATCACAACCCATTACAACATCCAACACCCTTTTCGAAGCACATATATGTGTAATCCCCAAACCTGGCAAAGACAGTGAGTTAGCCTCAAACTATCGACCCATCTCCCTACTGAATTCGGACCTAAAAATCTTTGCAAAAATAATAGCCAACCGCATACTTCCTCTAATCCCAAATCTTATATCGACAGATCAAGTAGGGTTTGTCCCAGGAAGGGAGGCCAGGGACAACACCCTTAAAGCCATAAATATTCACCACTGGCTCTCCACCACTAAAACCCCTGGCTTTTTCCTATCATTAGACGCTGAAAAGGCCTTTGACAGGCTAGCCTGGGATTATCTCATAGCGGTATTACGGAAGCTCGGTTTTGGTGATCGTTTGGTAAACTTTATATCATCCCTATACTTGAACCCAAAAGCGAAGGTCCGAGTAAACGGACTCCTGTCAAAGGCCTTCCAAATAAAAAACGGCACACGTCAGGGATGCCCCCTCTCCCCCATCCTATTTGTTCTCACACTTGAGCCCCTCCTACGTAGAATACGAAATAACCCAGACATCCATGGCCTTACTATAGCAGGGAAAAATTATAAGCTTGCCGCATTTGCGGATGATGTCCTCCTATTCCTATCCAACCCCCTTGTCACTATCCCTAATCTCCTAAAAGACTTCAAACTATTCCAGTACTTAACCCATTTTAAAATCAATTTCTCGAAATCACATGCTCTCAACATAACCCTAACAAAACAACAGATGTCACAATGCAAGCAAAACTTTCCATTTATCTGGAAATCAGATGCACTGACATATTTGGGAATTCAACTTCCTGCTAGCCTACCAGACCTCTTTCTTAAAAACTTCCTTCCTTTGCTCAGAACTATCACAGATGACCTAAAGAAATGGAACAAATCAAATTTTTCTTGGTTCGGAAGGACGGCCATAATCAAGATGAATATTCTACCGCGCATACTCTACCTTCTTCAAACGATCCCCATTAAACTTCCAACAACGTTCCTGCGATCGATTTCCAAAATCATTAAAACTTTCATTTGGAACCATAAACACCCCAGAATTAGATACAACCAATTAATAAAACCAAAAGATAAAGGAGGAATAGGCCTACCTGACATACAACATTACTATTGGACATGTCACTTGCAACGGATTGTCGACTGGCATACGAACCAAAAGACAAAAGATTGGGTAGCATTAGAAAACTCCTTCGCCCATCACCCCATTGCTGGGTCACCGTGGATCAAACACACCCTTATACCAAAAACCTTTGTGACTCATCCAACAATAGGCCCCACGTTGGAATGCTTTGTGCAGTCCAACCGCATATTCAAGTTTACCAACACTCCAGGCCGCCTCACACCAATTTTGTTCAATCCACAATTTGCCCCGGGAATGGTACGCCATCCATTATCCAACACACAACCTGACATAGGCATACGTATACATCATGTCATTCATGAAGGCAAATTGCTGACTCGGGAACAAATAGAGACGACATGGACCACGCACAAATTAAGCATAATGCACTATTGGCAACTCAGGCATTTCGTAGACAGCATAAAAAGTAAGACAGACCTGTCCGAAACCCCTACCGAATTTGAAAAAATATGCCTTAGCAGCACACCACAACGCCACACTATCTCCCTGGTACATAACATGCTCTGGAATAACACCAAGACGGATGAGGGAATAGCCTGTAAAGCCTGGAACAAGGATCTAAACATAACAATTTCAGATAATGCTTGGGACACAATATACCGAATAACACACAAAGGTTCTATAAATGTCTCTACCCAAGAGACAAACTACAAAATAATCTCACGTTGGTATCGCACCCCTTCCATCTTACACAGGATAAATATATCCCAATCAAACAAGTGCTGGAGATGCCAGAATGAAGTAGGTGACCTCCTACACATTTGGTGGAACTGCCCTAGAATCCAGGTTTTCTGGACTCAAGTCCATAAACTAATCGAAAAAATCACTACATATAAGCTAGACTACTCACCTGCACTATTCCTTCTGCACCTTCAGCAACCAAATGTTACATCATACTTTAGATCACTAGCTATGATGCTAGTAAACGCAGCGAAAATGTGCATACCACCGCTATGGGGCACTCCAAAAATCCCCTCTATATCAGACTGGTTTACAAGAATAAACAGAATTGCAGAAATGGAAGAACTTATTGCAATATCCCGAAACATACCACATAAGTTCACCACGCTCTGGGCCTGCTGGATCCACTTTAAAACAACTACAGAATACCTGCAAAAGATGCATATCTAAACACGTGACCCTTTAATTAAGAGAACCACTAAACCATAAATCTATTCCAAAAACAATTCAAAACGCTTAAACCGGCCAATATCCTGGAGACAGTTACAGTACGCCAAAACCTCACAGGAGAAAACTCAATTGATTCTCCCTACAAAACCACATACACAAAAATATAAACTAATAGTTACCAATTAAAACCAAAACATCTTCCCAACGTCTTCTGACAACAACACAAACCCATTACCCCCTCAACTCCTGTTACCCATTATCATTTTCCCATCCCCCCCCCCCCCCCCTCAATTAACCCACAAACCAGGATAAAAGTACAGAGTGTGCTGGACACACACAGGCACATATGAACCAACGTGTACTTAAGAGAACTAAACTCCCTAACTTACCTATATCACAATCGATGCGTGTTCACCAATAATTTGGTATCTCAAAAAGTCAAACCATCATTATTAACACTCCTCCCGTTATAAGCTTCTAGTCTGTGAAGCATAATCCCTACCCTCCCAACAAATACTAGAGTAATATTCTATTCACTTAACTCCTTCACATTATGTCATCAACAGTGTCAATTTAATCCTGGTTTAGACTATTAGTTCGCTGTTGGTTTATTCTTTATATACTGGTTATTTACTACTGTAATGGTATTATACTTTCCCAATATTGATGTATCTGTATATCTGTAATGTTGCTTTACAGTTAATAAAAAATAAATTGGAAAAAAAAAAAAAAAAAAAAAAAGATTACTGAATATTATATATATATATATATATATATATATATATATATATATATATATATATATATATATGTTTGCGTGACACGTGGAGAAACATAAAACCACAGAAATCTCAGAAGAGTAGTGATGCAAATCTTAAAAGATGACAATTTTTTCTAGTTTCAATTCAATGAAGCATACAGTCTTCAGTGCTTTTTTAGAGTCAATGTCAAATATTTTAGCTCTGAGGATCTAGATGCTAAAGAGAAGTGGTTTTATTCCATCTATTTAAAATAATTCACAGGGTTGAATGCTTTCAAACTGCCCTTCACACAGTTTAAACATCTGCATTCTCAAACTTTAGAGGGCAGGAACACCATCTATTTTTAGTTAACTGTATCCCTGCTAGCTTAATTTCCTTTGAACTTAATATTAATTTGTGTATGGTAATACATGCACTAGTCTTTTTGATGTAGTTGGAAGACATAGACTAGATGTAAGTGTGCAAGTTTTTTCTTGTAAATGTCAAAAAACCTCATTTGCATATTTAGTTTATCATTTTATATTATGAGATAAACTCTGAGAAACCAAGTGTGGTGAAAATGATGCAAGAGTATGGGTCTGATGTATTAAATAAGTACTGGATGTCAGAATGTTTTTTATCTTTTTGAACACAGTATTGTGTTCAAATGAAAAGTCTGATCATTTGTGGCTTGGTCAAACTTTTCAAAAACTTGGAATTTCTGAATCTATAATCAGGACAATTCTCTAAAATAAGCGCAAAATTGTGCAAAATAGTTCTCAGAACTGGCAGTACTATAAGGCAAACTAAGGGTGCTCAGGCAACAATGAAAGCATATACTGTATATGTCTAAAACAGCTTTAGCCACTTTCTAAAGAAAAAATGTACCACATAATAAAGTAAAAGCTTGGGACCTGGAGGCACTGACAGTTAAATTAGGGTGATCAGCTAATAGCAAAAGTTGCTTCTTCACAAGTTTTTTCAGAGATGCCAAGTCAGAAAGATGGAACATGGTAGTAGCCCTGGAATATTCAGAAGGATTTAAAAGTAAATGTGGAGGTCAATTCAGGACACTAAATTCTAGTCTTCTACACATTCCCAACACACAGTTTTTTCCTACACAGTCTTCTACCTCATAGCCACAATGAAGCATTAGGGATGCTGGGGGAAACTTTCTTCAATACAGGGATAACAATTTTTCCAGTGTATGAGATTTGGTTCTTTAACCACCTCAATACTGGGCACTTTCCCCTTCTTCCTACCCAGGCCAAATTTCAGCTTTCAGTGCTCTCACACTTTGAATGAGAATTACTCAGTTATGCAACACTGTACCAAGATACAATTTGTATCATTTTTCACACAAATAGAGCTTTCTTTTGGTGGTATTTAATCGCCCCTGGGGTTTTTATTTTTTGCGCTACAAATAAAAAAAAGACCGAAAATTTTGAAAAAGTTTTGTTTTTCTTAGTTTCTGTTATAACTTTTTAAAAAAAAGTAATTACTCTTCATACATTTTGACCAAAACGCATGTTTTGGACCGAACCAGAACCGTTCGGTACTTTTGTTTCTGTCCCCCTGACCAAATTAACCTTCAATGTAAAAGTGTGCACACTTGAAGTAAATTACTGAGACATACACGAGTTCAGTAGATTGATACTTCTCCTTTATTACTTCCTGGACCCTGGCTAATATACCGTGAGCCAGATATTTTGTTATCAAATCAAATATCAAATAAGACAAGCGTATGCGGACTGCAAGATATACATATTCATTATTGTGACAAAGTATAAGCTTTTAGCTGGGTTATATCTATATAAGGGAATAGCAACCTATCATAGCTAAATAGGGTTTCTTATTTCCAGTTCTTGAAAACAGGCGCAATCTTCTTTAATTTGTTCTTATCTCTTGCAGTTCCACATGAAAGGGGAGGGTAAGCTGGCAGACATCTAATTGAATATGGTTAAGGCTGATAGCAGAGGCTGAAGTAAGCACATATATCTATATGGTTATATTGGAAATAGGCATTTCACCATAACACTCATAGTCACATCCATTACAGTTCCCCCCTTGAAATGCTTATTTCATAAAATCCCCCTCTGCAAATCTTTTAAGCCGTATGTAGAGAAAGAGCAGCGACTAGTTCACTACCCCCCTCGATACAGCTGGAGGAGTGCGGCCAGGTGCTATCTGTCCCTATAGCCCTATGGTGTTGCACCTCAGGGGAGCGTGACTGTAACGGAATGTAACACATAATTTTCATCATAATTTTCATCAAGCCTTACATAAACATCGTCATCATCATCTGGTATCTCTTGGTTCATGAACGTGGGGGTAGTTTGGTCAACAGCCTTTTCCACACATTTCCTGATGCAGGGGAGAACGCAGCAGATTATAGCTGCCATTACCAGGATAGCTAGTCCTATCTGGGTCAACAATCCCTGCCATCCTCCCTTTATGCAGGTAAAACACTGATCCCAGGGGTTGGTGAGCCCCGAATTCTGTTTTAGTTCTTTGGACAAGTCCTCAAGTTTCTGGATGGCTAAAGTCACTTTACCATTTGTGTTGTCTGGGATGTAAGTACAGCATGTGATGGTCTCGGGGATCATCTTACATACACCCCCCTTCTCAGCCAGGAGCATGTCTAAGTCCATACGGTTTTGGAAGGTCATCTGTGAGGCCGCTTCCAACTGTTCGGCTAAACCCTGGAGTGCATCTCTGGTGTAATTAACAAATCTTTGTTCGTTATAGTAGATGTAATTTATCCAGTCTACATTCTTATTTACAGTGATAATGGGAATCAGTGACTCAAACCCTGCTGCTACTTGGTCTCTTGCTTTAAACTCATCTGGGACCCCCCTTGGGACCCCTATGGCATCTATGTATATGTGGGGGTCAAAACTTCCTGCTGGGGCACTCCTGGGTCTTCTGTTGGGTTTGGGTACATTGCTAGCTTCTGGCCATGGGTTCTCTGAGAGAATATGCAGGGGCATAATGGCTTTAGCCATTGAACATTCTCCTGTCCACTGTCCTGTCATTCTACTTCTAATTTTCATGTCCCCACAGATCCAGTACACGTCCACTAAGGACTGAACTTGATTTTGCGCTAGATCTGCAGACACCACACTGTAGGACTCACAGTAACCTTCGGTGAAATTTCCAAGGGGCTTTCCTGCTCCATAGTACTTTCCATAACATGTGTAATTGCCAGGATATATGGTGATACCTTCTGCTAGCTTGGGAGCCTTAGTGACTATGGGGTACCCTTTTTTCCAATGCTCACACTGGGAGTAGTTAGTGGTTGTGTTGGTGAATAGGCTAAGGACACAGGTCTCATGTTCTGGGAGTACATTAAGGGGCACTGTTCCTAAATGTGGTTTAGCCCCCCACACACAAAACAGTTGGTCTTATTGTGCTTCCCTGCATTGTACCTCAATCGAGCTACAAGTTGACATCTGAGAAACCGGTTTCTGCAGCCATGGTGTCCTCAAAGGTAGGGTCTGCTATGGCCACCATGTCCCCTAATGTTTGCATGTGAGGTTTTAGGGGGTTAGAGTTGGATGTAGATTGGGGAACTGTCCACTCTGGGTTATTGAACATGTCTTTCAGTTGGAAAGGTTTTATAAAACCGTAATACCCATTTCCCCACCATAGGCCCAATACATAGGTCCCACTGTCCCCTGGGCTGGGATTCTCAATGGTCAGTCTGAACTCTTTGGTGAAATATTGATCTGTGTGTTTGTTGATTGTCATCCTATCTAAGAGTGACTTCCCATTTTTGTCTTTTCTATTCTGGGTGGTTTTGGGCTTGTACCCCCATTTTTCATCCCCAGTGTTCCAACCCACTGCTCCCCAATAATCACAGTTGTTGCCCAGTAGGTGTCAGTGACACATACATACACAGTATGTTCTCATTGAACTGGACACTGTAATCAGTACCTGAAAGTATCTTATTATAAGGGGATATGAAAGTGGCAACATGCGTATTGGATGAGTTATAAAAGAATATAAGGAGTTCCTTCCGGACATTTTTACTGATGTGGTATTTGTCAGAAGGACTTGGAAAGGACCATCATATCTGGGTTCAAGGGTGTGTTTCCTCACAAACTTCTTTACCAGGACTCAATCACCAGGGACCAGCTTGTGCGATCCTATATCTAACTCAGGATCTAGAATGCAAGAGAACACTTGCGAATGGATACGGGTTAATTCTCGAGATAAAGCAGTCACATAATCAGTTAATACATCAGATTGAAGTTGCAACTGTTGTGGAAAATAACAACCCAGTCTGGGGGCTGAACCAAACAATATCTCATAGGGTGACAAACCATGATTTCCCCTTGGGGTGTACCCAACACTGAACACTGAACTGGCTATCTGGTCAACTCATTCCTGTTTCTTGAGACATTTTCAGCATTCTAGACTTTATTGTGCCATTCAGTCTTTCCACCTTCCCACTACTCTGAGGATGGTATGGGGTGTGGAAAGCTAGTGTGACCCCTAAGGCTGTCCATATCTCCTTGGTTACTGAGGCCGTGAAAGCCGGCCCCTGGTCACTCTCTATAACCTCTGGGACACCATATCTGCACACCATTTCTGTCAAAAGTCTTTTTGCGGTAGTTTTCGCTGTCATGTTGGTGACGGGATAAGCTTCTGGCTATCCAGAAAACATGCAGACGATGACCAATGCGTACTCATATCGGCCACTCTTCGGCATCTGGATGTGGTCGATCTGTATCCTCTGGAAGGGGTATTGGGCTTTTGTCAGATGTTTCAAAGGTACCTTTTCTGTTCTTCCAGGATTACATTTAACACAGATAGCGCATGATTTACAGAAGTTGTTAGTAAGTGGGGTGATACCTGGGGCCAGGTAGTATTTGTTGATTAGGGCGTTCATCAGGGTTTTAGACAGGTGGGAGGCACCGTAGGCCCACTGTACTACTGCAGGAAACATAGATCGTGGTAGGCAAGGTCTCATGTTCAACTCCATGATTCCCTCAACTTCTGTGGCTCCTTTCTTGATCCACACTTCCTTTTCTTCTTTGTCAGCTGCCTCCTGTTGTTCCTTGAGGTGAGTTTTGTTCACAGGAGAAGTTTGTAGAATCATGGCAGTTTGCGCAGTCTCTTCTGGGCTGTCTATTGGGTCATCCAGGATAGGTGCATCCATTCTGCTGACCACTTCTTGTGTTCCATCTGCAGCTTGTTTCACAGCAGTATCTGCCAGGTGATTGCCCCATGCTTCCTGGGACACCAACTTGCCGTGTGCCTTTACTTTAAGTATTGCCACTTGTGTTGGGAGAAGTAAGGCATCCATCAAGCCCTTGATAGCAGTGCTGTGTTTTACAGGTGTTCCTGCTGCTGTCAGGAACCCCCTGGTCTTCTAAAGGATCCTGAAATCACAGGCCACACCCAGGGCATATCTTGAGTCTGTGTAAATGTTAGCTCTTCTTCCTTCTGCCAATTTGCATGCCATAGTTAAAGCCTGGAGTTCTGCTTCTTGGGCAGACATGGAGGGGGGTAATGCTGAAGCCTGGAGAACTGTGTCTTCTGTGGTGACTGCGTATTCCATGTGGTACCGTCCAGCACTATCTGCATACCTGGAACCATCCACAAAAATGGTCAAGTCGGGATATTTAAGGGCAGTTTCTTTGACTGTCGGTAGGTGTGACGTTTCCATCTTCATCACTTCAAAGCAGTCATGGGCGGTGCGGTGAGAATCTTCTTTCAAAGAGGCTCCCCCCTCGAGAAGAGGAAGCAGAGTGGATGGGTTGAGGGTATCACATCGGAGGATGGTGATGTTGTCGGGGAGGAGCAAGGCACACTGGAGTCTGAGGTGCCTCTGTGCAGACAAGTGCTTGGGCTGGATTTGGTTCAGTATAGCAGTTATGTCATGAGGAGCGAGGAGTATTAAAGGATGACCCAGCACGAGGTCCGCAGTCTTGTCCAAAAGAATTTGGGCTGCAAAAACGGCTCTCAGACAGGAGGGTCCCCCCCTGGCCACTGAGTCCAGCTGGCCGGAGTAATATCCAATGGGTCTAAGTCTATTGCCATGGGCCCGAGCCAGGACTCATGTGGCATATCCTTGTCTCTCTGAGACAAACAGTTTGAAAGTCTTTTCGTAGTCTGGTAGGCCCAAAGCAGGGGCTGTTGGAAGGATCTCCTTCCGAGTTCCAAAGTTGTTCACAGCTTCTGGGGAAAGTAGGAAGGGGTCAGACTTCAAGGCATCATAGAGAGGTTGCATCAGGAGAGAGGCTTCCGGGATCCAAGAACGGCAGTGGGAGATCAGTCCTAGGAAGGCGTGTAGGGGCTTTTGACCTTGAGGCAGGGGGATGGCCTTAGTTGCAGCAACCCTTTCTTCAGTGAGATGCCGGGTACCTTGGGAGATACAATGGCCTAAGAAAATCACTTTCTCTCTACACCACTGGACTTTCTGCTTTGATGCCTTGCATCCTTGTTCAGCCAGGTAGCGAAGGAGGCGTTCTGAAAAGATGGAGGCGTCACCGAAGGTATCTGCACACAGCAGGAGGTTATCTACATATTGGAGAAGCACAATGTCTGGGTGTAGTTTCATCCAAGTGTCCAGGATGAGAGCCATTGCTTTGGCAAATTGGGTGGGGGAGTTCTGGGCCCCCTGGGGCATAACAGTCCAGGTATAGCTCCGCCCCTCGTGGGTGAAGGAAAAGAGGTACTGGCAACAGGGGTCAAGGGGGACACTAAAGAAGGCGTTCGCCAGGTCCACCACTGTGAAGTACTTTGCTGTGGGTGGTATTCCCGCCAACAATGTATGGGGATTGGGTACGATAGGTGTCTCCAATATGGTGGCTTTGTTCACTGCCCTGAGGTCCTGCACCATCCTGTATTTCTCTGGTTCCCCTTTTGCAGTTTGTTTCTTCACTGGGAACAGTGGTGTGTTACAGGGAGATGTGCAGGGTACCAGGGCCCCATTTGACAAGAGGGCCTCAACCTGCTTTGAAATGGATGCTGACTGAGCTGGCTTCAAAGGGTATTGTGGTTTCCTGGGCAGGGGTGCCCCAGGCTTCAGTTGCCCCATGACTGGTGGGACCTTCAAATGACTTCAGGCCCTGTGGACCACAGGCATGTGGGGACCCGATTCAAAACTTCTTGAGGAATTTCAGCTTCGATTTGCAGATTTAGGGATAATAGAAGGGGAATGGAGCAGAGTGCTGAGGCATCATCAGCATCATGGCTAGCGGTGAAGTGATCAGAACACCACCATCAGGTTGGAAGGAAATGGAAGCTTGGAGTCTGGATAGAACATCGGTCCCTAGTAGGTTCAGGGGACATGTGGGCGAGACCACGAACCTTGCTAGTAAGTCAGGAAAGTTGCCAACTTGTAGGAGGCGGCAGGTTCTTCCTGGGCGTTCCATCGACCCCCCACACATGTTATGTCAATGTCCGATAGGAATGAAGTATCGGGTAATTCTTCTGCCCTGATTACGGACCTGTGCCTGTGTCACATAAAATGTGGTGGGATGTCCTTCAATAAGGAGGGTTATTTTCACTAAAGGGGCTCCCAGGTCTCCGAAGGACATCATAGCAGGGACAGGTGACACAGGCTTGCCGGAATCCTAGCGGAGAAGGTCCATGTGATCCGGAGTGGGGTGGGGTGATTGGTGAGGTGGGTCTTCAGGTTTCTTGTAACGAGTGGCCCCGTACGGTCCATGGCTGGGGCCAAGTTGGTTGTGGTCAGAGTTCTGGGGGTTTCGGCATTCCCTTTTGAAGTGTCCAGGTCTTCCGCAGTTGTAACAGAGGCGTGGAGTCAGCATTGGTGGGTGGCCCAAATATGGTGTACCAGAGGCCATCATGAGAGGGGTTACCTTCTTACTACCCTGTGCAGATTCTAGACCCTTTGCCACTAACAGCAACTTATCAAGTTCCATCGTTCTTTACTCTGGTCGTGCTAGGAGCAGACCTTTCCGGACTGGTTCCCTAAGACCCGAGACAAATGCGGCAGTCAGCATCTGCACATGTGCTTTGGTCCGTGTGTTGAAACCTAAGTCAGTGAATACTTGTGTGATTCTGGTATGAAATTTCTCAATGGTTTCGCCATTTTCTTGTGTCATATCCTGCATACTGGTCGCCTGATCTGCCAAACGGTCTTGAGCCCATCATTTCAGTTGGGCCACAAACTCACACCCAGAGTTCCAACTATCATCCCTATGACCCATATACTCATCAAAGCATTTCTCCATTACCGGCCAGTAGGCGTCCCCTGCTCTTATTTCACACAGGCTTATCAAATTGCGCCATGCACATGAGTATGACTTTTGAATTTGATTAATCTTCCTGTAAAAGGGCATAGGCTGCTTCTCTTGGTCCGGTAAGCTTGCAACCAGAGAGGCAGCTTCTTTGGGGCTGAAGGTTATGTACATCAGGGGAGTCCCTCGTGCTGCAGTTATTACCCCCGGGTGGCGGCCTGATGGGAGGTTGTATTGGCCCCCTCATTCCATGTGGCGCAGGCCCAAAACCTTTGTGAGGAAATCTTGTGGGCGCATCGAGGTACGGACCAAGTCCCTGGAGCCAGTGTGAAGGGGGGGTGAGGTCTGTGGAGGGTATCGTGATGGGAACTGTAATGGCTCAACTGAATAGTTAAACAGGGAATTTGTTGCACCCCCGGTTTGTGAGTCATATTGTTGGAACATTTTGTCTTGGTGGAGCTGTATTTTGGGTCAGTGGAACTGTGGTTGCACTGGTGTCTATGTTGGCCACACCACCGGACACCACGATGTTTCGTGCGTGGGGGTTGTTATTGCTCTGATTACTTTGGTCAGGGCTACAGTGAGTGGGACCGGTCTGAGTCTCTTGGCGTGCTGAAGAGTGGGCATCGGCGCGATCTGTCGGTACATGATTCGTCTCATCAGTGGGGTTTTTTTGGTCTCGTGAGGGGCCTGGTGAATTAGAGGTCACAGAGTGGGCGGTAGAATGAGGGGAGTTCTCTGAACCATCTTGGATACCTGCCATCATCAATGGAATGGGTTGGGCAGAGATGGAGATGAGTTGGGCCCATTAATATGTTCCGGAGGATTGGTCCATTACCGGGTATATGTGTGTGGGTTCTGGCGAAGGTGGTGGTGCAAGTGGTTCGGGCGAGTCAGGTGTTTCACGGTGGCGGCAATTAAGTTAGGGGTACAAAGACAAATGTGCCTTGTTTACCATTAAACATGGCGGGGGAGGTGTCCCCTGTTGATCTATTTCTTGCTGCGTAGGGGCAGTTGAGGGAGGTGCTAGCCGTGGCAGAGGGGCGGTAGACAAAGGGCGGTGCTTATTTCCTGAAGACCAGGCTCCATCATAGGGCGGTGGCTGTCTACTTAACTTCCTCTTTTCTCGTTTCTTGTACACGTGCACAATACAACCATTTTGATTTGTTTCTTGTTCAATCCAGCCTTCCTCATGAATGGCTTTTGCAACCTTAAACCAGGAGTCTTCTGTACACAGTAGGCCGTGGTCTGATAGCAAACCCCTTTTTCTCTTCAAGAGAGTGCGCCATTCATCTACTTGTAATCTCCAACCCAAATGCATATCAATCCCACACACTTTTGCTAATTTCTTTCCTCTTTTCACAGCATCCTCTCCCTCCCATTCTAATACCAAATCACAGGCCAAACTGCCCTCTGTGGGCTTAGCCAACTTGTTTCCCATGTCACAGTTCTTAGTATATGAACAAAAGATGGGACACAGGAGAAAGGAGAGAGAGAGCGAGAGAAAAAGAGAACTGAATAGAAATACACAGTAGTGATGTGGAGATGAGGAACTGAAAAGATCTCCAATAAGATACTCAATGAGCAGACATGAAACACCAGCAGTTGATATTTAACAAACCACTTTAAACATCATCTACACGTCCCAACACGAAACCCAAATTCCTCACTCTAGCTTTCTCTGTCTCTTTGTACTCTTTTGGTTGCTGAGGTTACCAACACCAATTAATGCGACGACCGGAATGAAATTTGGGATTGTTCAGATCCTCACAGGATCCCCACGCCACCGCTGGGCGTATTCCTGATGCCCCCTCCTGGTTACCCATGCTTTGCCGCACAATTATTTCCCCCAGGAGAAGTTTAACCACATCCTGACGCCCTCTCCTGATCCCTATTTCCCAGGAGAAGTTTAACCACGTCAACTAATTTCATCCGTGACTATATAATCAATCCCTTTTTCCCAACAGCCGTCACAAGACAGACTCCAACAAAACAAAACACTCCAAATAAAGGCGGGTCAGAAACAATTGCAGGTTCATACTATATAAATAGGCTTGAGACAAGATATATACCAGTCTTTGTGGACTGCGGGAAGCCGATGCGGAGACAGAAATTAACCAAATACAGATGTGGATCAAACAGCAGACAAATTATTAAGGAAAATGTCTTACCGTTTTCTCCAGAGTTGATCAGGCTCCGGTCCGCCCGTATATTGGTTCTCTTTCAGTATCCTCTAGTTCAGCTGTCCCTTTGGGCCAATCTCGAGCCCCACGTTTTGGGTGCCAAATGTTTTGGACCAAACCAGAACCATTCGGTACTTTTGTTTCTGTCCCCCTGGCCAAATTAACCTTCAATGTAAAAGTGTGCACACTTGAAGTAAATTACTGAGACATACACAAGTTCAGTAGATTGATACTTCTCCTTTATTACTTCCTGGACTCTGGCTAATATACCATGAGCCGGATATTTTTGTTATCAAATCAAATATCAAATAAGACAAGCGTATGCGGACCGCAAGATATACATATTCATTATTGTGACAAAGTATAGGTTTTTAGCTGGGTTATATCTATATAAGGGAATAGCAAACTATCATAGCTAAATAGGTTGTCTTGTTTCCAGTTCTTGAAAACAGGCGCAATCTTCTTTAACTTGTTCTTAACTCCCACATGAAGGGGGAGGGTAAGCTGGCAGACATCTAATTGAATATGGTTAAGACTGATAGCAGAGGCTGAAGTAAGCACTTATATCTATATGGTTATATTGGAAATAAATAGGCATTTCACCATAACACTCATAGTCACATCCATTACACTTATGCTCCGTACACACGGTCAGATTTTCCGATGGAAAATGTCCGATCGGAGTGTGTTGTCGGAAATTCCGACCGTGTGTGGGCTCCATCGGACATTTTCCATTGGATTTTCCGACACACAAAGTTGGAGAGCAGGAGATAAAATTTTCCGACAACAAAATCCGTTGTCGGAAATTCCGATCGTGTGTACACAAATCCGACGGACAAAGTGCCACGCATGCTCAGAATAAATAAAGAGATGAAAGCTATTGGCCACTGCCCCGTTTATAGTCCCGACGTACGTGTTTTACGTCACCGCGTTCAGAACGATCGGATTTTCCGACAACTTTGTGTGACCGTGTGTATGCAAGACAAGTTTGAGCCAACATCCGTCAGAAAAAATCCTAGGATTTTGTTGTCGGAATGTCCAAACAAAGTCCGACCGTGTGTACGGGGCATTATACTGCTACATTACTTTGGTAAAAATAACCCAAATCAGTGTATATTATTTAGTCTGTGTGAAAGTTATAGAGATCACAAGCTATGGTACCAATCATTGAAAATTGATCACGCCTGATATACTGACGGCCTATCTAATTTCTTGGTGTCAAGATAGTACAAAAATTCCCCAAATTACCCCTTTTGGAAAGTAGATAGTCCACGGTATTTATTAAGAGGCATGACAAGTTTTTTGAAGTTGTCGGCCCTGGAGAATAAAATGGTGGGTTTTGCACATTTTTATGTCACATGGTATTTGCGCAGCAGTTTTTCTAAAACAATTTTACACACTAACGCATAAATAAATTTTGATGAATTTCAATGCACACAGAGACAATATAATATGCACATTTTTGGTAAAAATATCAAATATGGTGTTGAGCCGGGTAAATAGATACCAAACATATCACCCTTTAAAGTTGCGCGCGCTTGTGAAATGGTGTCAAACATCGGTATTTGACAATCTCCATAGGCGGCAATTTATAAGCCTCTATTGGTTACCAGATTAGCATTACACAGGAGGTCTGGTACTAGAATTATTGCTCTCACTCTGACGTTCACAGCGATACCTCACATGTGTGGTGCTATCGCTGTTTAGGTATGCGTACGGAACCAACGTGAGCGTTCGCCTTTGCACGGGAGGATGGGGGTGCTTTAAATGTTTTATTTATTTATTATTGGGATACTGGTACACTGATGTGTTTTGTGCACTGGTACAGATGTGCTGGGACACTGACCAATGTTTTTGTGCACTTGTACACTGACAGATGTTGATCGTCACTGGCTGTCAGAAACCATGAATCAGACCGAGACAGAAGTACAGTTAATCACACTTGTTTAATAATAATAAAAATGTAAACAGAGTAAGCGTAGTCAATACATAGCCAGAGTTCAGTAACCAGATTGGGTAGTCAGCCAACGTCAATCTCAGAGAGCCAGAGATCAACATAGTAGTACAGCAAGCAGGATCAGGAGCCAGAAGGGACGTCAGCCGAGCAAGTCTTCAACAGAAACGCAGGAGAAAGTCTCAGAGATGTGACCAAAGGCGAAGGCAGAGATGAAGTGAGCTAGACGGCTTTAAGTAGGCATGACTGATGAGCAGATCATCAACAGCTGAGTCACTGTGGAGAGAAAGGAGCTGGCAATTAGCCAACAGCTGAGCGGCCAGCTCAGAGAAGGAAGGGTTGAGCCCAGTCCTGACACCGGCGCACACTGACAGATGTTTTGTGCACTGGTAAAGATGTGATGGGACACTGACAGATGTTTTGTGCACTGGTACAGATGTGATGGGACAGTGACAGATGTTCTGTGCACTGGTACAGATGTGATGGAGACACTGACAGATGTTTTGTGCACTGGTACAGATGTGATGGGACACTAACAGATGTTTTGTGCACTGGTACAGGTGTTTATGGTGGCACTGTGACACATGTGTATGGGGACAGAGACAGTGGTGCTTGGTGTACTGTGTGTGGAGGGATCTGTGACAGCTCTGTGTGTAAAATCATCCTTACACAGAGAGCTGTCACAGACCTTGCAGATTTCCCCGCTCCCCCCGCACTGAGCCCTCACTGAGCTCAGTGGGGAGAACCGTCACAAAGACACGCGTCTCTGTTTACGCTGTGAAGGCTGTGATTGGACACAGCCATCACGTGATCGGGTCTCGAAGTAGGAGAGGTTCAACACAAGGTATCTGAATATATCGATGACATGCTTTTCAATCTGACCAACCCGTCTGTATCTCTCCCCAACCTCCTTCATGAATTTGATCTCTACAGAGCACTCTCTAATCTGAAAATAACTTTAATGCCCCCTACACACGGTCGGATTTTCCGACGGAAAATGTGTGATAGGACCTTGTTGTCAGAAATTCCGACCGTGTGTAGGCTCCATCACACATTTTCCATCGGATTTTCCAACACACAAAGTTTGAGAGCAGGATATAAAATTTTCCGACAACAAAATCCGTTGTCGGAAATTCCGATCGCGTGTACACAAATCCGACGGACAAAGTGCCACGCATGCTCAGAATAAATAAAGAGATGAAAGCTATTGGCCACTGCCCCGTTTATAGTCCCGACGTACGTGTTTTACGTCACTGTGTTCAGAACAATCGGATTTTCCGACAACTTTGTGTGACCGTGTGTATGCAAGACAAGTTTGAGCCAACATCCGTCGGAAAAAATCCTAGGATTTTGTTGTCGGAATGTCCGAACAAAGTCCGACCGTGTGTATGGGGCATAACAAAACAGAAGTGATGGGAGTGAGAATTCCACAACCTCTTCTCTGAACCATGTGGCTTAACTTTAATTTCAAATGGACAGACACAGTGTTGAAGTACCTCTTGAACATCCCATATTTTCGATCTGAATTTCCACCCACTTTTAAGTAAGACAAGTACCTTACTAGAGACATGGCAGAGTGGACTTTATTCATGGTTCAGATGCTGTAATATTATAAAAATGAGCATTCTACTGAAATTCTTAAATCTTTTCCAGGTTGTACTGATAATGATTCCACCTCATTATTTTAAACAGGTACACTCTGTTTACTGATTTTATTTGGACCCACAAACATCCTTGACTCCATCGATGTCAGGTGACGTTCCCTAAACAATATAGAGGATTGGAAGTTCTGGATGTTCGCAAATGCTACCAAGCCATCTAACTGAATATGGTTAGGGATGAGCCGAACACCCCCCGGTTCGGTTCGCACCAGAACCCGCGAACGGACCGAAAGTTCGCACGAACGTTAGAACCCGAACGTTCGAAATCAAAAGTGCTCATTTTAAAGGCTAATTTGCATGGTATTGTCCTAAAAAGGGTTTGGGGACCCGGGTCCTACCCCAGGGGACATGTATCAATGCAAAAAAAACTTTTAAAAACGGCCGTTTTTTCGGGAGCAGTGATTTTAATGATGCTTAAAGTAAAAAAAAAAAAAAGTGAAATATTCCTTTAAATATCGTTCCTGGGGGGTGTCTATAGTATGCCTGTAAAGTGACGCGTGTTTCCCATGTTTAGAACAGTCCCTGCACCAAATGTCATTTTTAAAGGAAAAAATCTCATTTAAAACTGCTTGCGGGTTTAATGTCATGTCGGGTCATGGCAATATGGATGAAAATCAGTGAGACAAACGGCATGGGTACCCCCCAGTCCATTACCAGGCCCTTTGGGTCTTGTATGGATATTAAGGGGAACCCCGCACCCAAATTAAAAAAAGGAAAGGTGTGGGGCCACCAGGCCCTATATACTCTGAACAGCAGTATACAGGCGGTGCAAACAAGACAGGGACTGTAGGTTTGTTGTTAAGTAGAATCTGTTTGTCATTTTGAACATTTTTAACGTGTTTAGCTCCAGCCAAAAAATCTTTTCTAAGCTTTTTGGAAAACATAGGGAAGGGTTATCACCCCTGTGACATTTGTTTTGCTGTCTTTCCTCCTCTTCAGAAGATTTCACCTCACTTTTTTGTCCCAATGAAAAATGTTTATTGAAAATTTGGGTTTTTTCGTGGAACAAGGATTGGAAAGCATCAGTGGAAAGGAGAAATTGTTTTCCCATATTAACTCTTACAGGAGAGAATTTCCCTTCCTAGGGGTAGATTTCATCTCACTTCCTGTTGTCTCCTTCCGTTTGCAAGTAGGAGTCATTTGTAAGTTAGATGTTTGAAAGTAGGGTCCTGCCCTATATACTCAGCAGAAATTTGGGCCTTGGGTGTTGCTGTGGCCACAACGCTGTAAGCCCTCACAGGGCCCTGCTGTGAAATATTAGATCAAGAATTGTAATTACATGCCCCTGTTGAACAGGAGCTGAAAAATTAGGCCTTAGGCACTGGTGCTGGTGCCACAACACTGCAACCCCTCACAGACACTCTAGTTGGAACGCAGGAACGAGCCCTGCTGCAAAGTATTGCTTCAAAAATTGTAATTACACGCCCCTGTTAGACAGGGGCAGAAAAATTGGGCCTTAGGCACTGGTGCTGGTGCCACAACACTGCAACCCCTCACAGACACTCTAGTTGGAACGCAGGAACGAGCCCTGCTGCAAAGTATTACATCAAAAATTGTAATTACACGCCCCTGTTAGACAGGGGCAGAAAAATTGGGCCTTAGGCACTGGTGCTGGTGCCACAACACTGCAACCCCTCACAGACACTCTAGTTGGAATGCAGGAATGAGGCCTGCTGCAAAGTATTACATCAAAAATTGTAATTACACGCCCCTGTTAAACAAGGGCTGAAAAATTGGGCCTTAGGCACTGGTGGTGGCGCCCAGAACCAAAAATGTTCTTACAAGCTATCAGCGTGATGATTGAGGAGGAAGAGGATAATTACTCAGGGATAGTCACTCAGCATCAGCATAGGCAGTCTTTGAAGGGATCTGAGATTTCAAAAAAAATTATTCGGTTACATCAGCATCAGGTGCTTGGTAGCTGGTGGTGATCCAAGACTCATTCATTTTTATGAAGGTCAGCCGATCGACCGAGTCGGTGGACAGACGCACCCTGTGATCGGTTACCACGCCTCCAGCAGCACTGAATGTGCGTTCCGAAAGAACGCTGGATGCAGGACAGGCCAGTAGCTCAATTGCATACTGTGCAAGCTCTGGCCAGTGATCCATCCTCAAGACCCAGTAACCCAGAGGATTTTCGGTGGGAAAGGTGTCCAAGTCTGATCTTGCCCCTAGGTATTCCTGCACCATGTAAAACAGACGCTGGCGATGGTTGCTGGAACCGATCATACCTTGGGGCTGCGGACCAAAAAATTGTCTGAACGCATCGGTCAGACGGCCACCTTCTCCACCGCTCCTTCTTTGACTGACCGAAGCCTCAGCAACACGTTGTCCAGAAACAGGAGTTTGTAACCTCCCAGTCTCTGGGAACGCGTTGCACAGACCTTTCTGCAAGGCCTCCCGAAGATGTTTCATCCTCTGCTCCCTCTGCGATGGCAAGATAAGGTCCGCAACCTTACCCTTGTAACGTGGATCAAGGAGGGTTGCCAGCCAGTATTGGTCCTTCTCCTTGATACCACGAATACGAGGATCCTTACGCAGGCTTTGCAGGATCAGGGAGGCCATGCAGCGTAGGTTTGCTGAGGCATTCGGTCCGGAGTCCTCTGGGTCACTAAGGACAACAACGTCCGCAGCCACCTCCTCCCAGCCACGTACAAGTCCATGTGTTCCTTGGGACTGATCCCTTAAAGACTGCTGCTGATGCTGAGTGCCAGGCTCCACCTCCATACTGACACAATCTTCCTCCTCCTCCTCCTCCTCCTCGTCCTCTTCCTGTGTGATCGGCGGGCACGCAGGAACACTGTCTGGATAAAGGGGGCCTTGAGAGCTAAGGAAGTCCTCCTCTTCCTGCCTCTGTTCTGCCTCAAGTGCCCTGTCCATTATTCCACGCAGCGTGTGCTCCAACAGGTGGACAAGGGGGACAGTGTCACTGATGCATGCACTGTCAGTGCTCATCATCCTCGTGGCCTCCTCGAATGGTGACAGGACAGTGCATGCATCCCTGATCATGGCCCACTGGCGTGGGGAAAAAAAACCAAGCTCCCCTGACCCTGTCCTGGTGCCATAGTCGCACAGGTACTCATTGATGGCCTTCTGCTGCGTGTGCAGCCGCTGCAGCATGGCCAACGTTGAGTTCCACCTGGTGGGCATGTCACAGATTAGGCGGTTCTTGGGCAGGTTAAACTCCTTTTGGAGGTCCGTCAGCCGAGCACTGGCATTATATGACCGGCGGAAATGCACACAGACTTTCCTGGCCTGCCTCAGGACATCCTGTAAGCCCGGGTACCTGCCCAAGAACCGCTGCACCACCAAGTTAAGGACGTGAGCCAAACAGGGCACATGGGTCATTTGTCCCTGTCGGAGGGCAGAGAGGAGGTTGGTGCCATTGTCGCAAACCACCATTCCTGCCTTAAGTTGGCGTGGCGTCAACCACCTCTGAACCTGCCCCTGCAGAGCTGACAGAACCTCTGCCCCAGTGTGGCTCCTGTCCCCCAAGCACACCAGCTCAAGCACTGCATGGCATCTTTTGGCCTGCGTACTTGCGTAGCCCCTTGAACGCCTACGGAGCACCGCTGGTTCCGAGGAAGAGGCCATGGAGGAAGAAGAAGAGGAGGGGGTGGAGGAGAGAGGTGTGTCACAATCAGCATTTTGGAGGCGTGGTGGTGGAACAACCTCCAACACTACTGCACCTTGTCCTGCATCCTTCCCAGCTGCCAGCAGAGTCACCCAATGCGCCGTGAAACTTAGGTAACGTCCCTGTCCATGCCTGCTGGACCATGAGTCAGCGGTAATATGCACCTTACCGCTGACCGCCCTGTCCAGCGAGGCATGGACATTGCCTTCCACATGCCGGTAGAGAGCCGGAATCGCCTTCCGTGAGAAAAAGTGGCGTTTGGGTACCTGCCACTGAGGAACCGCACATTCCACAAACTCACGGAAGGGGGCAGAGTCTACCAACTGAAAAGGCAGCAGTTGAAGTGCTAGCAATTTTGCCAAGCTAGCATTCAACCGCTGGGCATGTGGATGGCTGGGAGCAAACTTCTTTCGGCGGTGCAGCAGCTGGGGCAGGGAAATTTGCCTGGTACAATCTGACGTCGGTGTACCAAAAGCAGATTGCCCACAAGTACTTGGCTGTGACACACCTAATTCTACACCTTCATTCCTCTCACTGCAGGTCTCAGAGAGGACTGAAGGTCTAGTGGGGTTGGAAATCTCAGCTGATGAGGAGCAAGGAGAGATCCTCTTTGTTCTTTGGTGTGGGTCTTTTAGATACGCTTGCCAACGAACTGCATGGCAGGTCAACATATGTCTGGTCAAGCATGTGGTACCCAAGCGGGAGATGTTTTGGCCACGCGAGATACGCTTGAGACATATGTTGCAAATAGCAGCGGTGCGATCTGATGCACTCGTCTCAAGAAAGGCCCACACCAAAGAACTTTTTGAATAACGCGCAGAGACTGCAGCGCCCTGCACATGTGGAGCTTTGGGGTGTGATGCAGTCAATGTGCTGCCCTTAGGCTGGCCCCTGGAGGGCATCCTGCCTCGTTGGTGATGTGCCGCCGCCTCCTCCTCCTCCTCCTCCTCCTCTCTCCTATCAGGCACCCACGTTGAGTCAGTGACCTCATCATCCCCTCCCTCCTCATCACTGGAGCAAACCTGGCAGTATGCTGCAGCAGGGGGAGCATGACTGCCAGATTGCTGTCCTTCTTGGGCACCCCCTCTGTCCGTGCTCATGTTACTGCCTTCATCGAGCTCAGTATCATCATCAGAGCCTTCCAAACGCTGGGCATCCTCCTGGAGCATGTACCCAACACTGTGGTCAAACAGTTCGAGGGAATCCTCATGAGGACATGGTGGAGCTAGGGAAGGAGTCACTGATGACATTGAGCTGAGGGAAGAGGCCGCTGCTTTGCCAGACAAAGCACCCTGGGCATGGGTGAGAGAGGATGAGGAGGATGAGGACGGCTTGGTCATCCACTCGACCAAGTCTTCCGCATGTTGCGGCTCAACACGGCCAGCTGCCGAAAAAAAGGCCAAGCGTGTCCCATGGCCACGTGCTGATGAGGATGCACCGTCTCCACGACCAGCACTAGACACAGAGCCTGCTTGCCCTCTCTTATTGGCTTGTGACTGTCTGCCTCTCCTTCTTGGCCTTCCAGACATACTAATGGCCTGTAGCTGCACTAAGCTGGGATAGAACACCTGTAATTTTCTTCAGGTAGCTTTATATACTGTAACCAGACAAGCCTGCCTGTCAGTAGGAAGATAACAGGAACGGATCTAGCTGAACACTGTGAGCAGGACGCACTGTACTAAATGTAAATAGTCTAGCTGCCTGACCGTGGTACTAATAGGATCAAATAGAACACCTGTAATTTTCTTCAGGTAGCTTTATATACTGTGTAACCAGACAAGCCTGCCTGTCAGTAGGAAGATAACAGGAACGGATCTAGCTGTACACTGTGAGCAGGACGCACTGTACTAAATGTAAATAGTCTAGCTGCCTGACCGTGGTACTAATAGGATCAAATAGAACACCTGTAATTTTCTTCAGGTAGCTTTATATACTGTAACCAGACAAGCCTGCCTGTCAGTAGGAAGATAACAGGAACGGATCTAGCTGAACACTGTGAGCAGGACGCACTGCACTAAATGTAAATAGTCTAGAAGATAACAGGAACGGATCTAGCTGAACACTGTGAGCAGGACGCACTGCACTAAATGTAAATAGTCTAGAAGATAACAGGAACGGATCTAGCTGAACACTGTGAGCAGGACGCACTGCACTAAATGTAAATAGTCTAGAAGATAACAGGAACGGATCTAGCTGAACACTGTGAGCAGGACGCACTGCACTAAATGTAAATAGTCTAGAAGATAACAGGAACGGATCTAGCTGAACACTGTGAGCAGGACGCACTGCACTAAATGTAAATAGCAGGAACGGATCTAGCTGAACACTGTGAGCAGGACGCACTGCACTAAATGTAAATAGCAGGAATGGATCTAGCTGAACACTGTGAGCAGGACGCACTGCACTAAATGTAAATAACAGGAACGGATCTAGCTGAACACTGTGAGCAGGACGCACTGCACTAAATGTAAATAGTCTAGAAGATAACAGGAACGGATCTAGCTGAACACTGTGAGCAGGACGCACTGCACTAAATGTAAATAGCAGGAACGGATCTAGCTGAACACTGTGAGCAGGACGCACTGCACTAAATGTAAATAGCAGGAACGGATCTAGCTGAACACTGTGAGCAGGACGCACTGCACTAAATGTAAATAGCAGGAACGGATCTAGCTGAACACTGTGAGCAGGACGCACTGCACTAAATGTAAATAGCAGGAACGGATCTAGCTGAACACTGTGAGCAGGACGCACTGCACTAAATGTAAATAACAGGAACGGATCTAGCTGAACACTGTGAGCAGGACGCACTGCACTAAATGTAAATAGTCTAGAAGATAACAGGAACGGATCTAGCTGAACACTGTGAGCAGGACGCACTGCACTAAATGTAAATAGCAGGAAAGGATCTAGCTGAACACTGTGAGCAGGACGCACTGCACTAAATGTAAATAGCAGGAACGGATCTAGCTGAACACTGTGAGCAGGACGCACTGCACTAAATGTAAATAACAGGAACGGATCTAGCTGAACACTGTGAGCAGGACGCACTGCACTAAATGTAAATTGCAGGAACGGATCTAGCTGAACACTGTGAGCAGGACGCACTGCACTAAATGTAAATAGTCTAGAAGATAACAGGAACGGATCTAGCTGAACACTGTGAGCAGGACGCACTGCACTAAATGTAAATAGCAGGAACGGATCTAGCTGAACACTGTGAGCAGGACGCACTGCACTAAATGTAAATAGTCTAGAAGATAACAGGAACGGATCTAGCTGAACACTGTGAGCAGGACGCACTGCACTAAATGTAAATAGCAGGAACGGATCTAGCTGAACACTGTGAGCAGGACGCACTGCACTAAATGTAAATAGCAGGAATGGATCTAGCTGAACACTGTGAGCAGGACGCACTGCACTAAATGTAAATAACAGGAACGGATCTAGCTGAACACTGTGAGCAGGACGCACTGCACTAAATGTAAATAGTCTAGAAGATAACAGGAACGGATCGAGCTGAACACTGTGAGCAGGACGCACTGCACTAAATGTAAATAGCAGGAACGGATCTAGCTGAACACTGTGAGCAGGACGCACTGCACTAAATGTAAATAGCAGGAACGGATCTAGCTGAACACTGTGAGCAGGACGCACTGCACTAAATGTAAATAGCAGGAACGGATCTAGCTGAACACTGTGAGCAGGACGCACTGCACTAAATGTAAATAGCAGGAACGGATCTAGCTGAACACTGTGAGCAGGACGCACTGCACTAAATGTAAATAACAGGAACGGATCTAGCTGAACACTGTGAGCAGGACGCACTGCACTAAATGTAAATAGTCTAGAAGATAACAGGAACGGATCTAGCTGAACACTGTGAGCAGGACGCACTGCACTAAATGTAAATAGCAGGAAAGGATCTAGCTGAACACTGTGAGCAGGACGCACTGCACTAAATGTAAATAGCAGGAACGGATCTAGCTGAACACTGTGAGCAGGACGCACTGCACTAAATGTAAATAACAGGAACGGATCTAGCTGAACACTGTGAGCAGGACGCACTGCACTAAATGTAAATTGCAGGAACGGATCTAGCTGAACACTGTGAGCAGGACGCACTGCACTAAATGTAAATAGTCTAGAAGATAACAGGAACGGATCTAGCTGAACACTGTGAGCAGGACGCACTGCACTAAATGTAAATAGCAGGAACGGATCTAGCTGAACACTGTGAGCAGGACGCACTGCACTAAATGTAAATAGTCTAGATAGAAGATAACAGGAACGGATCTAGCTAAGCTGAATACAGTGTATATATATATATGCAACACCTGGGATGCATATATATATACACAATACACTGTAAGTGCAGCTAACTGACTGACTGTTCTGCCTAATCTATCTAACTCAAATCAAATGACACTGTCTCTCGCTCTCTCTATCTCTCAGCACACCGGAACACACACTACACAGGGCCGCCGTGCAGGCGGCCTTATATAGTGTGGGGTGTGTACTAAATCCCCTGAGCCATAATTGGCCAAAGCCACCCTGGCTTTGGCCAATTACAGCTCTCTCTACTGACGGCGCTGTGATTGGCCAAGCATGCGGGTCATAGTGCATGCTTGGCCAATCATCAGCCAGCAATGCACTGCGATGCCGCAGTGAATTATGGGCCGTGACGCGCCACACGAATTTGGCGCGAACGGCCCATATCGTTCGCAATTCGGCGAACGGGCGAACAGCCGATGTTCGAGTCGAACATGGGTTCGACTCGAACACGAAGCTCATCCCTAAATATGGTTAAGGCTGATAGCAGAGGCTGAAGTAAGCACTTATATCTATATGGTTATATTGGAAATAGGCATTTCACCATAACACTCATAGTCACATCCATTACACTTATACTGCTACATTACTTTGGTAAAAATAACCCAAATTAGTGTATATTATTTGGTATGTGTGGAAGTTATAGAGATCACAAGCTATGGTATCAATCATTGAAAATTGATCACGCCTGATATACTGACGGCCTATCTAATTTCTTGATGTCAAGATAGTACAAAAATTCCCCAAATTACCCCTTTTGGAAAGTAGATAGTCCACGGTATTTATTAAGAGGCATGACAAGTTTTTTGAAGTTGTAATTTTTTCCCATAATTCTTTGCAAAAATTAAGATTTTTTTTTCACAAAAATTTAATTTTAACAAGTTATTTCTCACACACGGAATAGGCATACTTCCAACTATGCCCCAAAACATATTCTGCTACTCATCCAGAGTATGTCAATACCACATGTGTGAGACTTTTTCACAGCCTGGCCACATAGAGAAGTGTAACATCCAAGGAGGATGGGACAGTGACAGATGTTCTGTGCACTGGTACAGATGTGATGGAGACACTGACAGATGTTTTGTGCACTGGTACAGATGTGATGGAGACACTGACAGATGTTTTGTGCACTGGTACAGATGTGATGGGACACTAACAGATGTTTTGTGCACTGGTACAGGTGTTTATGGTGGCACTGTGACACATGTGTATGGGGACAGAGACAGTGGTGCTTGGTGTACTGTGTGTGGATGGATCTGTGACAGCTCTGTGTGTAAAATCATCCTTACACAGAGAGCTGTCACAGACCTTGCAGATTTCCCCGCTCCCCCGCACTGAGCTCTCACTGAGCTCAGTGGGGAGAACCGTCACAAAGACACGCGTCTCTGTCTACGCTGTGAAGGCTGTGATTGGACACAGCCATCACGTGATCGGGTCTCGAAGTAGGAGAGGTCCAACACAAGGTATCGGAATATATCGATGACATGCTTTTCAATCTGACCAACCCGTCGGTATCTCTCCCCAACCTCCTTCATGAATTTGATCTCTATGGAGCACTCTCTAATCTGAAAATAAACTTTAATGCCCCGTACACACGGTCGGATTTTCCAACGGAAAATGTGTGATAGGACCTTGTTGTCGGAAATTCCGACCGTGTGTAGGCTCCATCACACATTTTCCATCGGATTTTCCGACACACAAAGTTTGAGAGCAGGATATAAAATTTTCTGACAACAAAATCCGTTGTCGGAATTTCCGATCGTGTGTACACAAATCCGACGGACAAAGTGCCACGCATGCTCAGAATAAATAAAGAGATGAAAGCTATTGGCCACTGCCCCGTTTATAGTCCTGACGTACGTGTTTTACGTCACCGTGTTCAGAACTATCGGATTTTCCGACAACTTTGTGTGACCGTGTGTATGCAAGACAAGTTTGAGCCAACATCCGTCGGAAAAAATCCTAGGATTTTGTTGTCGGAATGTCCGAACAAAGTCCGACCGTGTGTATGGGGCATAACAAAACAGAAGCGATGGGAGTGAGAATTCCACAACCTCTTCTTTGAACCATGTGGCTTAACTTTAATTTCAAATGGACAGACACAGTGTTGAAGTACCTCTTGAACATCCCATAATTTCGATCTGAATTTCCACCCACTTTTAAGTAAGACAAGTACCTTACTAGAGACATGGCAGAGTGGACTTTATTCATGGTTCAGATGCTGTAATATTATAAAAATGAGCATTCTACTGAAATTCTTAAATCTTTTCCAGGTTGTACTGATAATGATTCCACCTCATTATTTTAAACAGGTACACTCTGTTTACTGATTTTATTTGGACCCACAAACATCCTCGACTCCATCGATGCCAGGTGACGTTCCCTAAACAATATAGAGGATTAGAAGTTCTGGATGTTCGCAAATGCTACCAAGCGACTCATTTGGGTTGACTTATTGATTGGTGCCGCCATTGGGACACCAAACTTTGGTCTCAACCTATGCATGCCCAAAGTACTGATTCACATGCCATATGTGTTCCCAGCTATTTGTGCACGCTTCCATCTCCTCTCGAAATTCCCCACTACTCCCAATATTGGGAAATCCACAATTCTCTTCCGGTCTTCCTGACGTGAAATTTCAAACTTTTCGCACTTCTGAGCCTCTCAACTTTTTTTTTTGTTAATATAGTTTTTATTGAGTTTTTAAACAAAAGGTAACAGGAAAAAAAGCATAAAGATGAATCAAATACATTGAAATATAAACTTGCGGACGCAGCCGCCAGCAATGTGAGAAGAAATAAAGTTATTATATATAAACTGTAGTGGATGATTGCGCATCAAGGGTACACATTCTGTTATGCAGTAAAGAATTAAGACAATAGTAATTATGTCACTGAGAGGTAGTAACCCAACTCTACATGTTATCATGGGTAATGATTAAATTGAGGTGGGTAAGAAGGATAATTATCTAATCTTGAGTTTTTATCTTGTAGATCTTGTGCTAAGATCGGTTCAAATGGTGATACGTGTGAACAGGTATGGGTAAAAGGGATTGTTAGGGGGTAAACAGGAGGGATATATGAGGGGGGAATGCTGTGTTTCAGATCAGTAAAAGGGAGGAATTTTGTGAGTATCATCATGAGTTTGGGGAAATTTAGTATTTGTTATTGAAATAAAGGAGGGAAGGAGGATCAATGAGTAGTAAGGGTGAGGTAGGTATAAAATATCTTAGTTTCCGCCACAGCTCCTGTACTCCCCTCAGTTGAAGTATTTTTTATAGTTATCAGTGGTAATAAAGTGTATCCAGCATGCCCACGTTTTGGTGAACTTAGCTGGTGTTTCTTTGGTCTGATGTATGAGGTCTTCCATGACCATTGTTTTCTGTATGCATGTAAACCAATCCGCTATAGTTGGCGGTTCGGTGGAGCGCCATTTGAGAGGGATACACATCTTGGCAGCGTTCACCAAATGCATGGCTAGAGAGCGGAAGTAGGCCGGTAGTGGTGTCGTGGAATGGTGGAGCAGGAATAATTCAGGGATGAAATCTAGTGTGTATGTAGTTATTTGGCCAATCAATTTGTGGACTTCTTTCCAGAATGGTTGAATTTGAAAGTGTTGGATCAATATGGTGCAACATAAGCGGCGTTCTGTACCATCTGGAAAGTAATTTAAAAGCGTTTTCCTGTATTTGCACATTTATTGAACCTTTGTGGGTTAGAGTGTAGATTTTTTCCCATTCTAAGTCAGTAAGGTTTGCAAAGAGATCGCGTTCCCATTGTCGGATGGTCCAGTGTTTTGTTGGTGTACGGGCGGTAAATAAGAGGGCATATGTTTGTGATATCAGGTGCTTTTGGGGTTCTTGACTTAAACATAAGTGTTCAAACGTGGTGGTTTGTCTGGACCAGTCAGGTTTGGGTTTAGGTTTGTTGAAAAAGTGTCTCAGTTGGACGTATGTCCAGAATGGGAAAGATTCCATTTTCATTTTTGATGCCAACGCAGGTTGGGATAAGAAATGATTCCCTTCAAAGAAATGTTCTGCTCGAACAGTAGGATGGGGCCAGTGGTCCGCTAAGAAGGATAAGTGCATTCCTGGTGAAAAATCCGGATTTAGGCGGAGTGGGGTCATTGGACCGTTAAGTGAAGAGATTTTGTGGTGGTTACAGGAGGTACGGAATGAGGCCAATGTTGGGCTAATTAGCGGATGGTGTTTATATTCAGGGGGGACGTTGAGTGTAGTGATCCAGGGAAGATGAGGCAATGGAAGTTCTGAAAACCATTGTTCTAAGTGGACCCAGTCTGTATGTTTAGAGTGTATGTTCCAGTCTACAATTCTAATGAGATGGCATGCTTGTTGATATTTACGTATGTCGGGAAGTCCTATGCCTCCTAGAAGTTTAGGGTTGGTCAGTCTCAGGAAGCTTAATCTTGGATGCGATTTACCCCAAATGAATTCTCAACAAGCTTTTTGGTTGAGAAGAATATCTGCGGGAGTTTAATTGGAATAGTTTGCAGAATATATAAGATTCTGGGTAAGATGTTCATTTTGATGATCGTGGCTCTGCCGAACCAAGAAAAAAGTCCTGTGGACCATTTTTTTAAATCTAATTGTATTTTTTGTAAGATTGTGGCATGATTCAAGGGGTATAAGTCATTTAAGGAGGTCGGCAAGTAAATACCTAGGTATGGAATTGCCCGATTATTCCATGAAAACGGGAAGTTGAGTTGGCATTGTTGATAAGTTTCAGGGGTAAGTGAAATGTTAAGGGCTGTCGATTTCGAGAAGTTTATTTGAAGGTTAGAAAGGGCGTGAAAAGTTTAAAAATCTTTAAGGAGATTGGGGATTGTCGTGAGCGGGTCTGTGAGAAAGAGGAGTATGTTGTCCGCGAAGGCTGCTAGTTTATATGTGCGTTGTTTGATAGGTATTCCCTTAATTCCTTGATTGGCTCTTATGCGTCGTAGGAAGGGTTCCAGTGATAGGATAAAAATTAAGGGGGAGAGCGGGCAACCCTGACGGGTTCCATTCGACACAGAGAAGGCGTTCGTCAGGTGGCCGTTTACTCGGACTTTGGCAGTAGGGTTAGAGTAGAGGGCTAATATGAAGTTTAGCATTATTGGGGGAAGAGCTATAACCCGTAAGGTTTCTAACATATAGTCCCATGCCACCCTGTCGAACGCCTTCTCCACGTCGAGAGAAAGCATAAATCCTCTAGAGCGACTGGATGTAAGCCAATGGTGGGTATTGAGAGCTTTAAGAGTATTATCTCTCGCCTCTCTCCCCGGAACAAAGCCAACCTGATCAAGATCTATGAGTTGGGGTAATAAGGGGAGGAGTCGGTTCGCTAGAGTTTTCGCATACCATTTAAGGTCAACATTAAGAAGCGAGATGGGCTTATAATTGGTAACTAGGGAGGGGTCCTTGTCTGGTTTTGGAATCACAGCTATGTGGGCAGTTAGAAGGTCCTGAGGCGGTGTCGTGGGAGTTGCGAAAGAATTAAAGGCTGTTATAAAAAAGGGGGTGAGTATTTCTGCGTAAGTTTTATAGTAGCCGACTGTCAAGCCATTGGGACCGGGGCTTTTACCTGATTTCAGTTGCTTTAGAGCTATGTCTATTTCTTCTTTTGTTAGGGGGGAAGCTAGTTCTTGGACCATGGAATCAGATATAGGGGTTGGGCCATACTGTTGCAGAAAGTCAACGATCATTTTTTTTCTCGTGTTTTCATCTGTGGAGGAATCAGATGGGTGGAGGTTATATAATTTACTATAATATTGGACAAATTGTTGAGCAATGTCTGGGGTTTTGGTAAATTTGCATCCCGACGGGTCAGTGATGGAATGAATCGTTGTGGAGGCTTTTGTCGCTTGTAAAGCTCGTGCAAGCAGTTTACTGGCCTTGTTGCCATATTCATAGAATGTTTTCTTAGAAAGGATATATTTGCGTCGAATTTGTGTGTCTAACATGTCTAATAGTTCTTTTCTAGTTTGAATTAGTTCATCCATGGTGGATAGAGCCTGGGATTGTTTATGTGCGCCTTCAAGCCTGTGGACTTTGTTTATTAGATCTGAGTATTGTTTTCTCCGTTCGCGATTTCGTTTGGCAGCCGCCGCGAGCAGGACTCCTCTAATTACACATTTATGTGCTTCCCAATTGGTAAGCGGAGATGTATCTGTGGAATTATTCTCAAGGAAGAAATTTTTGAGACTGGATTCAACCTCAGCAGCAGTGGAGGGGTCAGTTAGTAATGACGGGTCCAACTTCCACGTTTGTGGACGAGGTGTTGTGTTCAGGAGTTTAAGTGTTAGAGAGATGGGGTGATGGTCCGAAATGAGCATGGGGTCAATGGAAGCTTGGTGGAGTAGAGAGAGATCTTGTTGTGTCAGGAAAATGTAGTCTATCCTTGAATATCGGTCGTGAGGTGCAGAATAAAAGGTGTAGTCTTTGTCGTTGGGATTCAGGGTGTGCCATGTGTCATGGAGCAGTAGCTGCTTGAGTAAAGATTTAATTGTCTTAAGGGCCGAATACGGGAGTGAGGATGAGCTGGTGGACGTGTCTTGGATAGGATTAAGTGGGATGTTGAAGTCTCCCCCTAGGATGAGGGTTCCTTCTTGGAAGGTCGTGAGTGTAGTCGTGATAGTTCTGAAGAAAGGTACCTGACGGAGATTGGGAGCGTATATGTTAGCCAAAGTGATTTTTCTATTGAGAAGTGAACCTTTTAAAAATAGGTACCTGCCTTCCACATCTATTAGCGAGTCAGTGATTTGTAAGGGGCAGGATCTTGCAATAAGTATTAAGACTCCTTTCGATTTGTGTAATGGGTTGGTAGCATGATACACGGTATTACGGTAGTTGTGTAACTTTGGTGTGGCATTGGAGCGAAAGTGATTTTCCTGAAGGAATATAATGTCGGCCTTATTTCGGAACATGGTGAGGAGGAGATTGGAGCGTTTCTCTGGCGTGTTAAGGCCTTTTACATTGAGCGATACTATTTTGAGCATGGAGCTATTTGTGGTGCGGGATGAATTTGTCATTGCATGAGTGTTTGTATGAATTTTAGAGGAGAACAGTGGCCGCGGCAGTGGATGTGGTGGGGTGAGCTGGAGGGTTTACGTGGATTGGTGAGGTGAATCTAAGAACATGGGGAAGGGTGAGTGAGTGACACCGGCGATAATTGTGATCTCTATCACCTAACTCGGTGAGTTAGGATCACAATAATTTACTAGCCGGTAGAAGTCAGTGGTGTTTATATGTTTGTGAATTTGAAAGATTCAATGAGGTGTGCGTAACCACTGTGTGTGGGTTGGTCTTGCAATTGAGAGGTATATACAAAAGTGAGAAAATCGATCAATGAGGTCTGTCTCACCATCAGCCTTATTTTATATAAACGGCGGAAAATAGGGGATATGTATAGAATACATAGGCTGGGATGTGTGGTGGAATGAGTCTACAGATTTAGTAAGACGGCAGATAATTTGTGGCGAAGAGAGGCTTAGTGGAGTGTTGCTGTCAGCAGTTATTATTGTAGAGACCTTGGAGAAGGGAGCAATGGTCTAGTTTGTGGGTATAGGTTAAGGTAACATGAACGTGGTGCGGGATAGTCACAAAGAGGGAGATCAATAACAGTCCCCTCCAATCAGAGGTAATAATAATTATAGCTAGGTAGCAGGCCCATGTGATAGACGAGCGTAATGTAGAGTAAACAGGGCAGTATATCGTGTGCAATAACAATCGGTAATATTAACATAACTACACGTGTATAGAACAAACATCAATCAGAAAGTAAATTGAACTTAACGTGAGTAGGAAAGGAGTGAAGGTGTTTGCGTCAAATCCGGGTAGAGACAGCTCGACAAGAAGGGTTTAAGCCTCTATTCTTGAGTGTGGATAAATATGTGAGTGAGTAACGGAGTGCAATAAGTATACTGCCATGTAGTAGTTAGGATGGTGATAAGTTCCAGTCTTGCGTGAAGCACGTAATGCAAATTGTGCTGTTTGTAGTATAGTAAGGTAAATGAGGGAACACAGCGTGTAGAAATATAAGTAATATGGATCAGATGCCAGCATAGGGCAGTAGAAAGCTAAAATTCATAGAACTTATAGTGGCATAAGGAACTAACCGAGTTGAAGGGGATTAAACTGGTAATAAGGTTATATCAAGAGATAGTTCTCTCAAGTTTCATCAGTGTGTGGTGTAGCATAATAGTGTCTTCCCAGTACAGGAGGTAGTAACAGCATAAAGAACATAACCCATAACATTAACCTATAACATTTTACATTTTACCCTTCGAGCGTTTCTCAGGAAACAGAAGGTCTGCAGGTATTAAGTCCGAAGAGACATATACTGTGGATCTTGGTGCCAAGATTGTGCTTCTGTATCCAATAATGGCAGTAAAGGAAGGAGATGAAGTGGTCCATGGGGGTAGTCCACAGTACGGTGGTGAGCGATGCCTTCAGCCTGGAGTTCATGGCTGTTTCGGGCAGGTAATCAGTCAAGTTAGAGACCGTCGGGGGTGAAAAGTAAAGGTGTCAGTTTACAATTTCGAGGGTGGTCATTTGAGTCAATGTGCAGGTGAAAGAGATCATTGCGGATAGCAAGTCCGGGCATCGGGTGATACTGCAGAGCGTTCGGGTGATGCGGGAGTGTTTTATCTTTGGAGCGCTGGTAGTTATAGTAGAGGCGACATTCAGAAATCCGTTTGCGGGCACAGAGGAGAGGGTGGGAAAAATGAAGTAGAAGCTGTCAGCGAGAGCGTTCTGTGAGGACATCGTACATAGGGATATGGAAGATCAGCGATCTCGGCGAGCCCTGCGAGGTAGGGGTGCTGTCATGGGACTTGGAGGCGGGTGTCGGAGCCCCGAGGAAGAATTGGGTCTGGTAGGTGATAGCGATCTGCGTCTACGGAAGCTGGTGTTGTGTGCATCCATCGGTTCCTCTTCTGATGGAAGTCGGGTATGAGGTGAGACGTTAAACTCCGCATACCAATTTGGGACCACCACGTATGGTATGTCTAGGGTACGGCAGAATGCATTGAGTTCCTCTGGGACTCTCAGTAATGCAGAGCGGCCCTGGTGAGAGGCAGATAAACCGCATGGGAATTTCCAGTGATAGCGGATCCCTTTGGTCCGCAGGACTTCCAATAGTGGTCGGAGATCTTTGCGGTGTCTCAGTGTAATTGCTGTCAGGTCTTGATAGATATAGATAGGGCATCCATCATACTCCAATTGTCGCGGGTTTTCCTGAGGAGTTCTTCCTTGGTAGCAAAGTCATTAACGTAGCATATAATATCCCTCGGGGGATCTGTGTCTTTGCCTCTGGGACGGAGCGCTCTATGGATACGTTCCATTGCCAGTGGGGTGTGCCTAGGCCTATCGAGGAGGCGGTTGAAGAGGTCTGTGACAGCCAGAAGAAGTTGGTCTTGTTCCACTGATTCGGGTAGGCCTCTCACCCTTAGATTGTGTCTGCAACCCCTGTTATCGAGATCTTCAACATGGCGTTGAAGATCTCGGAGTTGCATGGTATGGGAGTCCACTTTGTAGTGAATTTTCGTCACTTCTGAGCTTTGTAGTGCCGCGTTGTCCTCGACACGCTGCATTCTCCCTGTGATGGCCTGTAGTTCATGGTGCAGGTCTGAAATGGCCGAGAACAGGGTATCTTTTATGTCAGCCGCCACTGCCTGGAGATCCTGTAGGCTCGGTTGACGGAGAGATGTTCGGTCGGTTTCCAATGGCGGGAGGTGGTGTTCGGGGGGAGTGAGGACAATCTCTTCATGTTCCTGAGGAGGAGATGAGGCAGGAAGAGGAGCCGCCATGTTAGGCCGCTGGGTGCGTAATATCTTTGGTATAGTGTGGCTTGTGCGGCCGGCGATTTCTCTCGGGGAGCGGGATCGTGACTGCGAGCTTCCGCGGGAAGAAGTTCCCATAGTGGGTGGCCAAATAGTGTCGGTGGTCCCCGGTTTAAGCTGATAAAAGGCTCTGGTTAACGGGAGCCTGAGGATTAGGCAGCCATCTTCTCTCAAGACAAACCACGCCCCCCTCAACTTTTATCAATGGACACCTAGCCTTCTTTGTCTTTATTAAGAAATTTTACTGGTCCTTTTCAGCTGACTTCTGGAGGGCCCTCCAGCTAAATCACTTCTTACATTCCTTGCCATCTCCCCATTCCTTCAACCTCCACCTCATTTCCTTTTGAGAAATATTGTTCTGACCAAGGGGTCTTACTCCATGTGCTTTCCAAAGCCTATAGTTTACTGATCACACCCTCAGAAGACTAATCGATCACCCTGAATAATAAAATGGGATGCTGACTTAGACAGCACGTTTACCCTAGATCAGCAAAACAATATTATCAGATTTGCACTTAAATCTTCAATCTGCATTAAGATGCAGGAAACTCATTTTAAAATACTGACTTGATGGTACTATACACCAACCCTTATTCCTGCATAAATTCTTCCCACCCACTACTGATCATTGCTCGCAGTGCCAGGAGGAGCGGGGAATGATGCTACACATCTTCTGGTCCTGCCCCAAACTTGATAATTACTGGAAAGAGGTCCAGAGGATTGTCCAAAAATGTACAGATTACAAGGTTCTGGTAGACCTGGCTTTTTTCTCCTTCATGTTTCTAATATCCCAGCAAAAATCTTGCAATTTTGTGCAACATCCAATACTATAGCAGCGCTCCTGTCAGTCTTTTATCGTGATCGGCATTCGTATGTTAAGTCATATGAGGAACAAATGGATGACATTTGGTGATTGAAAGTTTTCAAAGCAGGTGGTACTAGTAGATGTAAATAAGCGTGCACCATACACCAAGATCCACACCGCGTGAGTCACACTCCCCTAAGGGTTCAAACTCACCAACCAGAGATATAACACAAGCCTTGGAGAACTCAAAAAGGATGTCATCTGAATAGCAGGAATGGTTAGAGCTGCAAAACACTCCATGGGTAGTAGATCATAAAAAGAAAAACTGCTCTCTCTGATTACACTTAATATATTATGTATTGTCTTGTTGACATGGAAACTGCTTTTTCCTGGTTAAAGAAATACTTGAAAAAAAAATATCTGATTTTTACTTGTATGTGAAAAATTTCAGAATTGGCCTGGTTTTGGAAGAGCAAAAATGTCAAATGTCAAAGTTACATCAAAATTATTTGTTTCTAGAATTTGTTCTTTGTAAGTACAGTACTTGCCTATGTACATATGATTTATTTATTTAGTTTTTTTTTCTGATGTTTTTTGCTGCTGTTATTTGTTTTATCAATAGAATCTATTCTTAGAGAGTTGTTTAAATTTATGGTTGATTTAATCATAAGTCCCCTTTCCATTATATGGGAGATTTATGATCCTTGCATGGAATTACCCCTGTTCACAAGCAAGTGGAGGTTGATATTAGGGATCGACCAATTATCGGTGGGGCCGATTATCAGCAGCCAATATTTATTATTTTTTTTAAGTATCAGTATCGGCATAACAGTGAAAAAAAAAGGTGTAACTTTTTTAAATGTACAGAATATTGGCAGATAATATCAGCTATCGGCCTGAGAGGTGGACGAAATATCAGTGTTGTATCGCCACCGAAAAAATGATTTTGGTCCATCCCTAGTTGATATAGGCAGACACTATGAGAAGCGATAATATATCTTGGTAAATCTGTAAGTATATTGTGATTGATTTTTTTAAACTAATTTTGATGATATTGCATACATTTTATTGCAAGCCCCTTTCTTTTCTGATATTTCAGAAAGGCATCTGATTATTCCTGAGGAAGAGATCAATTAATAAATCTAGAAACGCGTTGGATGTATGATGCCCAAGCAAACCATCTGCTGAATATGAAAACTTTACAAAGAGATATGTAACATTGTAAAAGTATCAACCTCATTTTTATTGATCCGTATAATGGACTTCTGGCCAAAATATGGCCCTGTATGAATTTTGTAGTAAAAAGTTTTTTATATAAACAGTAATTAATTTTTTGCCGACAAAATCCAATAAGGGGCGTTGACAAACCAAACGTCAAAATTATTTAGGGTAAAAAGCAATGATAATTAAAAGTATTGAGATCACCAAAACGTCACTATACATTCAATTTAAGAAATACTCTAATATAAATTATGTTTATTTGTTAAATGTATTATTTATATCATTCATGTACAAATATCAAGCAAATGATGAAAAAAAAAAATGGGCATTGAAAAAAATGTAGCCACAAAATATGCCTAAGCCAAATGGTTAGGATCACTAGGTATTGCTGTTACTGTAAGCATAAACAGTATAGTAGATTACCTGTATACTAGGGATGAGCTTCGAGTTCGAGTCGAACTCATGTTCGACTCGAACATTGGCTGTTCGCAAGTTCGCCGAACAGCGAACAATTTGGGGTGTTCGCGGCAAATTCGAATGCCGCGGAACACCCTTTAAAAGTCTATGGGAGAAATCAAAAGTGCTAATTTTAAAGGCTAATATGCAAGTTATTGTCATAAAAAGTGTTTGGGGACCCGGGTCCTGCCCCAGGGGACATGGATCAATGCAAAAAAAAGTTTTAAAAACGGCCGTTTTTTCAGGAGCAGTGATTTTAATAATGCTTAAAGTCAATCAATAAAAGTGTAATATCCCTTTAAATTTCGTACCTGGGGGGTGTCTATAGCATGCCTGTAAAGGGGCGCATGTTTCCTGTGTTTAGAATAGTCTGACAGCAAAATGACATTTTGAAGGAAAAAACTCATTTAAAACTACCCGCGGCTATTGCATTGCCGACAATACACATAGAAGTTCATTGATAAAAACGGCATGGGAATTCCCCAAAGGGGAACCCCGAACCAAAATTAAAAAAAAAAAATGACGTGGGAGTCCCCCTAAATTCCATACCAAGCCCTTCAGGTCTGATATGGATATTAAGGGGAACCCCGGCCAAAATTTAAAAAAAAAATGACGTGGGGTTCCCCCTAAATTCCATACCAGACCCTTCAGGTCTGGTATGGATTTTAAGGGGAACCCCGCGCCAAAAAAAAAAAAAAAAACGTCGTGGGGTCCCCCCAAGAATACATACCAGACCCTTATCCGAGCACGCAACCTGGCAGGCCGCAGGAAAAGAGGGGGGGACGAGAGTGCGGCCCCCCCCTCCTGAACCGTACCAGGCCACATGCCCTCAACATTGGGAGGGTGCTTTGGGGTAGCCCCCCAAAACACCTTGTCCCCATGTTGATGAGGACAAGGGCCTCATCCCCACAACCCTGGCCGGTGGTTGTGGGGGTCTGCGGGCGGGGGGCTTATCGGAATCTGGAAGCCCCCTTTAACAAGGGGACCCCCAGATCCCGCCCCCCCTGTGTGAAATGGTAAGGGGGTTCTTACCCCTACCATTTCACTAAAAAACTGTCAAAAATGTTAAAAATGACAAGAGACAGTTTTTGACAATTCCTTTATTTAAATGCTTCTTCTATCTTCCTTCATCTTCTGGTTCTTCTGGTTCTTCTGGCTCTTCTGGTTCTTCCTCCGGCGTTCTCGTCCAGCATCTCCTCCGCGGCGTCTTCTATCTTCTTCTCCTCGGGCCGCTCCGCACCCATGGCATTGGGGGGAGGCTCCCGCTCTTCTCTTCTTCTTTTCTCCTCTTCTTCTCTTCTTAATTTTCTTCTCCGGGCCGCTCCGCAATCCATGCTGGCATGGAGGGAGGCTCCCGCTGTGTGACGGCGCTCCTCGTCTGACAGTTCTTAAATAACGGGGGGGGGCGGGGCCACCCGGTGACCCCGCCCCCCTCTGACGCACGGTGACTTGACGGGACTTCCCTGTGACGTCACGGGGAATGCCACAGGGAAGTCCCGTCATGTCCCGTGCGTCAGAGGGGGGCGGGGTCACCGGGTGGCCCCGCCCCCCCCCCGTTATTTAAGAACTGTCAGACGAGGAGCGCCGTCACACAGCGGGAGCCTCCCTCCATGCCAGCATGGATTGCGGAGCGGCCCGGAGAAGAAAATGAAGAAGAGAAGAAGAGAAGAAAAGAAGAAGAGAAGAGCGGGAGCCTCCCCCCCATGCCATGGGTGCGGAGCGGCCCGAGGAGAAGAAGATAGAAGACGCCGCGGAGGAGATGCTGGACGAGAACGCCGGAGGAAGAACCAGAAGAGCCAGAAGAACCAGAAGATGAAGGAAGATAGAAGAAAGAAGAAGCATTTAAATAAAGGAATTGTCAAAAACTGTCTCTTGTCATTTTTAACATTTTTGACACTTTTTTCGTGAAATGGTAGGTACCCCCTTACCATTTCACACAGGGGGGGGGCCGGGATCTGGGGGTCACCTTGTTAAAGGGGGCTTCCAGATTCCGATAAGCCCCCCGCCCGCAGACCCCCACAACCACCGGCCAGGGTTGTGGGGATGAGGCCCTTGTCCTCATCAACATGGGGACAAGGTGTTTTGGGGGGATACCCCAAAGCACCCTCCCAATGTTGAGGGCATGTGGCCTGGTACGGTTCAGGAGGGAGGGGGGCCGCACTCTCGTCCCCCCCTCTTTTCCTGCGGCCTGCCAGGTTGCGTGCTCGGATAAGGGTCTGGTATGGATTTTTGGGGGGACCCCACGCCGTTTTTTTTTTTTTTTTTTGGCGCGGGGTTCCCCTTAAAATCCATACCAGACCTGAAGGGTCTGATATGGAATTTAGGGGGAACCCCACGTCATTTTTTTTTTTTTATTTTGGCCGGGGTTCCCCTTAATATCCATACCAGACCTGAAGGGCCTGGTATGGAATTTAGGGGGACTCCCATGTCATTTTTTTTTTAAATTTTGGTTCGGGGTTCCCCTTTGGGGAATTCCCATGCCGTTTTTATCAATGAACTTCTATGTGTATTGTCGGCAATGCAATAGCCGCGGGTAGTTTTAAATGAGTTTTTTCCTTCAAAATGTCATTTTGCTGTCAGACTGTTCTAAACACAGGAAACATGCGCCCCTTTACAGGCATACTATAGACACCCCCCAGGTACGTAATTTAAAGGGATATTACACTTTTATTGTTTGACTTTAAGCATTATTAAAATCACTGCTCCTGAAAAAACGGCCGTTTTTAAAACTTTTTTTTGCATTGATCCATGTCCCCTGGGGCAGGACCCGGATCCCCAAACACTTTTTATGACAATAACTTGCATATTAGCCTTTAAAATTAGCACTTTTGATTATTCATGTTCGTGTCCCATAGACTTTAACGGTGTTCGCGTGTTCGAACGAACTTTTTTCCTGTTCGCATGTTCTGGTGCGAACCGAACAGGGGGGTGTTCGGCTCATCCCTACTGTATACATTTATAAAGCGCAGAGGGGTTAAGAAGCGTGTTAGTGCACTTATCTGCTAATATGAAAAATCAAATAGAAGTGTATGTAGGTCAGCCTAGATGCTTCCACTTTCTTTCCCCAAGAGATGGATCTGGAGTATAGCACACGCATGCAGTCAGGGAGATAGAGCTGGCCAATGCGAACACAGAAACGTTTCACAACGGACTGGATGACAGTTTGGAAACAACAATGGACAATTGACAATGGAAATAGGATAGAGGTTGGCACCTTAGATAAACAGCCCACATGAATAGGCCACAATTTTTGAGCGATTGAGCAAGCATGTAGTTTCCTACAAAAAAAAAAAAAAAAACTGACAATAGAAATAGCATACAGGTTTGCACCACAGCTAGAAAGTCTATTTGAACAGACCACAGCTTCTGAAAGGTTGAGCAGGCATTTAGCATCCATAGAGAAGAAAGTGTCTTTTTTGGACTCTGATATTGGAAATAGCATACAGATTTGCAACCACAGATAAAGAGTCAGTAGGGATGGAATAGGCATACAATTTAGCAACACAACTAACAAACTGGTGTGAACAGTCAATTTAGGAGGATAGAGGAGGGAGGGCGTGGCTTGCTCAGGGTGCGTTAGGACGCTCACCTGCTAGCTCCATCCTGACACCAGCTCTTTAGTGGCATATAGAGGCTCCCCTGCCCTTCCTCCTGCACATTATGGGGAATAAGACTGCAGACGCCATGGGCTCTCAGCCTAAACCTTCGGCGGGCAAAATCCCCACACTTTTTAGCCAGGGCAGGAGCTCTGTCCCAGTGGACAGAGCCAAAATGGTAGCGGTCCTGGCTGCGAGTCCTCCTAAAACTTCCCATCTACTGGCGGCTCCCCTGCATTTCACAGCCTGCAAGCACTGAATTTGCCCAGTGAGTGGGATCAGCAGCATTCTTCACAGGCAGGGAGCAGCCAAACAGCCTCTTCATCATACTGCTCTTTAGCTGCTCTCCCACCCACTTCTGCTGACAGCTCAGCACCACTGCACACAGGAGGGCACCCGCTTTCTTCTCCAACACTGGAATCCTCTCCAGCACTGGCCTCCCCCTCCTGCTCACCCCCAAAGAAGACACAGAGACAGTCAGTCCGTTATCTTTGACTCACGCTGGAGGCTCTGCTTCCCTCTCTCCCTCCACTCCACCTATGCCAGCTGCCTCTGCTCCCATGGCCACATGCTTTGTCACTTATCCACCAGGGAGCCCAGCTTCTATCTTTTTGGGGGACCCCAGATCACCTTCCCTGACCCCCAATGCTGAGGATGCCTGGGTTTAAAGGCTTGTCTATGCCTACTACCTACCAAGGCAGACTTGGAATATTGTATTGCCAAACTTGAAACCACTTACTTACATGCATGAGGTGAGCCTCATGAAAACAGATATTAGCTGAGTGAATGTAAAGGTTAAAGAGCTTTCATCTATTGTCCAATCACTTCTAAAAACAGTTGCTCATCAAGTTAAAATCCTACAAGAGCAGATTGTATGTCATCACAATCTCATTTACCACCTTGAAGATCTTAAGAACGCTTACGCTTGCATCCCACCAAGGCTTCCAGATCAGTTCATATTTCCAGAGTGCACCCTTTCTTATATATACCATTCTTTCTTTAAGGATAACAGTGTTCATGTTGTTAACTCATTCTTCCCTAGAGGGGGGTATCACCGATTGCCACTTCTGGACGATCAGATTCCTTGCTTGGAATAAACATCTTGAGATCGCCATCTGCCTGCTTCCTAGTTTCCCTCCTCCTCCCACCAATCCCAGCAAGCATCGTTTTGCCTCCCTCTCAATGGAAGCGCCAAAAACCCGATCAATGTGCTCAATTACTCCCACCCAGTAAAGGAACAGTTTCGGGCATCTCCAAAACATATGGAGCATGTCTGCCTCCAGGTCCCCACATCTAGGGCACCCTGAGTCAGGTCGGCAACCAAATCGGAAAAGTTTTAAAGGTGTATAGTATGTTCTGTAAAGCAGAAACAATTGTGACATCCTTTGAGAGGGGAACAAAGAAACCACTGGGGCTAATTCCAGAATTCTACTCCATTGGGCCGAGGTGATATTTCCCACTTCTTTTTCCCATTTTTCCCTATATGAAGATGGCTCCGTCTCATTCAGTTTTCTTTTGTTAATGTGTGAGTATAGTTTAGATGTTAGGCCTTCCCCTGTTTCACTGTTGACCAACTCTTTAAGTACTGGAATTGCACTCCATTGTTTATTCTCTTCCCTAAATTGCTCCCTTAGTGCATGCCTGAATTGAAGGTATGTAAAAAAAAAATTATTTGAAAGAGCATATTGATCTCTCAAGTCTTGAAAGGACCTGAGGGATCCATTTGTATATAGCTGGGAGACCAGCTTTATTCCACTTCTCTTCCACTCCCTTACCATCCCGATCCTCTGTATTTCTCCCAGTTTACCATTTTCCCATAATGGTGTGAATTCAGTAAGGCCTTCATACTTCAGGATTATTTTTACTGTATCCCATACTTTTATCATATGTTTTAGGATAGGTGTTTTCGGGAAGAAAGAGACAGCTTCCAATTATCAAGTCATGTGAAGTGTTTTGCAGCATCCTCTTTCTCCTTAGCTCCTGGTCTGCTAGATTACATCCTGCAATATTATAATAATAGAAACCACGCTAAATAAAATTAAATTAAAAGGAAGTAAGTGTACATCAAATTAATGAGTCTATCAAAAACATCAGAACAGTGTCAATTGTCATCCGGCAGGAGATCACCATAGGACACAAATCTTCATCCCCAGCAAAAAGTGACATCACACTCAAAATCACCGTAGAAAATAGTGTTGGAGATAGGACAGTCCTTCACCTTCAAAACAACTGCCTCTTACCAGCTCCCTTGATCTCTGGTCAGGAGATCAAATACGCCTTTTGGCTTATAACCCAGCCACAGTCTCAAAGTGGGATGGATGTAACGCCAGATCAGGTCCTCCTATTTGTCTTAAATGACCCCCAAGCAGCTTATCCAATGGCCAGTCATATAAAAGAGAAAAGGGGCTCCCATAGTGTAAAACCATATAAGATTTTTATTCATAAAAAAGTGATGCACTTACATGTATTCAAAAAAGTTCAGGCAACAATGGATATGCGAGCCGGCCGGCTCTCTCTGTGTAAACGCCCGTAGCTTCCGGGACTGCGTATTAGTGTTGTGGTGGCATCAGCACGCCGCTCTCCCTACGTCGTTTCGTCAAACCTGACAGCGCTGTATTTTTTTATATATTTTACATCCTGCAATATGCTGGAGCTGCAACACCAGGAAATAGCTAAATGGATGTGGGAGGGCTACTCCTCCCTCCTGTTGCTGACGTTGAAGGACACTTAGCCGGATTCTAGTGGTCCCACCTTTCCAGATCAGCTCCCTAAATAATCTATCAATCTTTTGAAACCATTTTTTATACAACCATATCAGGGAGTTCTGCAACACATACAAAAGCTGTAGCATCCAGATCATTTTGATCAAATTGCATTGTCCCGCCACTGAGATCGGCAAATTTTTCCAGATTTTTATTTTATCTCTAAATTTAGTCAGTAGTGGGACGATTATATCCAAAACGTAGCTTGACGGATCTCCAGATATGGTTATACCTAAGTATTTAAATTTATTTACTACTGGGATCTGGGTTACCTCCTCTAGCAAGCGGGTCAACTAGTAACATAGAGGATTTTGCCCAATTTATTTTCAACCCTGACATTACTCCAAAATTATTAATAATCCTCATTATCTCCCCTGGAGATTCCCGCATATCCCCCAAGAACAGTAGCAGATCATCTGTGTACAAAGCTATTTTGTCTTCACAGTCACCCACTCCAAACCCACTAATCCTCTTTGAGTCTCTAAGAGCGGTGGCCAGAGGTTCTATTGCAAGGGCGAAGAGGAGGGGGGACAGGGGACACCCCTGTCTCGTCCCCCTCTCCAACACAAATCTCTCAGACAATTCATTGTTAACCCAAACTCTGGCCCCCGGGGCACCATATAGCATTTTAACTCATTCTATGAATCCTGGTCCAAGCTGGACTGCTTCCATTACCCTCCATAAGTATTGCCACTCCTAACAGTCAAATGCCTTAGCGGCATCCAGTGAGAGGACAGCTCTCTCATCATCTCGTTCCCTTGGGATCTGTAAGTTCATATAGAGGCGCCTAATATTTATACTTGTAGTTCTTCCAGGTATAAAGCCCGACTGGTCTGGGTGAAAAAGTTTCCCTATGACTTTATTTAACCGCGCTGCCAGAATATTTGCGAAAATTTTTATGTCTGTATTTAGGAATGTTATGGGCCTGTATGAGGCCACGTCAAGTGGGTCCTTACCCTCTTTATATATGGTTATAATGGTAGAGTCCATCATTGATGGAGGCAAAATGTCTTCTACCACTGAGCGGTTCAATACCCTCAACAACTCAGGCAGCAGAACCCCCCCATATTGCCGATATATCTCAATCGGTAGGCCATCTGGGCCCGGTGTTTTCTGGCTTTCCATTTCATTAGTGACCGCTTGGAGTTCTTCCAGCGTGATGGGGCGATCTAATTCATCTCTATCCCCATTAGCGAGGGACGGAAGATCCAACACGGTGAAAAAACTCTCCAGTTCTTCCTCCGTCCCTCCCCATCAGGATCTGTATAGATCTTCATAGTATTCCTTGAAGCTGATTGCTATTTCCGGAGGGTGGGAAGTTACTCTTCCGTCCCGTGTAGCAATCAATGGCACTATGGAGGTGGGTGAATTTGTCTTGACCAATTGTGCCAACATGCGTCCCATGACTTCCCACTCTCCAAAAGCCACCTGTCTCTGAAAGAGATACTTGTTTTCTGATCTTTGAAGGGTCGCTAAATGATAGTTATTTTGTTTATCTAACCAGGTCTTTAGAGTCTCCTGTGACGGATTATTGATATATTGTTCTTCTGCTATTACTACTCCCTCACCCATTGATCTCTCCCGTTCACTAGTCTGTTTTTTTATCTTTGAGATTTGTGGAATCAACAGGCCTCTCAGGAAGGCTTTCATGGCGTCCCATGCTAGTCCCTCCGGAGCAGACCCACGATTCAAGTCAATAAATTCTTGTAGAGGTAGTAGAATTTCATAAGAGTTTCTAAATAGTTCTATCCAGAGGGGGCTTATCTTCCACTCCCTCGCTGGGAGATGGTCTCCCAGTTGTAATACTGCAGTCACTGGGGAGTGGTCCGACAGACCCCTTGCTTTATAATTTATATTTTTTATCAGGGGTATCATTTCCTCATTCCCCAGAATCAAATCGATCCTGGAGAGTGTGGAATGAGTCCTCGAAAAACAGGAGTATTGGCAGGTCTCTGGATTCCGAGTTCTCCAGATGTCTCTCAGTCCGGTTTCCCTCATTAACTCAGTTAAACGGGTGCTCCCTTTGTTCTTGATTTGCACGGGAGGGGGAAATGTATCCAACCTCCAATCTGCTACCATGTTGAAGTCCCCCATTACTACCACCAGAACCCGGGCCTACCCATTGTAAAGTCAACGAGATCACAGAGAATCGAAATATTGAAAGGGGGAGGGAGGTAAACATTTGCCAGTATACAGGGTCTATCTTCGATCCTACAGTGTAGGAAAATGTATCTTCCATGTTCATCTATCTTAGAGTATATAAGGGAAAAAAACAGGTCATTTCTAATAAGAGTACTAGTCCCTCTTGAGTAGGAAGTGTGAACAGAATGAAATTGTGTCTTATATTCTCGACCTCTCAATTGAGTAACAGAAGCCTCGGTAAGATGTGTTTCCTGCAAACACAAAATAGCTGTTTCGTAGGTTTTTGCTATGAGAAGGATTTCCGCCCTTTTCCCTGGATCACCCATTCCTCGGATGTACCAGGAACACAAAGTACATTTTCTAAAGTGCATATTTTTGACAATCAAAAATTTATTTTCTGTGAGAAAAAAAAAAAAAGAAGAAGAAAAAAGGGGAAAAAAACCCTTTTTCTTTTTGTGAGATTCCATATGTGCATTAAATCTGTGACGTACTTTTGTATTGCACTCACATGTATAAGTAGATCCAAACACTCTTATACACCACACACACCATTTACCTCTCTTACATTCCCTTTTACATTCCATTCTCACCCGCCCTCTGGGCCTTCTAGGGGGCATCCTAGAGTGACCGTTCCATATTCTCGTGAATTTAAGTGTTTTTGATAACTCTGTTTTTAACATATAACACTTTCCCTATCCCCCCCCCCTTCCCAGCCCTCCCCTGTGACACAACCAATCACAAATATGACAGACAAGACAAATTAAACGAAAAACACAAAAGTGAAAAACTTTGGACAATATCCCTCCACTACCATGGAAGGAAACATCTTCGTCCTCACTACCTGCCCTCCCATTACTCCTCAATCTGGTGCAAATTCATATAATAGTAGTTCACTCATAGTTGAATCATAAAAAGTGATAATGTTATGTGAACATAATTATTTTAAAGTGGCAAAGTAATTGGTCTTTCAGTGTGTGTAGACCTAGTTCATAGTGTTCTATAGGATCCTACAGGGAAAAGGGAGGCAAAATTCCCCATTCCCGTACTCTTCAATGTTTCCTCTTGTAGGCTACTATTCATTCCTCAACTCTCTCTGGAATGTCAAAAAACATAGTCTCTTCCATGGCGTTGATTCGTAGTCTTGCTGGGTATAGCAGGGCATACTTTATTTTTAGTTGTTGCAATTTGCGCTTGACATCCCCAAACCTAGCCCTTTTTTTCTGTAGTTCTGGGGAGAAATTGGGGTACATGGAGACCCGGTTCCCATCATACATAATGTTGCCTGTTTCTCTGGCTTTGGTGGGATGGTCATTTTGTCCTTGTAGTAGAATAATTTCACTAAGAGGGAACTGGGGGGGGGGCTCCCGGTTGAGGGGGTCTGGGGGGAACCCTTTCCAGAGTGAAAATAGGCAAGAAGGCCTGGTCCCCAAACAGCTCCTTGAACCATTTTTCAAAAAAAAGGATGGGATTCCAGCCTCCACTGTGTTCAGGAAGTCCTACTATGCGTACGTTCTTCCTGCGCATCCTATTCTCCATTTCGTCAAATTTTGACAGGTGGTTAATCATTTGCTCTTTTAGGATATCCAACTCCCTTTTCATTGGGTTCACATCATCCTCTAATGTGCCAACCCGCCCTTCTAGGGCTGTTGTCCTTTCCTGTACCTTCTTTATGTCATGGCTCACAAGTGACAGTTCTTCCTGCACCGTTTTAAGTTGTGTTGATATTTCATCTATGGAGGATTTGCAGGAATTAATTGCGGACAGTATGTCTCTTAATGATGGTTCTAGTTCCCCCGGGTTTACCACATTTGGAGGTGATGTTAGTTGCCTCTGCACTTCCTCCACCCCTTCTGTTAGTATGTTTCCTGTTGTGGTATTTAGTCCTGTTACAGGGGTTACATGACCTTGACCCTGTTATTAAAGCTGTCTCCCGAAGTTCAAAGTGCAGAAAGACCCAGGGAAGCTACTACATGGACCAACCCCTATTACCCAAGTGTGGGTCAAAAAAATGCACAAATCAGGAAAGATATCAGAAAGTTACATGAGTCAGAAATGGATATCTCTCACCACAGTCCGGAAGCTTCTGTCCTGAATCTCTGCTCTAATGTTCTTATTTGAGATCGGTTTCACCAGCCTATTGAATCATCGGTACTACTGATGACATTTCCAGGTTATCTGGTTGAAGAGGATTCGGCAGGGGGTCTCACGCACTGCTTCCATTAAACCCCAGCTGTAATGTTGTCTCTCTCCGTTTGTTCGGCAGCTGTGTTTAGCGTATCAGAGTCCAGATGGAAGGTACGCTCCAGCGGTGACACTCCCCCCCGTATCCAGGCAACACCGACAAACAGTTGATCGGCGTTCCCGAAGCAGGGACAGCCCGATAGAATCGACTGGGATCCAAGCATCACCGGGGACTTCCTCCCACCGGCATCCGACCGGCACCGACAGGCCAGTGGCTCCTAGGAACATCCAGAGGGAGTCTCCACAAGGCAGATAGAAACTGGGGCTGGAGTGAGGTTTAGGCAGGAGAAGGAAGTGAGAGAGATGGCGTTCTCACATCTCACATCCCGCGCCGCACCGACATCCGCGGCCTACAGGCACCCAATATTCAGTATCAATGGGGATACCTTTTTCAACTGTCGGCTTCTAAAAATGGCAAAATTGGCTGTTTTCCATCACCTCGGAAATCTACTCAACCTCTTAAGAACCTTTCAGCTATCACATATTCGACTTCCATTTTTTCAGCTGAAGGTAAACAGGTGTTTAGCTGTGTTAACAGTCTGGATCTAAGCTGACAGCTGGTACCTCCTCATCCTGAGCCAATGCTGGATCTGAAAGTTGTTCCTGAGAGATCCCTTGGAAACCAGCAATGGGAATTTACCTTAGCCCATGGAACTACTTATGATTACATGAGTGAGAATAATGTGATTTGGAGTGTACCAATGCATGGTCGTGGTGATTTATTTGAGATATCCTGGAAGATGATCCCTTGATAGTGTTTGGGCATAGCATATCCAAAGCATGATGTGACATATTTCTGGTAAGTGCAGTGCGGTGCGGTGAAGGTGTATTCTCCATACACTTGACGATTTTCCATGAACTGTCGCCCAAGCATTTTGACCGAATTTGTCTCACTGGGTGTTTTGTACTATTGTCATCTAACGGTATACAACATTATTTGGAAGCGCTTCTTTGCCTTAAGGAATTTTTTTTAGAATTAACATTATGGCTTCTGGAATGGCTGATGAAGCCACCCCTACCACAACGTTGTCTGAAATCAAGCCTTCCCAGGAGGCTCCACTCTTCCTCTCCCAGGCAAACGTCCCCACTGGGCCCCTCACCCAAGAAGGCTTCTTGTGGACGGTGACGCCCGACCTGACCTTAGCACATCTCTGGACTGTGTCCTGCTTGTTCCTTGTTGTAAGGCTGTTTGGTCCTCCAAGTTTTTTTTAGGTGTTTATTACTATGCATGTGTCTCACTATTATGTTATGTGCATTATGTTATGGATCTTTTGTGTGATTACTCTACCCCTATGACTATCCTACCTATTTACTGCAGTAGCTGATTTGAGGTTGAGGGTTATTTCCCCTGTTTAAGTCTTATAGAATGTTTATCATACTTGGTTGCCTTTTCTTGCAGTTGTTTGCTTCCCATTGTTCTAGGGCACCATAAGTTGCCTTCCTAGCAGATTTCTATCTCCCCCCAATAGGTTTTTTCCAGAGTTGATTACTTAGGTCATTAGGGCTATAGCCGCATTGTTCTTTGTGGATTAGCTTTCCTTGTAAGATACCTTTTAGGCTTTTATAGCCTCTGTGTTTTCATTTCTTCTCAGCTTTTATTCCTACCTTCCTTTCTTCTTGAATCTCCATTCCTCACCCCCCTTTTTTTGCCCTTGCAGATTGTCCATTGAATATTACTCCCAGCACCGTTTGCTCTTTTAAAGGTAATGGTTTCAATGTCCCTGAGAAGCCCTCAAAAGATCCTATATCAGACCCACAGGAGGAAGGTAGACATTTTGCTTTTTACAGGAAACTCATCATAAAGGCCCCTACGTGCCAACCTTCCGTAACAAATACTATACCCAATAGGTCCATAGTATCAACCCTAGTTCCAAATAACAAGGGGGCCATAGCCTTCCATAAGAATTATTTAATCGTTCTTGCCAAACCAATCTATTAACCTTCTATGAGGAGGTGAGTTGCCATCTAGATAAACGTGGTGTATCTGGATTTTGCAAAAGCATTTGACACAGTTCCCCATAAACGTTTACTGTACAAAATAAGGTCCGTTACCATGGACCATATGGTGAGTACATGAATTGAAAACTGGCTACAAGGGCAAGTTCAGAGGGTGGTGATAAATGGGGAGCATTCAGAATGGTCAGGGGTGGGTAGTGGGGTTCCCCAGAGTTCTCTGCTGGGACCAATCCTATTTAATCTGTTTTAATCTGATACTAAGTTAAGCAGGGCAATAACTTTTCCGCAGGATGTGGAAACCTTGCAAAAAGACCTGAACAAATTAATGGGGTGGGCGACTACATGGCAAATGAGGTTCAATGTAGAAAAATGTAAAATAATGCATCTGGGTGGCAAAAATATGAATGCAATCTATACACTGGGGGGAGAACCTCTGGGGGAATCTAGGATGGAAAAGGACCTGGGGGTCCTAGTAGATGATAGGATCAGCAAGCTGCTGCTAACAAAGCAAACAGAATATTGGCATGCATTAAAATGGGGATCAACGCAAGAGATAAAACGATAATTCTCCCACTCTACAAGGCTCTGGTCCGGCCGCACCTGGAGTATGCTGTCCAGTTCTGGGCACCAGTCCTCAGGAAGTATGTACTGGAAATGGAGTGAGTACAAAGAAGGGCAACAAAGCTAATAAAGGGTCTGGAGGATCTTAGTTATGAGGAAAGGTTGCGAGCGCTGAACTTATTTTCTCTGGAGAAGAGATGCTTGAGAGGGGATATGATTTCAATTTACAAATACTGTACTGGTGACCCCACAATAGGGATAAAACTTTTTCGCAGAAGAGAGATTAATAAGACTTGTGGCCACTCATTACAATTAGAAGGAAAGAGGTTTAACCTTAAACTACGTAGAGGGTTCTTTACTGTAAGAGCGGCAAGGATGTGGAACTCCCTTCCACAGGCGGTGGTCTCAGCATGGAGCATTGATAGCTTCAAGAAACTATTAGATAATCACCTGAATGACTGCAACATACAGGGATATACAATGTAATACTGACACATAATCACACACATAGGTTGGACTTGATGGACTTGTGTCTTTTTTCAACCTCACCTACTTCGTAACTATGTAACTATGTAATCTCCCTTAGTCTCTCCCAGACATCCAAGGAGATGTCTCTGGTAGATATGTTTTCGTTAAGCTTTCTCTGTACAATATGATCGCCAATTTTCACTTTCCCAATCAGAGTCAAGTACCATTTGGTTAAACAGCCCTATTTTGACTTCATGCCTTTGCTGCTGGGAGTATCCTTGTTGGTGGCAATCTGAACATGGGGCTTGATGCTCTAGTAAACACATTTAGTGGCAAGTTCTCCCTATCTTGCGCCTCTCTTAACTGATTGAAGCAAGCTTTTTCTGATAATAATCTCTTCAATGTTTAGCGTGTGCTTAATCCGACAAAGATTTTACGTTTTTCATTGCTCCTCACAATACCTATAGTTGTATAGGTTACCTCTTTGTTAATATTAATATGTCCCACCCAATGGGAAGCATCAAAATGCATTTTGAGAGGCATTTTCATATCCCATGGAACATGTCTGAAAAGAAAATACACAGCTGAAATAGCTTCCCTGCTTACTCTCATGGGTCACATTAGTCACCTAGAATGTGATCATAAATCCTCTCAATCTAGAGAGGTGCTTCTCTGCTTATATAATGCTAGAACGCAGCTTCACAAGCTCATTGATCAGCGTTTCCTTGCTGCTAGGGACCGACTTCGTCATACATCTTACAAGACATATGTGGCACGTCTTTAGCCCCCAAATTACACCTGAGACAGTCTAGTAACTTTATCCCTGTTATACCTACTGCTTCTGATTTCCTTACTCACAAGCCATCTATAATCTCCTCAGCTTTTAGGACCTTTTACTCAGCTCTTTATAATATTAAAGGGAAATTTGCAGACCTTCCCCAAGATCAACATCTTTCTCTAATTGCTTCCTATGTGGCTAACACTGCATTGCCCACTCTTCCCCAAGGAGTTCTTAGAAGAGCTGGATTCTCCTTTCTCCGCAGAAGAACTTTCCCAAGTAAAATTATCTTTTTTTTTTTTTTAAATTATAATTTTTATTAAGAAATTTACATATAAACAAAAACATTTGCGGAGTCATTCAAGTTTTATATACAACTTATATCATATCTGAAAAAAGTAGTCACATTGCTACCAATACAACAAAAATCTAAACATAAACTATCGTACAATTATCTGAGTCTCTAGTGAGAGGTAGTTTCAGAGAAGTGGTACATCGGTGGGATGTAAAGAACTAATACCAGGGTTAAGATTCGAATGGTCCCACAGATCCCAGATTTTGGAGAATTGCGGGAGAGTATCATGCACAATTGTGGTAAGTCGTTCCATTCTACAAATTTGCTCTAAGGTCTGTAGGACCTGTGAGAGAGAAGGCTGGGAGGGTGAAAGCCATCGCGATGGTATAGCCCGTTTTGCAGCAAGTAGGATAAAGGTGGCCAATTTTTGAGCATATTTAGAGAGGCCAGGAATCGGTAGACCCAACAAGAAGTGGACAGGATCTAATGGGAGAGAGATATTAAACAAATCTTGTATAAATGTCGGAACGGTTAACCAAAATGGACGTATTAAAGGGCAATCCCAAAAAATGTGGAAGTGTGATCCAGTGTCTCTGTGGCACCTCCAACATACCCGGGGGGTCTTGGGATCATATCTATGTAAAATTTCAGGGGTTCTATACCAAAAATATAATATTTTATAGGCCGTTTCTTTTTGTTCCACGCATCGTGAAGATTTAGAGATAGCCTCCCAAATCTTCTGCCAATGAGGGAGAGAGATAGAACGATTTACTAACTGGGACCATTTTTGCATATAAGAATGGGAGGTATCGGTGATAGGGGTCATGTTATGTAAAAACCTATAGATGTCAGTAATAAGGTGTGTTTGGTAGGGGCCTTGAGCGCATAGGAGTTCAAAAGGGGTAGGTCTATCTAGGCTCAAAGTAGAAGACTTAGAGGCAAAGTAGTGTCTAAACTGGAGATAGGAATAAAATAGTTGTTTAGGGATCTGGTATTCTTTTTTGCAAATCTTCAAAGGGTAGTAGAGTATGGGTGAGGGGATGTACGATATGTCGAAGCTGAAAAATGCCTGCCTGTGTCCAAGGAAGCATTTTATTGTATGATAAACTGTCAGGGATATCAGGGTTGGACAACACATTTAACAGTGGAGAGCATGGGGAAGCAAGGGAGAATTGACAAGAGCATTTCTTCCAAATGGCAAGAGAGAATAACATTGGACCTAGGCATATGTTTCTAAGTTGGCCTATAGATGAATTTAGATCCGCCCAGATCATGGTGCAGGGATGTACCGGGCGAGTGATGCTCATTTCAATCTCTGCCCATACGTTGGGTGCCATTCTGGAGGACCAAGTGATAATTGTTTTAAGATGTGCGGCATAATAATATTTAATAATATCCGGGGCTCCCAATCCGCCCCTTGATTTGGGGGCGAACATTACTGAACTTGCGATCCTGTGAGCTTTATAGTGCCAAATAAAGTTAAGAAATGCTCTCTGTATGGCCTTAAGTTGTGACATAGGAACAGGGGTCAGGAGGGTATCAAATAAATAAAGGAGTCTAGGCATTATAGACATCTTCAGGACATTGATGCGGCCCAGGAGAGAAATGGGGTAAATATCCCATTGACGTAGGAGGCGGTCAATGTCCCGAAAGAGTGGAGGATAGTTAGCTTGATATAAAGTTGAGTATGAGGAGGTTATGTTTACACCCAGATATCTGAGGGAGTCCGGACACCAGTGAAAAGAGTAGTTTTGTGCGAGGTTGATAAGATCAGAAGGTGGAATATGTAGGGGCATAGCTTCTGTTTTACTTGTGTTCATTTTATATCCAGATATAGAGCTGAAGTCCTTCAATAGAGCTATAAGATTAGGGAGAGAAATATGAGGTCTAGTCAAAGTCAAAAGGACATCATCTGCAAATAAGGACAGTTTATATTCCTTCTAGCGTAGCAGAACTCCTCGTATATCAGGGTGAATGCGAATGGCTGCTGCTAGGGGTTCTAAACAGAGAATGAAAAGGAGAGGGGATAAAGGGCATCCTTGTCTGGTTCCGTTACTTAACGAGAAGGATGATGATAGGTAAGAAGCTAATTGGACTTGGGATGAGGGACATGAATATAGGGCGTGTAGAGCTGCTATGAAAGGACCTTCAAATCCATAGTTAGAGAGTGTGGCAAACAGGTATGGCCAGCTAAGCCGATCAAAGGCTTTTTGTGCATTGAGACTTAATACTAGGACTGGTCGGGATGTTTTATTTAATAGATCTATGAGGTCAACTGTACATCTCGTATTATCCCCTGCGTGTCTGGCTCGTACAAAGCCCACCTGGTCTTTATGTATAAGCCTAGGGATTAAATGAGATAATCTATTAGCCAGGATATTTGTGAAAATCTTATAGTCTGAATTAAGTAAAGCAATGGGTCTATAATTATCAGGAATGGAGGGATCTTTACCAGGCTTCGGGATCACAGAAATATGGGCATGAAGAAATTGCTGGTGTGGTGTATTCCCTTTGAATAATGAAGCGAATAGAGAAATCATATGGGAACTTAAAATTGGTAGGAAAGTTTTATAATATGAATAAGGTACTCCATCTGGGCCAGGGGATTTCTGGGTCAGAAGATGTTTAACTACCTCTTCTAACTCTTCGGGCGTGATTACTGAATTTGGGGATGAGAGGTGTTCGGGTGAAAGTTTGGGTAGTTGTAAATGTTCAAAAAAAAGATCAAATTTCTCTTGCGTGAAACTATAGTTAGGATCTGTCTGTAGACAGTTATATAGATGCTGATAAAATTCTCCAAAAAGTTTTGATATAGTAAGGGGGCGATAAGTGGGAGTCCCATCCGCTTGTCTGAGAAAATCAGGGAAGGATTGAAAAGGACGGGGTTTCAACTTGTTTACTAACATTTTATGAGGCTTATTTGAATATTCATAGAAATTCTGCTTGGACCAAAGAAGAGCTTTATCAATTTTTCTCATCGTCAGGGATCTAAGTTGCTTTCGTAATGATACCACAGTCCGGAGTCCAACCACAGTGGGGGAGGTTAGTAATGATTTTTCAGCCTTTTGAAGTTTAGACATGATAGATGAATGTTGGAATGCTGCATCTTTTTTTAGTCGGGAACCTATAGCTATACAATGTCCCCGAAAGACGGCTTTGTGTGCCTCCCACAGGGTGGAGGGCCCCGAAACTGTACCTACATTAAGTTGGAAATATTCCGAAAGGCCATTAGATAGGAGATCTTTAGGTTCAGGGGTGTGAAGGAACGTCTCATTGAGTCTCCAGTGACAATTTTTAAGGGAAATATAGGAAAGGTGGATATCTAAATGGACGGAGGAATGATCTGACCATGTTATTGGGTTGATTTCAGAGGAAACAGTTGATGTCAAGAGAGGTGTAGAAATAAAGAAATTATCTAGTCTAGAATAGAGTTTGTGAGAATGCGAATAAAACGTATATTGTTTGTGAGTGGGATGTTTAATCCTCCAAATGTCCAGTAGATTTTTAGCTCTTATTAGTTCACGGAATGATTTAGAAAGGCGATTAATTTTGGAAGGTGAAGTTGATGGGAACAGTGTGCGTCTATCTTTGTCAGGAGACATAGTCAAATTGAAATCCCCTCCAATCACCATAAAGGGTTGGGAAAATTTGTCTAGAGTGTCAAACAGAGAGGATAGGAAGCTAATCTGACCAGAGTTGGTAGCATAGACATTTACTATAGTGAGGAAATGGGTGAGAAATGAGCAGTTCAGAATAATAAATCTGCCCTGGGGGTCCAAGTGAGAAGATGTGACTCGTAGAGGACAAAATTGGTTTATCAAAATAGCCACCCCCGCTTTTCCAGACGGGTCTGAGGCCAGAAAAGATGTCGGAAAGTGTTTGCTAGCGAATTTAAGGGATCCCCCAGAGCGGAAATGAGTCTCCTGAACTAGGATTATATCTCTTTCAAAGCCAACCATCTTTTTTGAATAGAGTTTAAGCCTTTAACATTATACGTCAAAAATTTCAGTGCCATAACAACTTAGTCAAAAGAAAAAGCATTAAGTATTTTATACAACATACAATAGGGTTAGAGTTCCATGGTATACTGTAAAAGAAATACATATCAAATATTTAAGAAGATGTGTAACAGTGGTAGCAAGGTGACTGCGTGGAGTAGACTCTCTGAGAATTAGCGGCCTCAGGTTAAAGAAAAAGGAAACCTGAGGAAAAAAACAAAATGAATGAGAAAAAAAAATAAGAAAAACAAAAGTCAAAAAAAAGACAAAAAAACTTCTAACGATCAACACGTAGAAACCTGGAAGGCTAGGTGCCACCAGGAAGCCCAGGTCTGAACCGTGGGTCAAGAGGGGGAGCATGAGGACCCTTGAACATAGGGACCGGGAGGTCTCCCACCACTCTTCGGAGGGAAAAAATTGCCCGGATCGCAAAAACAAATAAAATAGAACTATTAGCCAACCATGCAATCAGGGCAGCTGTAGTATAACAAGCCGCACAACCCCTGGGTTAGGGGACATATGAACCCATTAATGGGTTATTGATCACTCAAAAAGAAACATATTGACTGGGAGTCAAATTAAATGGTGTATTCAGCCTCAGTCATTGGGAAGGATGTTCAAGTTGGAAATCTTGAGGTAGGGCGCTTCTGAGGTGTGAAATTTGACTTGGATGATTTTTGTCTCACCGGTGTCCAGATGCGACTCGGAGCCATCAGTGGTTTGGGAGTAGTTGGGAGAGGTGGAGAATCTTCGTCAGGGAGGGGTGGTAAACCCAAGTTGCGTAGAAAGGTGTCGCTCTCCTGTATATCACGTAAAGAATATTGTATGCCGTCTCGTGATGCAGAAAGGCAAAAGGGGAAACCCCATCAGTACATTACTTTTTGGGATTGAAGATGTAGGATTAAGGGGCAAAGATTTCTCCTTCTATTAAGAGTAATAGGTGAGAGGTTGCTAAAGATTTGAATCTTGGAGTTCTTGAATTCAATTCTGGACTGGTTGCGAGTAGCCAGGGACAGAGTTTCTTTGCTATCATAGTAATGAAACCTGACAATCACATCTCTGGGGTTAGCCCCTGGTGGAGGTTTAGGGGCAAGTGATCTGTGAGCCCTGTCTAAATGCCAGTCTATGTCAGGGACATTGGGGGCCAACACATTGAAGAGGCTTAAAAGGTAGGAGCGAAGGTCTTTATCTTCCACAGCTTCAGGAATACCTCTGAATCTCAAGTTTTGGCTACGCTCTCTATTTTCCAGGTCTTCTTGTTGAGTTTAGAGCTGAGTGATTGCGCTTTTAGTGGTGGCATTTTCTTCTTCTAGCGCCTGTACATACTGCACCATTTCATCAAATTTATATTCTAGGGAGTCGGTGCGTTCTCCTAGTCGGTCAATTTCCCCCCTCAATTCTTTAGCTAATTTTCCCACTTCTTGTGCGATGTTGTGGGTGATAGCTTGGAGCAGGGAATGTAGTTTGGCATCCAAAACTTCTGCTGTCAGCGGAGGGGAAGATCCTGACGTAGGGGTAGAGGTAGTATCAAAAAGAGTACCTGTGTTTAGGTCTGGCTGGTCCGCTGTGGTCTGTGTGTCTTCAAAAGTTCCCAAAACCGTGGATGATGGTCTACTTAGAAAGCGATTGTCACGGAACGTCCCACACTCCGCTTGAGTGCTTCCGTCATATACCGCTTCCTAAGTTCTGGAACACGAGTCCAATGGATCTGGCTATAGGAACCCCAAGAACTAGACTACACCAGTCTTGGAGTACATCAGAACTAACTTTTATTTTGAGATCTCACACCCATTTATACAGCAGGGATGACTCAAAGCTAACCTAATTAACATGAGCTAATTTACTACAAAATGTACCCAGACCAGATGACAGACTTGTGGGCACCGAGCTTCACACATTAATATAAACACAATAGCTGGAGCTAATTACAATTAACAATACAAACAACAATCTACCCCCTCCTCAGTCCAGACCATTCGTCTCCTAGCCAGTGCTGGTGGCTAATGTGATCAGCTCTCTCAATTAACATAAACACAGGTTGATAACACCAGCATCTCCTCACAGGATGTGTCCCAACAGAATGAATCAGTCTTATCAGCAGGGGGCTGCTGGAGGAACCCCCCCTCCCTCTTCAGGGACACAGATCCACAGCAAGGAGTCCCCAACAGAATCAAACAACAAACAATATATACATATATACAGAGTCCGATTAGTACAGTTCAGACCGGACCTCCAATTCACCCCACAAAGAGCACCATTCCATTGAAAATCCAGGGCCCATAATCAAAAGGCAACAGGCTAGCGTTCAGTCCCCTCCAATAGCCTCTGTCTCGGGTGAGTCTGTCACATTTCTCCCCCATCAAAGGTTGACTAACAAGGTCCCAGACCTCCACCTGGTCTGGACATACGTTAGTCAGGCAGAGTGAACTCACATAGTCTTCCCGCATGATCTCCTTTCTTGGCTGCAAGGAATAGTTGACCTCAGTAGGTGTGGGGCAGAGGTCATTTACTCTCTGTCTGGCTGCCAGGGCTTCAGCTGGATTGTTTTTAACATTCCTGGGCTTGGTCTGCTGCTGGGCAGAGGGGCCAATCACCCCTGCTTCTTGAAGCTGTAGAGGGACACTAGGTGCTATGCAGAGGCCAGCGGTGCTCTGCCCTGTTGCCAGCAATTCAGCTGGGAGTAGCAGCTCCATTACATCAGCTTGTCGTCGGAGAGAGGGGCCAACTGCCCCGGCTCCCTGGAACTCCACAATTGTTGCCGGTGCTGGGAAGAGGTTGGTAGCACTCTGCTCTGTTGCCAGCACTTCTGCTGGGGACTCTGCATCCTCCGCTCCAGCTAACCGTTGGGGCAGGAGGCTGGCTTCCTCCACTCCCAAACTGTGTAGTTGCCATTGGAAAAGGGAGCCAGCTGCTTCCTTTTCTATTCCCTCATCTGGCTGCTGGGACGACATGTCGATGGTACTGTCTCCCAGGTGCATGGATCTTTGCTGGGGAGGAAAGTCCGCTTCCTCCACCCTGGCCAACTGTTGGGGAGGGACAACACACACCTCCTCTCCCTTCTCCCCCTGTATCTGCTGCTGGGAAGTGATTGCCACCTTCTCACCCTGAGCCTCCGAAACTGCCACAGGTGTGGGGCAGAGGTCTTGGACCCTCTGTTCAGTTACCAGATCTTCAGCTGGAGAAGTTTGTTTTAACTCCATAGATGCTGCTGGCAGAAAATCACATGTCCCTGTCAGTGTTGTGGGAGAAAGGCTGACTACCTCTTCTCTCAAGAAGGCTGAAGCCACTGTTGGTGCTGGGCAGAACACAGTGAACTTTGGCCCTGATAGCAGCTCTTCTGCTGGAGGCTCATCAGGTTGTTCTTCCTCAGCCGAAAAGTCTATCAAATCCTATGTCTCTGCAACTGATGTGTGGGGATAGAGGTTCACAATCTCCTGTCCATGGAACCCAGAAGATGCTATCATTTCTGGGCAGAGATTAGCAGAGCTCTGCCCTGTTGTCAGCACTTCAGGTTTGGGGACGGCAATCTCCAGATTTTCCACTGCCGATTCTCTGGCATGCTGCTGAACTTGTTCTAGCAGTTTCCTGTATGCCCTTTCCAGATGCTGTTCCTTCCTTAGCAAATGGTCCAGATCAGGCTTGAGCTCTGAGACCCCTGCAAGACCGAGCATAGACTCTCTATATTCTCTCAGGTCCTCAAGGTCAGGTTCCCCTTCATCGCCAAACATAAAAAGATCTGTAAGGCTCTCCCACAGCAATCCAGGGCCGCCAAAGTCATATCCTTCCGGAGAGCATTCTGTTGTCTCCCCTAAATATCCCTCCTCTGCGTGCCATTGCAGAGCCCGATAACGATTGTCCAGCTCTATCTCCTGCTGGACCAACCTGTCCAACTCAGTCACCCATTGCTCCTGGGACTGCTCTCCCAGGAATGCCATTCGCAATGCCCGCTGGTCACTGGCCCGTTGCTCTTGGGTTAGAAAGCACTTGCCCTGTTTTATACCAGCGAGACGGAGGGCTGCAATCCAGAGCTCCACCCGAATTTGCTGCCTAAGCTCCAGGTATTCATCCTCAGACACAGTCCTGGTGTATGTTGAAAGGATGATCCGCAGCAGCCCCGGGAATTCTGATGCCAGGTCCATATCTCCGCTGGGGTGACTGAAGTCTGCTATCCTGATCTTGGATCCAGGTGGAGGTTTAGATTTCCCAGACTGCAGGAAGCTTTCCCGCTGCTTGCCACCAATGTCACGGAACGTCCCACACTCCGCTTGAGTGCTTCCGTCATATACCGCTTCCTAAGTTCTGGAACACGAGTCCAATGGATCTGGCTATAGGAACCCCAAGAACTAGACTACACCAGTCTTGGAGTACATCAGAACTAACTTTTATTTTGAGATCTCACACCCATTTATACAGCAGGGATGACTCAAAGCTAACCTAATTAACATGAGCTAATTTACTACAAAATGTACCCAGACCAGATGACAGACTTGTGGGCACCGAGCTTCACACATTAATATAAACACAATAGCTGGAGCTAATTACAATTAACAATACAAACAACAATCTACCCCCTCCTCAGTCCAGACCATTCGTCTCCTAGCCAGTGCTGGTGGCTAATGTGATCAGCTCTCTCAATTAACATAAACACAGGTTGATAACACCAGCATCTCCTCACAGGATGTGTCCCAACAGAATGAATCAGTCTTATCAGCAGGGGGCTGCTGGAGGAACCCCCCCTCCCTCTTCAGGGACACAGATCCACAGCAAGGAGTCCCCAACAGAATCAAACAACAAACAATATATACATATATACAGAGTCCGATTAGTACAGTTCAGACCGGACCTCCAATTCACCCCACAAAGAGCACCATTCCATTGAAAATCCAGGGCCCATAATCAAAAGGCAACAGGCTAGCGTTCAGTCCCCTCCAATAGCCTCTGTCTCGGGTGAGTCTGTCACAGCGATCCATCTTGGAGGGAATCTGAGGTTTAAGGGTTGTTGAATAGTAGCTTCTTTGGTCCCCAATTTTGCCCATGAGCTGTACGGTTGTCGTGGAAGGTTGAAAAGGTGACTCCCATGTATATTATAGCTATAAATCGGTCAGCGGGGGTCTTGGAGAGATGGTGGGAGATGCAGCCCCAGTCTCACATGCCTGCCATGATCAAAATCTTCACATATCAAGTATTTTGCTTTTAGAGGACCTAAGCAAAAAGAATAGTGTCTTTAGATTCAATTGTCTTCAATTTTATGGGGGGGGGGAATGTCTCTTTAAAGATCTGCTGTTTTTTCCATAAAGAATATGTTGCAGAGCTAACAAGTATTAGATGTTTATAATACAGGCATGAGAGGTGAATGGTGAATGATATATTAGGTAACTCACCAAGTTTAGCAGGATGAAGGTCAGCTGGGCGTTTAGAAAGAGTGAGAGGAAAATTAGTTGAGGTGTCCTTGGAGTAGCAAGATGGCCGCTGCCCTCCACAAGTAGGCCAAAGCCTCAGGCTTTCCTAGGCTGTGAGCTGGGGAGCAGGTGACAGGCCGAGATCGGCTTTCCCCTGTTTTTCTTCTGGCCCTCAGGGCTTCTATAACATAGATTTAGCTTCCGGAGGTGTCCACTGTAAGCAGAGTCAGGATAGTGGTCGTTCGTACCACTGATTGCGTAACTCGAGCCTGGGGATGTAGGAGGCTTCACAGGCCTCAAGATGGCGGCCGGCTTCGGGCGTTCATATAAGATTTCCCCAGTGCCTGTGGGTCTCCACTGCGCCCGTATACCACCCGATCCTCTTTCAGGGTGTCAGCAAGAGATTCTGACAACTTAGCTGCCTCCAATACGGCCGACCTCGGCACCCGAGCCCGGGGATGCCGAAGACCTGTAGGCCTGTAGGCCGCAAGATGGCGGCGAGAGTCTGCTATGAAGAGCCGGCCGCAACCTAATAAGAGACTCAATCAGCCGGTCCGACTTCGGAATTCCCTCAGGGGATGATCCGTTGGGTGCCTAGGAGATAATGGGTGAGGTTCTGAGGCTCACTAAGTCTCTGATGCCGTAGGATGGCCCTGGATTACAGGAGGCTGTGCAGAGCTATGCAGCAACACGTCCTGTCCCTTCAGCGTCCGGCCCCCCCCCTGTAAAATTTTCTTTGCTGACTAATAAAAGTCCTGGCCCTAATAGCTACTCTGCCAGATTCTCTAATGCCGCATACACACGAGCGGAACTTCCATCAGAAAAAGTCTGATGGGAGCTTTTCATCGTATATTCCGACCGTGTGTATGCCCCATTGGACTTTTTCTGTCGGAAATTCAGACAGACTTAGATAGAGAACATGTTCTATATTTTTCCGACGGAACTAATTACTATTGGAAAAACCGCTCGTCTGTATGCTGTTCCAACAAGTTTAGCAGAAGGAGCCCAAAGGGTGGCGCACTCGCTATTGCACTTCCTTTTTCTAGTCCCGTCGTACGTGTTGTACGTTATCTCTTTCTTGATGCAAGAGAGCTTGAGCGGAATTCCGTAGGAATTCAATCGGAGAAACCGAGTTTATTCCAACGGCAAAACCGCTTGTGTGTACGCAGCATTAGTCTCTAGGTGACCATTTGATCCCCATTCTCCTGCATGCTTTTAATGGGGTTTCTCCCCAATTTTCCTTCCCTTCTCAAACTCTTGAAGCCCATATCACCCTTATTCCTAAGCCTGGCAAAAAAATGTTGTTAAATCCCAGGAAGTCAGAGACAACACGAACAGAGACCTGAACATTGTACACTTTGCCAAATCTAACCATATTCCTCACTGTCTGGTTACTGTTGACGCTGAAAAGATGTTAGACTGAGTAAGTTGGCCGTTTCTGGAAGCCACTTTACTCCAAATTGGCTTAGGTGATACTACAGTTCACAAAATGATGGCCCTTTATCACAATCCCCCAGCCAGGATACAATCTAATGGCATTTTCTCAGACTCATTTAACATTTGAAATGGTACCCATCAGGGTTGTTCCCTGTCTCCTCTCCTATATGTCTTATGGGGTGTACACAAAGGTAAGACTTTTCGACCGGACTGGTCTGACGGATGCCGACGGACCAAATCCGGTGGACAATCCGGTCGTGTGTGGGCTTCACTGGACCTTCAGCTGACTTTTCCAGTTGCAAATCTGATGGACTTCAGATTTGGAACAGGCTTCAAATCTTTACGTCGCAACTCCGCTGAACCCAGAAATCCGCTTGTCTGTATGCTAGTCCGACGGACAAAAAAACAACACTAGGGCAGCTATTGACTACTGGCTATGAACTTCCTTATTTTAGTCTGGTGTACGTAATCATGTACGAATCTGTCGGACTTTGGTGTGATCGTGTGTAGGCAAGTGCGTTCATTAGAAAGTCCATCGGTAGTCTGTCAAAAGTCTGTCGAAAGTCCACTGGAAAGTTTGTCGGACCAGTCCGGTCAAAAAGTCCGCCGTGTGTACGCGGCATTAGTTATGGAACACTTAGGGGCCAATGATTCCATCAAAGGGGTTCCAATAGGGAAGGGGTCTCATAAACTGTCTCGTTTTGCAGACGACCTTCTCCTGATCCTGATGCAACCATCTCTTAGCCTTCCTAACATCATGCAAGAATTCATGAGAGTTGGTGACCTTAGCAACTTTAAAGTTAATGCTTCCATTCCAGAAATTTTGAATGATTCTCTCCTTCACCATGTTTTAACTCAGCTTCAGCGGGAGTTCCCTTTCCAGCTCAAACATGACTATATCACATACCTCGGGACGCACATTCCTTTGGACCTTGCAAATCTCTATCAAGTGAATTACCAGAGACTCCTGACTGAAGTGACCAGAGACTTATCTTGTTGGTGGTCTAGACCTCTTTTTGGTTTGGCCGCTTCAATGCCTTAAAAATGGACATCCTACCATGATTTCTTCATACAGTATATTCAGCGCAATACCTTTAGTTCCGCCAAAAAATGTTTTCATCTTTCTTCGACCTTTCTCAGGCCATAGACTGTGTTTGGGGGTCTCGTTGACCCCGACTGAACCGTTTTTCTAAAAAAAGGATGGGATTCCAGCCTTCACTGTGTTCAGGAAGTCCTACTATGTGTACGTTCTTCCTGCACATCCTATTCTCCATTTCGTCAAATTTTGACAGGTGGCTAATCATTTGCTCTTTTAGGATATCCAACTCCCTTTTCATTGGGTTCACATCATCCTCTAATGTGCCAACCCTCCCTGCTAGGGCCATTGTCCTTTCCCGTACCTTCTGTATGTCATGTCTCACAAGTGACAGTTCTTCCTGCACCGTTTTAAGTTGTGTTGATATTTCATCTATGGAGGATTTGCAGGAATTAATTGTGGACAGTATGTCTCTTAATGATGGTTCTAGTTCCCCCGGGTGTACCACATTTGGAGGTGATGTTAGTTGCCTCTGCGCTTCCTCCACCCCTTCTGTTAGTATGCTTCCTGTTGTGGTATTTAGTCCTGTTACAGGGGTTATATGACCTTGACCCTGGCTTTGGCTTTTCCTGGGAGGGTTAACCCTTGACTGTAATTTTGATAACATACTGGCATGTGTTGGCTGTTGGTTAATTTTTGGAGGGGTCTGCCCATGTGAAAACTCCTTTAATTTGGCAACAGCAGCTTGACTCACTTTAGTGGTGTGCTGTGATGGCATAATCATATGCACACATATAAATTTAAAGGATATGTTATTAAAGCTGTCTCCCGAAGTTCAAAGTGCAGAAAGACCCAGGGAAGCTACTACATGGACCAACCCCTATTACCCAAGTGTGGGTCAAAAAAATGCACAAATCAGGAAAAATATCAGAAAGTTACACGAGTCAGAAATGGATATCTCTCACCACAGTCCAGAAGCTTCTGTCCTGAATCTCTGCTCTAATGTTCTTATTTGAGATCGGTTTCACCAGCCTACTGAATCAGCGGTACTACTGATGACATTTTCAGGTTATCTGGTTGAAGAGGATTCGGCAGGGGGTCTCACGCACTGCTTTCATTAAACCCCAGCTGTAATCTCATCTCTCTCCGTTTGTTCGGCAGCTGTGTTTAGCGTATCAGAGTCCTGATGAAAGGTACGCTCCAGCGGTGCCACTCCCCCCCCGTATCCAGGCAACGCCGACAAACAGTTGATCGGCGTTCCCGAAGCAGGGACAGCCTGATAGAATCGACTGGAATCCAAGCGTCACCGGGAACCTCCTCCCACCGGCATCTGACCGGCACCGACAGGCCAGTGGCTCCTAGGAACATCCAGAGGGAGTCTCCACAGGGCAGATAGAAACTGGGGCTGGAGTGAGGTTTAGGCAGGAGAAGGGAGTGGGAGAGATGGCGTTTTCACATCTCACATCCCGCGCCGCACCAGCGCTGACATCCGCTTCCGGTCACCGCCCCGGCCTACAGGCAGCCAATATTCAGTATCAATGGGCATACCTTTTTCAACTGTCGGCTTCTAAAAATGGCAAATCGGCTGTTTTCTGTCACCTCAGAAATCTACTCAACCTCTTAAGAACCTTTCAACTATCACATATTCGACTTCCATTTTTTCAGCAGGGACCGGGAGAGGAGGGTAAACAGGTGTTTAGCTGTGTTAACAGTCTGGATCTAAGCTGACAGCTGGTACCTCCTCACCCTGAGCCAATGCTGGATCTGAAAGTTGTTCCTGAGAGATCCATTGGAAACCAGCAATGGGAGTTTACCTTAGCCCTTGGAACTACTTATGATTACATGAGTGAGAATAACTTGATTTGGAGTGTACCAATGCATGGTCGTGGTGATTTATTTGAGATATCGTGGAAGATGATCCCTTGATATTGTTTGGACATAACATATCCAAAGCATGATGTGACATATTTCTGGTAAGTGCAGTGCGGTGCGGTGAAGGTGTATTCTCCATACACTTGACGATTTTCCATGAACTGTCACCCAAGCATTGCTTTGCCTTAAGGACTTTTTTCAGAATTAACATTACGCGTACACACGAGCGGAATTTCCATCAGAAAAAGTCTGAAGGGAGCTTTTCATTGTATATTCCGACCGGGTGTATGCCCCATCGGACTTTTTCTGTCGGAAATTCAGATGGACTTAGATAGAGAACATGTTCTATATTTTTCCGACGGAACTAATTACTATTGGAAAAACCACTCATCTGTATGCTGTTCCAACGAGATTAGCAGAAGGAGCCCAAAGGGTGGCGCACTGGCTATTGCACTTCCTTTTTCTAGTCCTGTCGTACGTGTTGTACGTCATCGCGTTCTTGATGCAAGACAGCTTGAGGGGAATTCCATCAGAATTCCATCGGAGAAACCTTCAGAGTTTATTCCAACGGCAAAACTGCTCGTGTGTACGCGGCATTAGTCTCTAGGGGACCATTTGATCCCCATTCTCCTGCATGCTTTTAATGGGGTTTCTCCCCAATTTTCCTTCCCTTCTCAAACTCTTGAAGCCCATATCACCCTTATTCCTAAGCCTGGAAAAAAAATGTTGTTAAATCCCAGGAAGTCAGAGACAACACGAACAGAGACCTGAACATTGTACACTTTGTCAAATCTAACCATATCCCTCTCTGTCTGGTTATTGTTGATGCTGAAAAGATGTTTGACTGGGTAAGTTGGCCGTTTCTGGAAGCCACTTTACTCCAAATTGGCTTAGGTAATACTACAGTTCACTAAATGATGGCCCTTTATCACAATCCCCCAGCCAGGATACAATCTAATGGCATTTTCTCAGACTCATTTAACATTTGAAATGGTACCCATCAGGGTTGTTCCCTGTCTCCTCTCCTATATGTCTTAAGGGGTGTACACACGGTAAGACTTTTCGACCGGAATGGTCTGACGGATGCCGACGGACCAAATCCGGCGGACAATCCGATCGTGTGTGGGCTTCACCGGACCTTCAGCGGACTTTTCCAGTTGCAAATCTGACGGACTTCAGAATTGGAACAGGCTTCAAATCTTTACGTCATAACTCCGCCGAACCCAGAAATCCACTTGTCTGCATGCTAGTCCAACGGACAAAAACCAACGCTAGGGCAGCTATCGACTACTGGCTATGAACTTCCTTATTTTAGTCCGGTGTACGTCATCACGTACGAATCCGTCTGACTTTGGTATGATCATGTGTAGGCAAGTGCGTTCGTTAGAAAGTCCGTCGGAAGTCTGTCAAAAGTCCATCGAAAGTCCACTGGAAAGTTTGTCGGACCAGTCTGGTCGAAAAGTTCGCCGTGTGTACGCGGCATTAGTTATGGAACACTTAGGGGCCAATGATTCCATCAAAGGGGTTCCAATAGGGAAGGGGTCTCATAAACTGTCTCGTTTTGCAGACGACCTTCTCCTGATCCTGATGCAACCATCTCTTAGCCTTCCTAACGTCATGCAAGAATTCATGAGAGTTGGTGACCTTAGCAACTTTAAAGTTAATGCTTCCATTCCAGAAATTTTGAATGAATCTCTCCCTCACCATGTTTTAACTCAGCTTCAGCGGGAGTTCCCTTTCCAGCTCAAACATGACTATATCACATACCTCGGGAAGCGCATTCCTTTGGACCTTGCAAATCTCTATCAAGTGAATTACCAGAGACTCCTGACTGAAGTGACCAGAGACTTATCTTGTTGGTGGTCGAGACCACTTTTTGGTTTGGCCGCTTCAATGCCTTAAAAATGGACATCCTACCGTGATTTCTTCATACAGTATATTCAGCTCAATACCTTTTGTTCTGCCTAAAAATGTTTTCATCTTTCTTCGATCTCAGGCCATAGACTGTGTTTGGGGATCTCGTTGACCCCACCTGAAGCTGGCAGTCCTCATGAAACCCAAGGAGGCAGAGGACCTGGGTTTACCAGATTTCTCCCTCTATCATCGGGCTGCATTTTTGAATTGGTTATTTGATTGGTAGCTTGAATATCTGTTGGGTGACAATATGGTATCCTCCACCTCATCCTTATTGCATAAAAATGAAGCAACAGGGTGTTTTTATGGGATTATAACGGTGCCCACAATCAGAAGAAAACACATTTTATATAAAAGCAAAAAAGTTTATTTGTATACAATTAAAAAAAGGTTCAAGAGGGGGCGTGGCCTAGCACCGGAGCTTGATGGCAGCATAGAGAGAGAGCTCAGTCATCCAGATCTCTAGAAAGCCCTTTCATAAGCAAGTAAGCCTCTACAGAAAGCTGGGAAGATGGCTGGGAGAAGTCAGTCCGCATCACGGTCCCAGCAGGAGCCTTCCACCCAGCTCAGTAGAAACATCCCGGTGATGTTTCACACACAACATGCTGAGTCACAGGCTGCATCTCGAGACGCTGACCAGAGTGGGAGTATTACTGCATGCACAGAGTGCTCGGACGGCGCGAACACCTCTCCACAAGGTATGAGTCACACATACCCGTCTCCTCTCCTGTGTCTGGCCAACCTACAGCAAGTCGCTGCTGATATTAAAAACTCCTTATTTGCGGCAGTGTCGGATCTAAAAACTGAGATAGGGCAGTAGCACACAGGCTAGATCAAGTGGAGACAGCTGCCATAACACATGGGGCGGCCATCCAGCAAGTGCAACGAGTCTCTACAGTACATGCGCAGCACCTAATAGACTTGCATAGGCACATGGAAGACCTGGACAACAGGGGCCACAGGCGCAATCTGCGTCTCAGGGGGATTCCAGAGACAGTAGAGGGCCCACAGCTACAAGCAGCAGTCTGGGCAATCTTCAATACATTGCTGGGCAGACCACCAGACACCCCAGTTGAAATGGAGAGATGCCACAGAGCGCTCAGACCCAGAGGCATAGACACAGATCTACCAAGAGATGCAGTTTGCTGCTTGGTTAATTACATACAGAAGGAGGAAATATTGTGACTTGCACGCAACCACGCTAATATGGAACATGAAGGAGTGCGTATACAGATCTTTCAAGATCTCTCCACTATCACCCTTCAACACAGGAAAGATTTACGTCCGCTCTTTCAGGTTCTTAGAGAGCGCCGCATTCCGTACCGTTGGAAATATCCTTTTTGCCTCCAAGCAACATCCAGAAATCGCACGGCCTCACTAAGAACGCCAGCAGATCTCCAACAATTCTATGACACCCTCAACATTCCAGCAACTGAGGTACCTGACTGGTATGGTGCTTTTTTACAGCCAGATCCCTGGATCTCTAACCAACCTGATGACACCCCCAGAGCTCAAAGAAGCAGACAAAGGTGCTGTAGAACCTCAGCAGCCACTCCACCGAGAAGAAGAGGAGACATGGAGACAGACGAAAGCCCCCGAGTCTCGCCATCTTTAGTACGCCGTAGAACCAACCATCCTTAACGTGGAACTAGGTGCGGTAAGCAGGTCCCTGGACTGTTGCACATGAACCATTTTTTCTTTTTTTTTTAAGTTATCCCTGTTTTGTCCACTTGAAGTTCTTGATCAAGGGTACACAAAGAGCCCAGTTTTTGGCCTATACTGATCTTGAGTCGTGGTCTCCCTGTCTATGTTTGTCTTATCCTGCCCCAAACCCCTACAGATCATTTGCCTAGTTCAAGGTATAACACTACAAGGAAGGGGATCACAAGGACAAGCTCAAAACTCTAACTATACATATGGACAGAAGGGGCTTATTCGTATGACCCTCCTTACATAAGGGAAGGAAATAAGCTTGTATTTCTCAGGACTTCACACTTTACAGACCGCAGGTTCAATACTCAAGTCCTCTCAAATCTCTTACGCAGGGACATAAAATCATAAAGTTGGGGAGAGCTTTCCTCCCTGCCCCATTATCGCAGGGTCGCTCTATATCACTGGATAGCGATGGAGTTTGCATAGAACAATGGTTTTGCTTTGTCACCAGGTGGTACTCATACAGCGGACTAAGAATGGAAGATGAGGAGCGTATCAAGGTTTGATACTTACCTTAGTGATAAGCACACTACAAGGTAGAGACTACTCCTCAAGGTCATGTGGACAATATCCCTCTGAATTGAGGATGCATTTGTATACCAACATCTAGTGTAGGAGAAAGGGGCTTAGCTTACTGGTCAGAATTCCGGATATGGAATTCTTATTATTTTGGGCATTGTACCTCTTGGAGACCAGGGAGACGTTCCTATAGCCATTGCCGAGGGACTGGGGGTGTCCGAGAGGTATATATGCAAATGTCGTCTGTATTAGAGACAAAATGTTTGTTATTTTTATGTTGCAATGGATCTACCATCTTAATCCAAGAAGTTGCTTTCAGTATGATCAAAGGTGAGCAGCTGGGGCAACAGAATGATATAGGAATTATTTCATGCATATCTAAACTCAGGTTATAAAATGTTACATATTTCTGGATATCAAAGTTTAGTAGTTGCTTTTTTTGTGCAAGTCTTCTTATTTTTTTATTTTATGTAGACATAGGAATTAACGCGAGTGAAAGAAGGTGGGCAGTATATTTCCTGTCTCTCGGATCCCCAGAGGGGTTGAGGGGTTCCAAGGCAAGGGAAGGTAGACGGAGGGGTGAGGAGAGAGGGCGGTGCCAATGAGGCCCATACTCCGAATTAGGAGTGGTGGGGTCGGCACCCCTTCTCTTTTCTCCCTCAGTGAGGCCTACTTCTTCAATACCTATAATCAAAGTCTGGAGTTAATGGATGATGGAACGATAGTTCTGGTATTAGTTTCTTCCCTCACCCCAAAGAGACTGGCTTCTTCTTTGGAAAACCCGTTATAGAATTTCTATTACCCCATCTCAAAAGGTTATTCCTGATTAGGTAGTATAGAAGGTCTAAGACTACTTCCTGTTTCTTTTCACGAACCCAGCAGCGAGGGTACCCAGAGCTGGGTGTTTAGCTGGGTGTTTAGCCCACATTTAGTTCTATAGGCAGGTGAGGTATACAATGGAAAAGGTCGACCCCTATATTGCTACAGGGATCTAATAGTGGCTACTTGAAGCAACAATAAGTCAACACTAGGATATGTATATATATAAAAACAATTATATTTATTAATTTAAAACTGCTTCAACATGCAACAAATGCATCCATATGCAGGGCTTGTAGCTCATACACAAGATGTGCACCACCAGGTGCAGCGATAAGGCACTGTCCTGGTGGGCACTGTGGTCAGTGAATAATCATCAGACAAAAGGAAAAACCACATACACCAGAACACATAACAAGACAACAAACAAGTGACACATATATGACAAAACCACAACACAGACAGTCCGGACGCCGGCTTGATGCCTTTCACAGTGAGGCTGGATAACAATACCCCAGTGTTCCTACCATGAATACCCCAATTGGGTAGGGGACATGGGGATACACACCGTGTGTTGTATCAGACTAGGGTATTTCCAGTGTCACTGTGAAGACTCCCCCAGGAAAACCTAATGGCTAATGATGATACTGGTGAACGGGGGCTGATTGAGCATGTGTTGCTGGGTAAGGGGTCCTGACGCCCAAGTATGACTGGAATCAATGGACTGTACCCTGTCACGGATTCCAGAGGCTCTCCCCAAAGGCCCTCACAAGATATAGCATGCAATAGCTGATAGCTGTAGTTGCCTCTTTGTTCACCAGCTGATTAATTCAAGCACACAAGGCAGTCCAATCTCCCCGCTGGAACATCAATCAGTCCATTTATTTAATCATACAATGATGTAAACATGTGTCACTGGGCATGATGTGCCCTTGGTGCTGGTATGGGCTGATGCTGCACCCGCAGGTACAGTTGGACAAGTGTCTATGAGCAAAAGTAACAAGTGGAGACTGAGGGGGGTTAAATGGAAGTAGAATTTATGCTAAAAGGCATAAATTGGGATAAAATATTAGGAACAAAGAATATGGAGGAGAGATGGGTTTGCTTTAAGAGCATATTAAATAAGGGCATTAGCCAATGTATTCCATTGGGTAATAAATTTAAAAGAGCGAACAAACATCCTGGATGGCTTAGCTCCAATGTAAAAATGCATATAAAAGCAAAGGAGAAGGCCTTCAAAAAATACAAGGTTGAGGGATCATCCACAGCATTCAGAATTTATAAAGAATGCAATAAGAAATGTAAGGGTGCAATTAGGATGGCTAATATAGAACATGAAAGACACATAGCGGAGGAGAGCAAAAAAAATCCCAAGAAATTCTTTAAGTATGTAAACAGTAAAAAAGGGAGGACAGACCATATTGGCCCCATAAAGAATGAGGAAGGACATCTGGTTACAAAGGATGGGGAGATGGCAAAGGTATTGAATTTATTCTTCTCCTCAGTCTTCACGAGTGAATCGGGGGGCTTCAGTAACCAAAACTGCAGTGTTTATCCTCATGACACAACACAGGAAGCACCTACATGGTTAACAGAGGACGGAATTAAAATTAGACTTGAGAAACTTAACATTAATAAATCACCGGGACCAGATGGCTTGCATCCGAGGGTACTTAGGGAACTCAGTCAGGTGATTGCCAGACCGTTGTTCCTAATTTTTACAGACAGTCTATTGACTGGAATGGTACCAGCTGATTGGAGAAAAGCCAATGTAGCACCAATATTTAAAAAGGGCCCAAAAAACATCCCTGGGAATTACAGACCAGTTAGCCTAACATCAATAGTATGTAAACTCTTGGAGGGGATGATAAGGGACTATATACAAGATTTTAGTAATAAGAATGATGTCATTAGCAGTAATCAGCATGGATTCATGAAGAATCGTTCTTGCCAAACCAATCTATTAACCTTCTATGAGGAGGTGAGTTGCCATCTAGATAAAGGAAGGCCCGTAGACGTGGTGTATCTGGATTTTGCAAAAGCATTTGACACAGTTCCCCATAAACGTTTACTGTACAAAATAAGGTGCGTTGGCATGGACCATAGGGTGAGTACATGGATTGAAAACTGGCTACAAGGGCGTGTTCAGAGGGTGGTGATAAATGGGGAGTACTCAGAATGGTCAGGGGTGGGTAGTGGGGTTCCCCAGGGTTCTGTGCTGGGACCAATCCTATTTAATTTGTTCATAAACAACCTGGAGGATGGGATAAACAGTTCAATCTCTGTATTTGCAGACGATACTAAGCTAAGCAGGGCAATAACTTCTCCGCAGGATGTGGAAATCTTGCAAAAAGACCTGAACAAATTAATGGGGTGGGCGACTACATGGCAAATGAGGTTCAATGTAGAAAAATGTAAAATAATGCATTTGGGTGGCAAAAATATGAATGCAATCTATACACTGGGGGGAGAACCTCTGGGGGAATCTAGGATGGAAAAGAACCTTGGGGTCCTAGTAGATGATAGGCTCAGCAATGCAATGCAATGCCAAGCTGCTGCTAATAAAGCAAACAGAATATTGGCATGCATTAAAAGGGGGATCAACTGCAGGGATAAAACGATAATTCTCCCGCTCTACAAGACTCTGGTCCGCCCGCACCTGGAGTATGCTGTCCAGTTCTGGGCACCAGTCCTCAGGAGGGACGTACTGGAAATGGAGCGAGTACAAAGAAGGGCAACAAAGCTAATAAAGGGTCTGGAGGATCTTAGTTATGAGGAAAGGTTGCGAGCACTGAACTTATTCTCTCTGGAGAAGAGACGCTTGAGAGGGGATATGATTTCAATTTACAAATACTGTACTGGTGACCCCACAATAGGGATAAAACTTTTTCGCAGAAGAGAGTTTAATAAGACTCGTGGCCACTCATTACAATTAGAAGAAAAGAGGTTTAACCTTAAACTACGTAGAGGGTTCTTTACTGTAAGAGCGGCAAGGATGTGGAATTCCCTTCCACAGGCGGTGGTCTCAGCGGGGAGCATTGATAGCTTCAAGAAACTATTAGATAATCACCTGAATGACCGCAATATACAGGGATATGTAATGGAATACTGACACATAATCACACACATAGGTTGGACTTGATGGACTTGTGTCTTTTTTCAACCTCACCTACTATGTAACTATGTAATCTACATTACCACCCAATCGGTCAGCATGCGCGGATCACTTTGTTGATGTCTTGATCCCCTTCATCACACTTTGGAGTTATCCTTGATGCTTGTGTATGGTGGTGCTGTCTTTGCTTATGGCTGTACGTTCGTTGGAGGCGCGGGGTTGATGGAATTAATCCGCCGTGGCTCCAATATGACAGTGAAGCAAAGGGACCGGTAAGGGTGCTCGTCCACTCTGTTTCCCCGGCGCTCGTTTCCTGCTCCGTGACGATAACCAATGGGGGAGTAGTAGGCGTGTCGTCCGGCCGGCGTCACGTGACCACTGTGACGTCAACGCGTACCCCGCTGGACTGGGAATTCTTTAGTGTCCCTACACAGTCCCTCCTTCTTTCCTATGCTCACTCTCCCCTCTATCTTAACCTTGCTCTTTTCACCCCCCCCCTTCTTTATAGTTCCCCTCTCCGCCGCCTCTTTTCTCCCTAACAAGCCCTCTTCATCTACCACTCAGGGAGGCGTTGCTACATGTCACCCCAACAACTGAATATGTCTCCTAGAATACAGGGTGCTGCTCCTCTGTCTCTCAAAGTGTACTCTCTGAATACAAAGGGACTCAATATTCCACAGGTAGAAGGCCCAAATTATATTTGTACAAGAAACTCATTTTAAAACTAGCTCCATACCCCGTTTATCCAACTACCGATTCCCAGTGGTGTACCATGCAACTTGTGCTGAATAAAAGACAAAAGGGGTAGCGATAATGCTGACAAAGTCATTTGCATTCTGCTTAACAGACCGGTTGGCTGACCCTGAGGTCAGGTTCCTCTTCCTGAAGGGAATGTGGAAACATAAACCGGTAGCCCTGGCGGATATTTACTGCCCAAATTCAAAACAAGTCTCTTTCATGAAAGAAACTCTATTAAAATTAGCCTCTTTTAAAGCGGGCTTAGTTATACTAGGAGGTGATCTTAATATGGCCCTTAACCCACTCTTGGACACATCCACGGGTACTTCATCTTTATCATTCTCCTCCTTATGACAAGCAAAGCTCCATCTGGCTTCCCTCACCCTCCACGACACCTGGCGTACCTTGAATTCCAGAGGTAAAGACTTCACGTTCTATTCATCCTCACATGGCCGATACTCAAGGCTAGACTATCTGTTTATACCCTAGAAAGACTTGGCCTACCTTCATAACACAACAATAGAAAACATGGTGCTTTTGGACCATCATCCGATCACCATGACTCTGCGATTCCCCAAGAGGGAGACATTCACCAAGATCTGGAGATTGGATTCAGCCCTCCTCACAGATCTTGGTGACTTGACCACCATTAAACAGACTATTAGCGAATATTTTCGCCACAATAACACGCCTGACGTATCCCCAATGGTACAGTGGGAAGCCCAAAAGTGTGTGGTATGGGGACACCTGATGGCTATAGCTTCAAAGAAAAAAAAACAACACCAGAATTTGATTCGGGAACTGACAGCCAAAATTTCTAAATTGGAAGCGCTACATAAATGCTCATTAGCCATTAGAGTGGCAACTGAACTGGCAGACACACGAACACTACTACTAGAGGAATTGTTCAAAAGAGCCCGGAAATGACTGTTACTTTTGCAGAAATTATTCTATGAAAAAGGTAATAAACCTGGGAGACTCCTGGCTAAATTTACACAAAATCGCACCCTCGCAAATACTGTACATCACATAATAGACAGCTCAGGGGTGAGGCACTCTAAGAATGAAGAGATAGCACATCAATTCCATAATTACTACAAGGGCCTGTACAATATCCAGTCGACTGAACATAATCCCACCTCAGCACAGGAAAGGTCAAATATGATAAGTAATTTTCTCCGCAAGTACAGCCCTAGCCCTCTAACGGCTGAAGACCAACAAGCTCTTGATGCCCCTTTGTCACTAGAGGAATGGGAAGTAGCCTTAAAGATCACAAAACCAGGCAAGAGTCCAGGGCTGGACGGCCCTACGGCACAGTATTATAAGAGCTTCGCAGAACTCCTAGGCCCGGGCTTTCTAAAAGCTTTCAACTCTTTGGCATCCACCCCTGGCACCCCCAGTAGTCTGCTAGAGGCATATATCACAGTGATACCAAAAGAGAATAAGGATCCAACTAGCGTAGCGAACTATTGCCTGATATCACTTCTAAATGTGGACGTAAAACTTTTTTCCAAGATTCTAGTGACAAGGCTCTCCTATCATGTGCCTGCCTGGGTGGGTCTTGATCAGGTTGGTTTTGTGCCTGGCAGAGAAGCCAAGGACAATACCATCAAAGCTCTAACCCTACACCACTGGCTGACTTCCACTCATCGTAAAGACCTTTTCTTATCCATGGACGCCAAGAAGGCCTTTGACCGAGTGGCCTGGGACTATATGGAAGCAGTGCTGGAGAAACTGGACTTGGGAGGCCGTCTCCAAGCGTTTATTAAAGCACTATATGTTAACCCAAGCGCTAGGGTCCGGGTCAATGGCCACTTGTTAGAGGCCTTCTCCATCCATAATGGGACCAGACAGCACTGTCCGCTTTCCCCTTTATTATATATTCTTACTCTTGAACCGCTCTTACCCTGTATTCGCATGAACTCGAACATAAAGGGCATCGATGTTCATGAGAGAATATTTAAAATTGCAGCTTTCGCGGACGATGTCCTGCTTTTTCTCTCATCTCCCTTGACGTCCTTACCAAGTTTGTTGCAGGTATTAGAACAATTTTGCCTTATTTCCAATCTAAAAATTAACTTTTCAAAATCATTCGCATTGAATATTACTATAGCTCCCCAAATAGTGCAACAATGCCAGATGAACTTCCCTTTTTCATGGAAAACAGACGCCATCACTTATCTGGGCATTCAACTACCCAGTAGGCTTTCAGGCCTATATGATAAAAATTTCAAGTCCCCTGCTCGGTCGGCATTTGATGTTACTGGCTGAGCAGGGATTGAAGAGATGGCAAGATGGCCATTGGCTAGGAATGGCAGCAGGTGGAAAAAACTCCCTCTGGCCGAACCCACACAGCTGTCAACCAAAGTCCGTGGACAGGCATCAAGATATCCTGGCTTTTGGGGATACAGATGAAAAAATCTCTCCGATGCTCGGCAAACAAATAAACTGGGCATTGAAAGTGCCCCAGACGTCCATGCGATCGCACGCATAGCTTACCACCTACCAATGCACACAACACCGGGAGTACTCCCCATATCCCTGGGCAGTTAAGGAAGAGGGTTGCACATTCCAAATGAACTGGTGAACTTCCAGTGAATGTGCAGCCTGTCAGGTCACCTGAGGCTAGGTGACAGATGCACACCATTGGGATCAGGGGTGCACTGCAAGGTAGTGGACCCTACGACTAACTTCTGCAGATGGGAGTCAGGGTGCTAAGGAAGGCAGGGCTGCTGGAACACCAACATGGATCCCACCGGGGTTAGAGTGTAATATTCCCTAGGGCGTGGAGTCTAAGAGTCAGCAGGTGTTTACCAGAGCCTCTAGTGGTGAGGATGGACTGGGCTGCAACTGGCTCCAGGTCGCGACCCCCAGGGTCCCCTAGCTCACGCCCACAGTAGGCAACAGGAGGATAGGGATAGTAAGGGAATAAGCCAAGGTCGGGGCCACAAGAAGACAAGGACAACAGAGACATGCCAAAGGTTCAGGTTCACAGGCTAACAGAAATAGTTGCCAAAAGGTCAGGGTCATGAGCAGACAGGAATAGTAGAGAACATGCCAAGGTCGGTAACAGAAAACAAACGTAGAGCACACGGCAAGCAGGAAACAGGAAGCCAAACACACAAAGGATGATCAGCAGGGCTGGCCTGCAGTGCACAGGTTAATATAGAGTTCTCTGATAGGAGCTGGGGTGGAGCCATGCTAGAGGAGAGATTATAAAAGCAGTCAGGTGAGAGTCAGCTGGTCTCTAGAGATGAACACATGGTGATAGGTAAGCTGACAGACAAACTCTATTGCATAACCATGACACAGCACTAGGACAGAATATTTATACAGTAAAACAGAGTATGCCATCCAAATTTATACAGTTACAATGTCTTTCAATTTAATTATTTGCATTTCTTCCAGAGATGATGTCTATATCATTTAATGTTAGTTTAAAGAGACCATATTAAATTCCTTAATTATCCTATAGCATCTAATCAGTAGTGTTGATCACAAGGCAGAAATAGAGTAAGGCGTTTGTAAGTTACCATAGAGGAGAAAGAAAAAAAGTAAAAAAATAAAATAAAATGATAGTATTAAATAAAAAACAAAAAACAAAAGACCATAAGAGAAACATGCTGTACATTACAAGAACAATTACTACCACCTCTCACATGCATAGGTACATGTTCAAGGGCCATGAATTTGATCATGTTGGTGTCAAAATTATGTTGTAACCCCACATGTTGGCTAACAGCCATGTCCATGAGGCGCTTCTGAATCAGAGTAGAATGGTCCTTTATGTGTTTGCACGTCTGGTTTTGCCTACATAAAAACATCCACATAGGCCATTTGGCCAGATATACCACTCCTATGATCTGGTAACTCTATATCTGATAGAGTGAACTTGACCATTGGGAAGAATCACTTCACAGCAGTTCAACACATATCGACAGACATTGCATCTTCCATATGCATATGTGCCGTTTGAGATGAGTTGATCTGGACTGTGGTCTGAAAATGACTTTTTACCAAGTGATCTCTTAGGGAGGGCACTTGTTTGTATGTAATTTCAGGGTATGATTTGATAAGTTTACTGATAGTAGGATCAGCCGTTAAAAGAGGCCAAAATTTACACAAAGCATTTCTTATCTTGGTATATTGTCTTGAGTAATTACTCTTACTGGTTGATTTGAGTTTTTGGATTTGTTTGAAAATAAAAGAATTTATGTCCTGCTTATTAGCTTTGTTATAAGCCTTTTTTAAAGGGTATGGCTATATCCCCTGTTTTTGAATCCGATGTAGATTTTTTTGGCAGCTTTTTGAAAGTCTCTATCTAGAATGCAATTCCTCCCTAGTCTAACATACTGACTATAGGGTATACGTTTGAGTAAAGACTTTAATGTGCACTGGTGGCATGCAGTATGGTATTTCCTGCAGATGGTTTTCTATATAGTGAAGAGCATAGGAATCCTTCCCCGTCAATAGAAATTTCTACATCCAGGAAGTTGATTTTACACTGATCACATTCCATAGTGAACTTCAAATTAAAGTTGTTTTTGGAAATATTATCCATAAATAGCAAAAGTTCATCCCTAGTACTGGACCAGAATACTAACACGTTGTCAATATATCGATAGCAAGAAATGGCATGCTGTAAAAGGTCACATAGATCCTCATTAGCAAATAGTTCCCTCTCCCCCCAACCCCCAGGTACAGGTTGGAATACGATGGGGCACAACGAGTCCCCATTGCAACCCCCTGGACCTGGAGGTAGTGGGAGGAACCAAGCATAAAAACATTTCGAGTAAGGATGAACTTAAGCAATTCCACAACAAATTGATTATATTGTTTAGCTGAATGTCCTCTTTCTTTTAACTGATTTCCTATGATCTACATCCGTTTGGCATGTGGGATAGTATTATAAAGACTTTGAATGTCTATAGCCACTAACCAGGTGTTTTTGGGAAGATCATCGTCAATATTGTCAATAATTTTAAGGAGATCAACGGTATCTATAATGTATGAGGATAAGGAATTTACGTGTGGATGTAGATATTTATCCACAAGAAAGCCCACATTCTCAGTTAAACTCTGACAACTAGGGATGAGCTTGATGCTTGAGTCGAACATAAGATCGACTCAAACATTGGATGTTCGCATTTTCGCCGAACAGTGAACATTATGGGGCATTCGTGGGAAATTTGAGTCCTGCAGAATGCCTCATAATGCACTGCGAGATCACAGTGCATTATCGTCTGATGATTGGCCAAAGCATGCACCTGACCAATCACAGCACGCTCTGCTGAGAGAGCCATAATTGGCCAAAGGTAGGGTGCCTTTGGCCAATCATGGCTCAGGGGGACTAAGTCCACGCCCCACACTATATAAGGCTGCTTACATAGCGGCTGTGTGTAGTGTTGTTGGTGTGGATGGAGAAATAGCTTGAGCTAGATTAGGCAGCAGGTTATTTAGTTAGTGGCAGTGTATTTGATATATATATACAGTGGGGACGGAAAGTATTAAGACCCCCTTACATTTTTCACTCATTGTTATATTGCAGCCATTTGCTAAAATCATTTCAGTTAATTTTTTTCCTCATTAATGTACACACAGCACCCCATATTGACAGAAAAAACACAGAATTGTTGACATTTTTGCAGATTTATTAAAAAAGAAAAACTGAAATATCACATGGTCCTAAGTATTCAGACCCTTTGCTGTGACACTCATATATTTAACTCAGGTGCTGTCCATTTCTTCTGATCATCCTTGAGGTGGTTCTACACCTTCATTTGAGTCCAGCTGTGTTTGATTATACTGACTGGACTTGATTAGGAAAGCCACACACCTGTCTATATAAGACCTTACAGCTCACAGTGTATGTCAGAGCAAATGAGAATCATGAGGTCAAAGGAACTGCCTGAAGAGCTCAGAGACAGAATTGTGGCAAGGCACAGATCTGGCCAAGGTTACAAAAAAATTTCTTCTGCACTTAAGGTTCCTAAGAGCACAGTGGCCTCCAAAATCCTTAAATGGAAGACATTTGGGGTGACCAGAACCATTCCTAGAGCTGGCCGTCCGGCCAGACTGAGCTATCGGGGGAGAAGAGCCTTGGTGAGAGAGGTAAAGAAGAACCCAAAGATCACTGTGGCTGAGCTCCAGAGATGCAGTCAGGAGATGGGAGAAAGTTGTAGAAAGTCAAGCATCACTGCAGCCCTCCACCAGTCGGGGCTTTATGGGAGAGTAGCCCGACGGAAGCCTTCCCTCAGTGCAAGACGCATGAAAGCCCACATGGAGTTTGCTAAAAAACACCTGAAGGACTCCAAGATGGTGAGAAATAAGATTCTCTGATCTGATGAGACCAAGATAGAACTTTTTGGCCTTAATTCTAAGCAGTATGTGTGGAGAAAACCCAGGCACTGCTCATCACCTGTCCAATACAGTCCCAACAGTGAAGCATGGTGGTGGCAGCATCATGCTGTGGGGGTGTTTTTCAGCTGCAGGGACAGGACAACTGGTTGCAATCGAGGGAAAGATGAATGCGGCCAAGGACAGGGATATCCTAGATGAAAACCTTCTCCAGAGTGCTCAGGACCTCAGACTGGGCTGAAGGTTTACCTTCTAACAAGACAATGACCCTAAGCACACAGCTAAAATAACGAAGGAGTGGCTTCACAACAACTCCGTGACTGTTCTTGAATGGCCCAGCCAGAGCCCTGACTTAGACCCAATTGAGAAGCTCTGAAAAGACCTAAACATGGCAGTCTACCAACGTTTACCATCCAACCTGACAGAATTGGAGAGGATTTGCAAGGAGGAATGGCAGAGGATTGCCAAATCCAGGTGTGAAAAACTTGTTGCATCTTTCCCAAAAAGACTCATGGCTGTATTAGATCAAAAGGGTGCTTCTACTAAATACTGAGCAAAGGGTCTGAATACTTAGGACCATGTGATATTTCAGTTTTTCTTTTTTAATAAATCTGCAAAAATGTCAACAATTCTGTGTTTTTCTGTCAATGTGGGGTGCTGTGTGCACATTAATGAGGAAAAAAATGAACTTAAATGATTTTAGCAAATGGCTGCAATATAACAAAGAGTGAAAAATTTAAGGGGGTCTGAATACTTTCTGTCCCCACTGTATATATATATATATATATATATATATATATATATATATATATATGTGACAGACCTAGCCGGGAGAGAGACTTTTGGAGGGGACTGAATGCTAGCCTCTTGCCGATTTGTTCGTGGGCCCTGCCATTTGGGGGAATGGTGCTCTTTGTGAGCTGTATGCCTGGGGACCCTTGAGATGGTATTACTGTGGATTCGGGTCCTGGTCCCCCAGGATACACAGACTCTGGGGACACTGGATTTGCCATATTAGAAATACTGGCTGATTCATAATGCTGGGACAAATACTGTTAGGAGATGCTGATGTCAATTCCAGCCACCTGTCTGTCTGTTGCCTGCTAGAATGTGTATTGTAAATAAGTCTAGTATGGGATCTAAGAGTCATTAGATCCCCATTGTTGTTTGTGTTAATTAACTCTGCTATTGTGTTGATTTGTGATAATGTTGATTGGGTTTTCTGAGCTACAAGACGGCCAGTCTGGCCTAAAAGTCATGTCTGAGTCATCTAGGCTGTCTAAAGGGATAAGTTAATTAGCTCATGTTAATTAGGTTTCTGGTCACAGGTGTATGTTCAGAGTAATATGAGCAGGAGGTATACACCTCCTCTTTCACTGTATAAAAGAGCCTGTATTCCTTGCAATAAATGAGATTCCTGTTTGAACTTACATACAGCCTGCCTGGTGTTTGTTCTGAGCTACACAACTGGGTTAGAACGGCACATGTTTGTAGTTCTAGTCCCGTAGCATGTATATATGTAAATGTATATAAATATATATATATATATATATATATATATATATATATATATATATATATATATATATATATATAGTAACGAGCCCCTGCTCGCTCGGTTCCACTCTCCTGACACGCCTCTGCTCTATAGAATCAGATTGCAGATCGCAACATCTGATGGTTCGGTCATCCGATGCTCCGGGACTAGAACTATAGCTATGTGCCATATATACATATATATACACACAGTCAGTCTAGTATATATACACACACACATACACATACACACTCTGCATTCAGTGTAGCCTATATATACAGTGAATTCAGTGGTGTACAGTTTCTAATACACTTCAGGTGGTGTACACAGTATATAATACATTGCAGCCTGTGTACAGTTTCTAATTCAGTGCAGGCGGTGTACACAGTATATAATACAGTATGTACAGTTTCTAATACACTTCAGGTGGTATAAACAGTATATAGTATAGTGCAGCCGGTGTACAATTTCTAATACAGTGCAGTCGCTGTACACAGTATATAATACAGTGTGTACAGTTTCTAATACAGTGCAGGTGGTGTACACAGTATATAATACAGTGCAGCTGGTGTACAGTTTCTACTACAGTGCAGGCAGTGTACACAGTATATAATACAGTGTGTACAGTTTCTAATACACTTCAGGTGGTGTACACAGTATATAATACACTGCAGCCAGTGTGCAGTTTCTAATACAGCTCAGGCTGTGTACAGTATATAATACAGTGTTTGTCCGGAAGGCCACCAAAGAGAGGAGAGAGGCAGATGCTCGCAGGCCACTAAAAGAGGGCAAGCAGCCTCTGTGTCTACAGTCAACAGTGGTGGTCGTTAGGGATGGGCCAGATGTTCGAGTTGATCGTAAGTTCGACTCAAACACTGGGTGTTCGCTGAACAGCGAACATTATTCGCTGTTCGCGGCAAATTCAAAAAGCGGCAGAACACCATTAAAGTCTATGGGACACTAACATGAAAAAACAAAAGTGCTCATTTTAAAGGCTTATATGCAAGTTATTGTCATAAAAAGTGTTTGGGGACCCGGGTACTGCCTCAGGGGACATATATAAATGCAAAAAAAGTCTTAAAAACGTCAGTTTTTTAGGAGCAGTGATTTTAATAATTCTTAAAGTGAAACAATAAAAATGAAATATTCCATTAAATATCGTGCCTGGGGGTGTCTATAGTATACCTGTAAAGTGGCACATTTTTCCCGTGTTTAGAACAGTACCACAGCAAAATTACATTTCTAAAGGAAAAAAAGTCATTTAAAACTGATTGTGGCTGTAATGAATTGTCAGGTCTCAGCAATATAGATAAAACTCATTGAAAAAAACGGCATGGGTTCCCCCCCAGCCCATTTCCAGGCCCTTTCGGTCTGGTATGAATATTAAGGGGAACCCCAAACCAATTTTTTAAAAAAAACTGCTTGGGGTCCCCCAAAATCCATACCAGGCCCTTCAGGTCTGGTACGGATATTAAGGGGAACACTGTGCCAAATTAAAAAAAAAAAATTGTCTAGGGGCCCCCCTAAAATCCATACCAGACCCTTCAGGTCTGGTATGGATTTTAAGGGGAACCCTTTGCTAAATTTTTTAAAAATGGTGTAGGGGGTCCCCCCAAAATCCGTGCCATACCCTTATCTGAGCACGCAACCTGGCAGGCCTCAGGAAAAGAGGGGGGACGAGAGAGTGCCCCCTCTCCTGAACCATACCAGGCCACATGCCCTCAACATAGGGAGGAAGCTTTGGGGTCAAAGCATCTAGTCCCCATGTCAATGGGGACAAGGGCCTCATCCCCACAACCCTTGCCCAGTGGTTGTGAGGGTCAGTGGGTGGGGGGCTTATCAGAATTAACAATGGGACCCTCAGATCTCGCCACGCTATGTGAATTGGTAGGGGTACATTGTACCCCTACCGATTAACAAAAAAAGTGTCAAAAACAGTAAAAAAGACAGGAGACACTTTGGGACAAGTCCTTTATTTTAAAAAAATATGTCCCGCAATGTAAATCCATCTCACGCCAAACGCCAGTTTTTAAAACTTTTTTTGCATTGATACATCATGCACAGAGGATTCACCAGAATTATTCGACCATAGTGACGGTTACATGCTGCTGGAAGATGCACAGCAATTTGAAGGCTCAGATGTTGGTTGCCAGGTTGAGGAAGGGAGTAACGTGACTCTAGAGAGAGGGGATGCCACAGAAGGACAAGAAACTGGCAGTCATGTTCCCCCAGCTGCAGCGTACTGCCAAGTTTGCTACAGTGATGAGGAAGGAGCGGACGAAGAGGTCATTGACTGTACTTGGGTACCCGAGAGAAGAGAGGAGGAAAGTGAGGAGGAGGAGGAGGCACAACTCCAAAGAGGCAGGACGGCCTTCAGGTGGCAGCTTAAGGGCAGCTACCCTATTACATCACACCACAGAGCTCCGCAGGTGCAGGGCGCTGTTGACTCCCCGTTCAAAAGTTCTTATTTTCGACACACAAAGTTCCTTTTTTCGACATGTGTGTAGCAGATCACACCGTTGCTGTTTGCAACCTATTTCTGAAGCGTATCAAGTGTGGCCAGAACAGGCACCACATGCTTGACAGGACATATGATGACCTGCAATGCAGTCCGTTGGCAACAGCACCTGAAAGACCCACATCATAGAAAAAGGCGGACTTCTCCTTGCTCCTCACCTGGGATCTCAAACCCTACTAAGCCTCCAGTTCTCTCAAAAAACTGCACTGAGAGGAAGGAAGGTATAGCAATATGTGTCCCAAGTACTTGCAGCCAATCTGCTAGCAGTACACCACCAGTTGATTTCAGCAGGCGAATTTTGCTACCACAGTTGCTGAGCCATGAAAAAAATTTGGTCCCAGCCATCCACATGCTCTGTGTCTAAATGCTAGCTTGGTCAAATTGCTAGCACTGCAACTGCTGCTTTTTCAGCTGGTAGACTCTTCCCCCTTTCATGAATTTGTGGAATGTGCTGTACAGAAGTGGCAGGTTCTAAAACGCCATTTCTTTTCACGTAAGGCCATTCCGGCTCTCTACTGTCATGTGGAAGGCAATGTTTTGGCCTCCTTGGACAGGGCGGTCAACAGCAAGGTTCATATTACCGCTATATCATGGTCCAGCAGGCATAGGCAGGGATGTTTCCTTTCCTTCATGGTGCACTGAGTAACTCTGCTGGCAGCTGGGAAGAATGCAGGACAGGGTTCAGTGTTGTTGGACCTTGTTCCGCACCACGCCTCCAAAAAGCTGGTGGTGATTCTGTCAGAGCTCTCTGCTCCATCCCATCCCCTTCTTCTTCCTCTATGGCCTCTTCTGCCGAATTGTCCTCTGAACCAGCAGTGCCCTGTAAGCGTTCAAGGTTCTACGCAAGCAGTCAGGCTAAAAGATGCCATGCGGTGCTTGAGTTGGTCTGCCTAGAGGACAGGAGCCACACTGGGGCAGAGATTCTGTCAGCTCTGCAGGGGCAGGCTCAGAGGTGGTTGACACCATGGCATATTGAGCCAGGAACGGTTGTATGTGACAATGGCACCAACCTTCTCTCCACCCTTTGACAGGGACACTTGACCCATGTTCCATGTTTGGCACACGTCCTGAATTTGGTGGTGCAGCATTTCTAGACCAGGTACCCAGGCTGACAAGATCTCCTGAGGCAGGCCAGAAAAAGTCTGTGGTCATTTCCGCCATTCATACAATGCCAGTGCTCAACTGGCTAACATTCAATGGGAATGCAACCTGCCCACCAACCGCCTCATTTGTGATATGGGGAATTTATGGGGAATATAGAAACTCAACATTGGCAATGCTGCAGCAGCTGCACACACAGCAGAGGGCCATCAATGAGTACCTGTGCGAGTATGGCACCAGGACAGGGCCAGGGGAGCTTGGCTTCTTTTCGCCACGCCAGTGGCTACTGAATAAGGATGCATGCACTGTCCTGACAACTTTTGAGGAGGCCACAAGGATGGTGAGCAGCGACAATGCATGCATCAGTGACACTGTCCCTCTAGTCTTCCTGCTGGAGCACACGCTTTGTGGAATCATGGACAGGGCACTTGAGGAAGAACAGAGGGAGGAAGAAGAGGAGGACTTCCTTTACTTACAAGGCCCACTTTATGCAGATAGCATTCCTATGGGGCCGCCAAACACACAAGAAGAAGAGGAGGAGGATTGTGTCAGCATGGATGTAGAGGATAACATGCAGCAGTCTTCAAGGAATAGTTTTCAGTTCCCAGAAACCCAAGAAGTTGTACATGGCTGGGAGGAGGAAGTTAAGGATAATGTGAGCCCTAGTGACCCAGAGGACTCAGAATCGAATGTCCTCTGCAAACTTACGCTGCATGGCCTCCCTGATTCTACAAAGCCTGCAAAAGGACCCTAGGATTTGTGGTGTCAGGGAGAGGGATCATTATTGGCTGGCTACCCTTTTTGATCCATATTACAAGGGTAAAGTTGCAGAACTCATCCTGCCTTTGCATAGGGAGCAGAGGATGAAACATCTTCAGGAGGCCTTGAAGAAAAGTTTATGTAATGCCTTTCTAGACCCTGGGAGGTTACCATTTTCTGGTGCTGGACAACGTGTTTCTGAGGCTTTGTTCAGTCATAGAAAGAGCAGTGGAGAAGGTGGCCGGCTGAATAATGCCTTTAAACAATTTTTCAGTTCTCAGCTCAAAGGTCTGATAGGTTCAAGCAACCATCGCCAGCATCTGCATTATATGGTGCAGGAATATCTAGGGGCAAGATCAGACTTGGAGACCTTTCCAACAGAGCATCCACTGGGTTACTGGATCTTGAGAATGGACCACTGGCCAGAACTTGCTCAATATGCAATCAAGCTACTGGCCTGTCCTGCATGCAGCGTGCTTTATGAACACACATTCAGTGCTGCTGGAAGGTTTGTAATGGATCAAAGAGTGCGCCTGTCCACAGACTCCATTGATAGGCTCACATATATAAAAAAGGAATCAGTCCCGGATCAGCAGCTATCAAGCCCCTGATGCTGACGTAACTGACTGAATTTGCTATGGATCTGGGATCCCTTGAAGACTGCTTATACTGCCTATCCTATTGATCCTGAATCCTGATGATGCTAGCTTTCAACAATATTTTTGATTTAGGGCACCACGAACACCCAAGGCCCAATTTTTCTGCCCCTGTTTAACAGGGGCATGTTATTACAATTTTTGAAATAATATTTAACAGCAGGGCCTGTTCCTGCACCTAACAAGAGTAACTGTGAGGGTTTGTTTTTTTTAAATATTTTTTGTACTCCGCCATATTAATTGCCGTAAGAAATAGGCGGAACCAACTGGCCATTATCCCAAAGGCATTCTCCATGACTCTTCTGGCTCTGGCCATCCGGTAATTAAAAACCCTCTCCTCTGGGGTGAGGGTCCTCTGGGGGAATGGCCTCATCAGGTGATCACTCAGACCAAATGCTTCATCAGCGATAAAAACAAATGGGAGTCCTTCAACGTCCTCTTCCGCAGGTGGCAATCCCAAGCCACCACTCTGGAGACGTTGGTAGAACTCAGTCCCCACTCACTTCCCCACATCCACATATAAAAATTCATATGTCACCGATACCACTGCTATCAACACGATACTATTGAAACCCTTATAATTAAAATAGAATGACCCTGAGTGGGGTGGTGGAGCAATGTGGACATATTTCCCATCGATTGCCCCTCCACAGTTAGGAAAGTCCCACTACTGGGCAAACTAGGAGACCACAATTTGTCATTCCTGTGGTGTTGAAGGAAACTGTGGAGTCAAAAAAGAAAAAAAAAATATTAGCACTTTTGCACATAACATTGCAAGCAGATTAGACACAAACATTCTTGGCCAACATTAGTATAACATTTTTTAAGGAGTATTTAAAGACAAAAATATAAGGTCCACTTATCAGATTCCTCACCCCCTCTGATGGCCCATTGGAAAAATTTAGGGGGGAGGGTTATAAATGATTTTGGGACCCCCCCAAAAAGCCGCTGGCATTCTGCCTGAATTTAAGGACAACAATAACATTTGGACACATTTTAGGTGGTGTTTATTGTAAAACACTACAATGGAGCTGACAAAATACATTAAGTGACTAGGCTAGGTGTGTATGGGCCCAGGATAGCATGCTGGGGAGGTTAGTGAAGGCAAATATGCATGTAGGCCAAAAAAGGAGCATTAAAAGCTTACAGCATGCATGGGCACAAAGGGGACATTCACAGCATATTACAATCATGGTAATTAGGGAATGATGAAAGAAATACAATACATTAGCAAACAAGAAATACATAGAATGTGATGTTAAAGGAGAAAACTTACCCTAATATAGTCCTTCTGCAGGACCTGTATGAAGGCAGAACAGGTCTCTAGAATAATGATCCCCAGAGTATGGGGGGAGATGCCTGTAGAGAACTTGAGGTCCTGTAGACTTCTCCCTATCGCCAAGTACCGCAAGGTGGCAACTAGCCTCTGCTCCGGAGTGATGGCTTGCCGAATGCAGGTGTCCTGCTTCATAATATAAGGGGACAGCAAAGCCAACAGACGGTGAAAAATGGGGTCTGTCATTTGGCGAAAATTCCTGAAATCATCAGCGTTATTCTCCTGGATCTCCCACAACAAAGGCATATGACAGAATTGGTCATGCTGGAGTAACCAATTCTTGGTCCATGAACTCCTCCCTGCCCTGTACATAGACTGGGCTTGGGTCAAAGCAAGAACTCCAACACCAAGCCCCCGCATAACACAAACTCTACCATTAGTATGTACCCACAACATGGCTTCAAAACGGTCGGCTGGTCAGGACATACTAACAGAGCGCACTGTGAAGAGCGAGCTGAAAATCAGAAACAAGCGGACAAGAACGCACTGAAAAACAGATACGAATTTACTACACGCACTGAAAACCAGATACAAACCCATAAGCACAAACTGAAGAGCAGTAACGATCTGAAAAGCACGAGGCTGAAAAGCGCAAATCATCTCTCACCAAACTTCTACTAACACGAGATAAACATGAGATTAGCAGAAGGAGCCCAAAGGGTGGCACATTTGGTATTGAACTTCCCTTTTCTAGTACCGTCATACGTGTTGTACGTCACTGCTTTCTTGACGGTTGGAATTTGGTGTGACCGTGTGTATGCAAGGCAAGCTTGAGCGGAATTCTGTCGTAAAAACCAGCCAAGGCTTTTCCGACGAGAATTCTGATAGTGTGTACGCGGCATAAGTGTAGTGTGTCAGTGCAGTGCTAGTATAGTGTGAGTATAGTGTAGTGTGTCTGTGTAGTGTCAGTATAGTGTGTCACTATAGTGTGAGTATAGTGTAGTGTGAGTGTAGTGTTAGTGTAGTGCAGTGTTTAATACAGCATTACATAACATTTAGTGCTGTATACAGTGCTGTATACCCCCCCCACTGTTTTTGGTTGCTGCATTTTTTTGTTTTTCGGCCTGCCCCGTTTTTTAATTTGTCAGCCCCAGTTTTTCTGACTGAGATGCTGTAGTTCCTCTTATTTTATTTTTTTATGTTTTGTATAGCTTTTACATTTCTGTCAGCAGCAGTCCTCAAAGTGCAGGAAACACCACTTTTCCTTGAATAAAGTACATCCAATTACATATTTCCGAGTATCTTTTAAATTTTGATAATAAGCCCCCCATCATATCTGGGAGGCCAACAAGGAGAGGCAGACATTCCCATGCCACTATGAGGAGTCCAGAAGCATCTGTGTCCTCAGTAGACATGTGCGATTAGTTTCGTACGAATCGAAAATTCGAAGCATCCGAAATACGAATTGCTATGCTTCTGAATTTTATACGAAATACAAAATTTTGTTGACGAATTTTGGGATCCAAATTCCATCACAGCGAAAACCCGCGGAACACCCTTTAAAAGTCTATGGAAGAAATCAAAAGTGCTAATTTTAAAGGATAATATGCAAGTTATTGTCATAAAAAGTGTTTGGGGACCTGGGTCCTGCCCCAGGGGACATGTATCAATGCAAAAAAAAGTTTTAAAAACGGACGTTTTTTCGGGAGCAGTGATTTTAATAATGCTTAAAGTGAAACAATAAAAGTGAAATATTCCTTTAAATTTCGTACCTGGGGGGTGTCTATAGTATGCCTGTAAATTGGCATTTTTTTTCCCGTGTTTAAAACAGTCCCACAGCAAAATTACATTTCTAAAGGAAAAAAAGTAATTTAAAAGTACTAGTGCTAGTGCCGGCTTTTAATGAATTGTCGAGTCTCTGCAGTACACGTAAAAGTCATTGAAAAAAATGGCCTGGGGTTCCCCCACAGTGCATTACCAGGCCCTTTGGGTCTGGTAACGAAGGGAAGAAGACGCCGACGCCACGGAGGAAGATGCCGGACGAGAACACCGGAGGAAGAACCAGAAGAAGAAGATGGAAGAAAAACGAAGGAAGATAGAAGATAGAAGAAAGAAGAAAGAAGAAGCATTTAAATAAAGGAATTGTCAGAAACTGTCTCTTGTCATTTTTAACATTTTTGACAGTTTTTTAGTGAAATGGTAGGCCTTACCATTTCACACAAGGGGGAGGGCCGGAATCTGGGGGTCCCTTGTTAAAGGGGGCTTCCAGATTCCAATAAGCCCCCCAACCGCAGACCCTCCCCATGTTCTCATTAACATGGGGACAAGGTGTTTTGGGGGGCTACCCCAAAGCACCCTCCCAATGTTGAGGGCATGTGGCCTGGTATGGTTCAGGAGGGGGGGCCACTCTTTCATCCCCCCTCTTTTCCTGCGGCCTGCCAGGTTGCGTGCTCGGATAAGGGTCGGGTATGGTTTTTTAGGGGGACCCCACGCCATTTTTAAAAAAAAAAATTGGCGCGGGGTTCCCCTTTGTAACGAGTCCCTTGCTCGCTCGGTTCCACTCTCCCGACACTCCTCTGCTGCTATAGAATCAGACTGCAGACATCTGATTGCTCAGTCATCCAATGCTCCGGGATTAGAATTACAGCTACATGCCTTTCTAACCCAGTTGTGATAGCTCAGAACAAACACCAGGCAGGCTGTATGTAAGTTCAACCAGGAATCTCCTTTATTCAAAAATACAGGCTCTTTTATACACTAACAGTGGAGGTGCATACCTCCGGCTCATATTACTCTAACAATACACCTGTAACCTAATTAACCTAATTAACATGGGCTAATTAACTAATCCCTTTAGACAGCCTAGATGACTCAGACATAACCTTTAGGCCAGACTAGCCGTCTTGTAGCTTAGAACCCCCAATCAACATTATCACAATAGCAGAGTTAATTAAACACAAACAACAATGGGGATCTAATGACTCTTAGATCACATACTAGAGACTTATTTACAATACACATTTTAGCAGACAACAGACAGGTAGCTGGAATTGATGACATTAGCATTTAACAGTAGGAGTCCCAACGGTATGAATCAGTCACTATTCCAATATGGCAAATCCAGGGTCCCCAGAGTCTGTGTGTCCTGGGGGACCAGGACCCGAATCCACAGCAATACCACCTCAAGGGTCCCCAGGCATACAGCTCACAAAGAGCACCGCTTCCCCAAATGCTAGGGCCCACGATTGATCGGCAAGAGGCTAGCATACAGTCCCCTCCAAAAGTCTCTCTCCCAGCTAAGTCTGTCACACCCTTAAAATCCATACCAGACCTGAAGGGTCTGGTATAGATTTTGAGGGGGACCCCACGCCATTTTTTCTTTTAATTTTGGCCGGGGTTCCCCTTAATATCCATACCAGACCTGAAGGGCCTGGTATGGAATTTAGGGGGACCCCCACGTCATTTTTTAAAAAAAATCTTGGTTCAGGGTTCCCCTGTGGGGAATTCCCATGCCGTTTTTATCAATGAACTTCTATGTGTATTGTCGGACCGGCAATGCAATAGCCGCAAGTAGTTTTAAATGGCTTTTTTCCTTCGAAATGTCATTTTGCTGTCAGACTGTTCTAAACACTGGAAACATGTGCCCCTTTACAGGCATACTATAGACACCCCCCCAGGTATGAAATTTAAAGGAATATTACACTTTTATTGTTTCACTTTAAGCATTATTAAAATCACTGCTCCCAAAAAAACGGCCGTTTTTTAAACTTTTTTTTGCATTGATCCATGTCCCCTGGGGCAGAACCCAGTTCCCCAAACACTTTTTATGACAATAACTTGCATATAAGCCTTTAAAATTAGCACTTTTGATTATTCATGTTCGTGTCCCATAGGCACCGTTAAAGTGTTTGCGTGTTCGAACACATTTTTTGCCTGTTCGCAAGTTCTGGTGCGAACCGAACAGGGGGTGTTCGGCTCATCCCTACTTCTCAATAGGAAATCCAGACAAAAAATAGGATTTTTTATAACAGCTTACCTGTAAAATCCTTTTCTTTCGATGGACATCACGGGACACAGAGCCTCAGTAATTACTGATGGGTTATATAGGTATCACTGGTGATTGGACACTGGCACACCCTATCAGAAAGTTCAACCCCCTATATAATCCCTCCCCTTGCAGGGATACCTCAGTTTTGTAGCCAAGCAATATAGTGTATTAGAAGATACATCACGGGACACAGCCTCCCTCAGTAATTACTGATGGGATGTCCCAGAGCAATGCTGTCTGAGGGGGGGGACCACGACCAAGTAGGGTGCAATCAGACCTGAGGACCCTGTACCGCTGCCTGCAGCACACTATGCCCAAAAGCAATATCCTCATGCCCTCTCACATCCACCTGATAGAATCTGGTGAATGTATGGACTGAAGACCAGGTTGCGGCCTTGCAGATTTGAGCCATAGAGGCTCGGTGACGCACTGCCCAAGAAGCACCAATAGCCCATGTGGAATGTGCCCTGATCTGAAACGGAGGAATCTTCTGTTTAAAACCGTAAGCCTGAATAATCAACTGTCGAATCCATTTAGAAATGGTAGCTTTTGACGCTGCCTGTCCTCTACTTGGACCCCCTGGCAGCACGAACAAAACATCTGTTTTGCAAATCTGAGCAGTTGCCTCCAGATAGGCCCTGACTGCTCTTACTACATCCAACGAATGTAGTGGTCTCTCTTCCGGAGAACAGGGATCTGGAAAAAAGGAAGGCAGAACAATGTCCTGGTTTAAATGAAAATCTGAAACCACCTTCGGTAAAAAACTAGGATGAGGGCGCAGTACCACTCTATCCTTGTGTACAATCAAATAAGGCTCCTTACAGGAAAGGGCTGCTAATTCTGATACTCTTCTAGCAGAAGAAATGGCAACCAGAAAAATTAACTTCCTTGTCAACAAGACCAAAGAAATCTGACGTATTGGTTCAAAAGGCTGTTTTTGTAACACAGACAGAACCAAGTTCAAGTCCCAGGGGTTTAGGGGAGCCTTAACCAGAGGATTAAGACGCGTCACCCCCTGTATAAAGTTTCGGACCAAAGAGTGCGAAGCAAGTGGCCGCTGAAATAATACTGATAAGGCTGAGATCTGGCCCTTGATGGTACTCAAGGCCAGCTTCATCTCTAAACCCAATTGTAGAAAATCCAGAATTCTACCTATCACATATCTTCTGGGATGCCAACCCCGGGTTCACACCAGGATATATAAGCTTTCCAGACCCTATGATAAATCATTCTGGAAGCTGGCTTCCTTGCATTGATCAAGGTAGATATCACAGAACCTGAAAGCCCACGACTCTTCAGAACGTGGGTCTCAATAGCCAAACCATCAAATTTAGCGTTTGTAAGGCAGGATGGAACACTGGACCTTGAGATAACAGGTCTGGGCGTACCGGCAGTGTCCACGGGGAACCCACCATCCTTACTATTTCCGCATACCACGTCCTTCTGGGCCAAGCGGGGGCCACCAGAAGTACTGACTTCCTTTCCTGCCTGATCCTGTGAAGGAGTCGTGGCAGTAGCAGAATAGGCGGGAATGCATAAATCAGTGAGAACCGATGCCACGGAATCACCAATGCATCCGTCCCGCATGCAAGAGGATCCTTTGTTCTTGTTGTGAGGGAAGAAAAAAGTCCGGACATTGTGTCCACATGTGAATTATTCTGGTGGGTAACATCAATTTTCTGTAAATTGTGAAAATGAAGCACCTTTCCTAAAGAAACAAAAAAGGAGGGGAAACCTTCATCAATTGACATGTGAAGACATATATTAGTACCGTAAATAACATATTATAAATACTATCATGATAAAAATTATTATAGTGAGCATGAAAACCATGCTTATAACAAAAACAACTCCATATTTTTCAGTGTGTACATAAAAAACCTATAAACTAGGCACTTACATGCACAAACCAATGTTTATATATTTGTGTATCTGTGTGTGCACAGGTGAGGGTCGCAATTAACGGGAGAAAAACTTTCCATGTCAATAACCTTGTGCACATGCATTCACACAGAGACCGTGCTTGTTAGGACTCTAATTTTCTATAAATGGTGAAAAAAACTTTTATTATAAAAATTACGTGTACATATACTGATTAAGATAAAAAAACATATAGAAAAATGTATATTTGTCCTAAACCTGAATCAACAAATCATGGGAATACTAAAGAATATTTATTTGTTAATTACATTAGTCTTGTTTAAAACTTGGATTCCCAGAGATCAGGATAAAAGGAAGAACTCTCACGAAGTGACTTATCTTTTTGAAGAGAAAAGAGTAATGGACATATTTATGTAAAAGCCTCGAGAGGTGGTAATCAAAATAATTACCGGATGTATTGAGTTAAACCCTGCCGAGTATTAAGGCTGCCTAGGTATTCAAATATATCAAAATATATTAAGTAGTATTTAAACATAAACTTGACAACCCCAACAAACGATTATGTGACTGAATGAGATTATGTCGGTTCTAGTGGAGAATATAGTAAAACTTCGCTGTAAGCGTAGCGGCATATGAATGGTTTTAAAAGGGATACCATTTCTCCACAAAGCTGTGAGTGAATATCGCTGTGTCAATGGTCTCTTAGCGGTCAGTAAATGTGTTGCCTTGGTTACGATTTGTATCTAGCCTTTAATCCAGGTGTGGAAAAACATCAGATGGCTTTAAGATGTTACAAACATTGTGTCACTATTTTGGAAGATAACAAGATGTCTAAATAAATACCACTGATCAATAAACGCAAAATATATTAAGTAGTATTTAAACATAAACTTGACAACCCCAACAAACGATTAAGTGACTGGATGAGACTATGTCGGTGCTGGTGGATAGGGATGAGCTTCGAGTTCGAGTCGAACTCATGTTCGACTCGAACATTGGCTGTTCGCAAGTTCGCCGAACAGCGAACAATTTGGGGTGTTCGCGGCAAATTCGAATGCCGCGGAACACCCTTTAAAAGTCTATGGGAGAAATCAAAAGTGCTAATTTTAAAAGCTAATATGCAAGTTATTGTCATAAAAAGTGTTTGGGGACCTGGGTCCTGCCCCAGGGGACATGGATCAATGCAAAAAAAAGTTTTAAAAACTGCCGTTTTTTCAGGAGCAGTGATTTTAATAATGCTTAAAGTCAATCAATAAAAGTGTAATATCCCTTTAAATTTCATACCTGGGGGGTGTCTATAGTATGCCTGTAAAGGGGCGCATGTTTCCTGTGTTTAGAATAGTCTGACAGCAAAATGACATTTTGAAGGAAAAAACTCATTTAAAACTACCCGCGGCTATTGCATTGCCGACAATACACATAGAAGTTCATTGATAAAAACGGCATGGGAATTCCCCAAAGGGGAACCCCGAACCAAAATTAAAAAAAAAAAATGACGTGGGAGTCCCCCTAAATTCCATACCAGGCCCTTCAGGTCTGATATGGATATTAAGGGGAACCCCGGCCAAAATTTTAAAAAAAAATGACGTGGGGTTCCCCCTAAATTCCATACCAGACCCTTCAGGTCTGGTATGGATTTTAAGGGGAACCCCGCGCCAAAAAAAAAAAAAAAACGGCGTGGGGTCCCCCCAAAAATCCATACCAGACCCTTATCCGAGCACGCAACCTGGCAGGCCCCAGGAAAAGAGGGGGGGACGAGAGTACCAGGCCACATGCCCTCAACATTGGGAGGGTGCTTTGGGGTAGCCCCCCAAAACACCTTGTCCCCATGTTGATGAGGACAAGGGCCTCATCCCCACAACCCTGGCCAGTGGTTGTGGGGGTCTGCGGGCGGGGGGCTTATCGGAATCTGGAAGCCCCCTTTAACAAGGGGACCCCCAGATCCCGGCCCCCCCCCTGTGTGAAATGGTAAGGGGGTTCTTACCCCTACCATTTCACTAAAAAACTGTCAAAAATGTTAAAAATGACAAGAGACAGTTTTTGACAATTCCTTTATTTAAATACTTCTTCCTTCTTCTATCTTCCTTCATCTTCTGGTTCTTCTGGTTCTTCTGGCTCTTCTGGTTCTTCCTCCGGCGTTCTCGTCCAGCATCTCCTCCGCGGCGTCTTCTATCTTCTTCTCCTCGGGCCGCTCCGCACCCATGGCATTGGGGGGAGGCTCCCGCTCTTCTCTTCTTCTTTTCTTCTCTTCTTCTCTTCTTCTCTTCTTCATTTTCTTCTCCGGGCCGCTCCGCAATCCATGCTGGCATGGAGGGAGGCTCCCGCTGTGTGACGGCGCTCCTCGTCTGACAGTTCTTAAATAAGGGGGGGCACCCGGTGACCCCGCCCCCTCTGACGCACGGTGACTTGACGGGACTTCCCTGTGACGTCACGGGGAATGCCACAGGGAAGTCCCGTCATGTCCCGTGCGTCAGAGGGGGGCGGGGTCACCGGGTGGCCCCGCCCCCCCGTTATTTAAGAACTGTCAGACGAGGAGCGCCGTCACACAGCGGGAGCCTCCCTCCATGCTAGCATGGATTGCGGAGCGGCCCGGAGAAGAAAATGAAGAAGAGAAGAAGAGAAGAAAAGAAGAAGAGAAGAGCGGGAGCCTCCCCCCCATGCCATGGGTGCGGAGCGGCCCGAGGAGAAGAAGATAGAAGACGCCGCGGAGGAGATGCTGGACGAGAACGCCGGAGGAAGAACCAGAAGAGCCAGAAGAACCAGAAGATGAAGGAAGATAGAAGAAAGAAGAAGCATTTAAATAAAGGAATTGTCAAAAACTGTCTCTTGTCATTTTTAACATTTTTGACACTTTTTTCGTGAAATGGTAGGGGTACTTATGTACCTCCTTACCATTTCACACAGGGGGGGGCCGGGATCTGGGGGTCACCTTGTTAAAGGGGGCTTCCAGATTCCGATAAGCCCCCCGCCCGCAGACCCCCACAACCACCGGCCAGGGTTGTGGGGATGAGGCCCTTGTCCTCATCCACATGGGGACAAGGTGTTTTGGGGGGCTACCCCAAAGCACCCTCCCAATGTTGAGGGCATGTGGCCTGGTACGGTTCAGGAGGGAGGGGGGGCCGCACTCTCGTCCCCCCCTCTTTTCCTGCGGCCTGCCAGGTTGCGTGCTCGGATAAGGGTCTGGTATGGATTTTTGGGGGGACCCCACGCCGTTTTTTTTTTTTTTTTTGGCACGGGTTTCCCCTTAAAATCCATACCAGACCTGAAGGGTCTGATATGGAATTTAGGGGGAAGCCCACGTCATTTTTTTTTTTTAATTTTGGCCGGGGTTCCCCTTAATATCCATACCAGACCTGAAGGGCCTGGTATGGAATTTAGGGGGACTCCCACGTCATTTTTTTTTTTTTAATTTTGGTTCGGGGTTCCCCTTTGGGGAATTCCCATGCCGTTTTTATCAATGAACTTCTATGTGTATTGTCGGCAATGCAATAGCCGCGGGTAGTTTTAAATGAGTTTTTTCCTTCAAAATGTCATATTGCTGTCAGACTGTTCTAAACACAGGAAACATGCGCCCCTTTACAGGCATACTATAGACACCCCCCAGGTACGAAATTTAAAGGGATATTACACTTTTATTGTTTGACTTTAAGCATTATTAAAATCACTGCTCCTGAAAAAACGGCCGTTTTTAAAACTTTTTTTTGCATTGATCCATGTCCCCTGGGGCAGGACCCGGATCCCCAAACACTTTTTATGACAATAACTTGCATATTAGCCTTTAAAATTAGCACTTTTGATTATTCATGTTCGTGTCCCATAGACTTTAACGGTGTTCGCGTGTTCGAACGAACTTTTTTCCTGTTCGCATGTTCTGGTGCGAACCGAACAGGGGGGTGTTCGGCTCATCCCTACTGGTGGAGAATATAGTAAAACTTCGCTGTAAGCATAGCGGCATATGAATGATTTTAAAAGGGATACCATTTCTCCACAAAGCTGTGAGTGAATATCGCTATGTCAGTGGTCTCTTAGCGATCAGTAAATGTGTTGCCTTGATTACGATTCGTGTCTAGCCTTTAATCCAGGTTTGGAAAAACATCAGAGGGCTTTAAGATGTTACAAACATTGTGTCACTATTTTGGAAGACAACAAGATGTCTAAGTAAATACCATCGATCAATAAACGCAATAAAGCTGCATGCAAAAGCATGCAGCTAAAAAATGTAGCTAAAATAATTCAGTGAAAATGTAACTAGATGGCTGTGTCTATGGGTAAGGTGATCCATGGTTACACTAAGGAATGAAGAGTGTGACAGACCTCATAGAGCTGAGCGAAAATCCATGTCATATGTGTCAAGCTATGTAAAAAATAATAACCAAAAAATAATAACCATTAAACAAGGGTATTACTGTGTCTATGTGTGTAGCCAACTATGAAAGTTGTATGTAGCTAGAAAAAGGCTCTTAACTGAACATAGCCACACAACAAAAATAGGGATAGATTTAAAAATAGAAATAGATCGCGGTGTCACCACGTCCATAGACACCGTGGGCTATAAGAATGAGTGAAGCCGAGGTGTTTGCTCAGCATTTTCATATAAGTTTCACTCTGTTAGCCCTATTACTGAGTTAGATGGTCTGCGTGTCTTTATTTTTTCAAAAATTAAAAATTAAAAATCTACTAGACCTAATATAAAGGTCAATTTCCAAAAATTTAAACATAAATAATATTATTTATAGTAATATGTAGTAGAGGAAAAAGTGAAACTAGAGGATAAACATGTGTGTGTAAGAGCAGACTCAAAGTGAATATGGATCGCTGTGTTGCCACGTCTATGGACATTGCGGTCTATGAGATCAGGTATATAGAGCCAAGATATTTGCTCAGCTTTCAGTGTAAGTTTTACCCTATTGATCATATCGCTGAACTAAATGGTCTGTGTGTCTTCATTTATTTGTTAAGGAGTAGGGGGTTCACTGAGCTTTGTATGGAAAGCATAAACATAAATGGTATTGTTTTTAATCATGTTTAATTATATTATGTTTTGAATTTACTTGTTGCTGTTATATTGTAGATGTAAAGATAACTTGACCCATAATTATGGCTACAGTAACGAGTAAATATTTGGGACCGATGGGAGTGTATATTGTCATTACCATGAGAGGTCTTTGAAAGGGAAAATTAAGCTAAATAATGAGTATAGAGACTATATAATCACAAACCAGAATAAGTAAACCATGTGTTAATCATAGTAATAAGAAACATCCCATTCGAAGTTTAAGCCAAAAGGAATTCTAGTATTTAAAGAAAAAATCCAAAAAACTTCACGTTTGCATAAGAGATGGAACTTATCTCCTCCTCTAATAGGCATAACTATTTTTTCTACTCCTTGAATAAACAAGCTGGAGACATCTTTTTGGTGTACGAAAATCCAGTGTTTGGCCACATTTGTTAATTTATCTTTTGCTATGTCATATAAATCGATCTTTTAGACGCCGTGTAGTGCGGCCAACATACTGGATTTGACATATGTCACAAGTGATGACGTACACCAAAAACTGTGTGTTGCAGTTAATGAAAGAGGGGACTTTAAAAATTTTGCCATTTGTACATGAATGTATATTTCTCTCTACTTTGATGTGACGACAGTAATTACAACACCTTTTTCCACATCGGTAATTCCCCGTTAAATTCAACCAATTAGTTTTATCTTGTTTCCTTGGGAATAAACTCAGTGATAGGGAATTTCCTAGAGTGGGTGCCCTCCGGGAGACCACTTTAATGCCCTTGGACAGGACCTTCCTGTAAACTGGGTCATTGTGCAAGATAGGGAGATATCTGTTTATGATATTCTTTATCTTGTTAAATTCTGAGCTAAAGGGTGTAGAAAAAATTGGGACACCCGCTGGAATTTTGCTGGAGGGTTCCTTTTTATTTCTTTTTTGTGTGCTCTCTTCTAAAAGAACATGTCTAGATATTTTACTGACAGTATTGAGAGATTTTGTAATTAGGGATTCTGGGTACCTGTGGTCTTTGAAGCGTTGTGCCATGTCATGAGATTCTGCGTGAAAACTTTCAGGTGTACTGCACAAACGTTTTAGCCTCAGAAACTGGCCATATGGTACCCCTCTGATGGTGTGTTTAGGGTGTGCAGAATCAGCTCTAAGGATGGTATTTCTCGCTGTGGGCTTTCTGAAAAGACTAGTGTGAATCGCATCTTCCATCCCTGTTAATCTTACATCAAGAAACACTATACTGTTGGTTTCCAGAGTTCCCGTGAAGTTTAGATTGAGATCATTGTCATTAAAATAGGAAAGCCAAACATTGATGTCAGCATTGGCATCAGATGTGATGAATAAAAGATCATCAATGAAACGACAGAAGAATACTGTGTCTAGTCGGCGGGGGCTATTACATCCAAAGATGCGAGACCTCTCCCACCAACCCATAAAAAGGTTGGCCAGTGAGGGTGAAAATTTTGCTCCCATGGAGGCCCCGCATTTCTGGAGGTAATAGCCCCGTCAAACATAAAGAAGTTATGGGTCAGGAGGTATTCCAAAGCTTGTAAAATGAAATCTTGTAATACTAAAGAAAACCTCCCAGATCTTTTCAAAAACCAAGCAACCGCTTGAAGACCCAAATGGTGCGGGATGCTAGAATACAAGCTAGTGACATCGCAAGTGATCCATCTGTAGTTGCCTTTCCACTTAAAACCTTGGAGTTTACCTAAGAGCTGTTTAGTGTCTCTCAAATAGCCTGGTAAATCAATGGTTAAAGGTTGTAACTGAGAATCTACCCATTCTCCCAATTTTTCGTTTAATGAGCCTATGCCAGCTACAATTGGTCTGCCTGTGAGGGGGTTGAGACCTTTATGAACTTTAGGTAGATGATGAAATATTGGTGTGATGGAATGTTCAGGAATGAATAATTCTTTATCCGTGGGTGAAAAAAGGCCAACCTGTATTGCCCTGTCAAGGAGAGCAGACAGTTTGGTCTTAAATGTGGACGTGGGGTTACATGAAAGTTTTTGGTACGTGTGTGTGTCTGACAGTTGGCGTAGAGCTTCCTGTCTGTATGTTTCTGCATCTAACACTACCACAATTCCCCCTTTATCCGCATTTTTAATCACAATACTATTATCTATTGTCTGTTGATCCTTTGTTCTTGCCACAAATCTGTCTATCTGTTTGTTGAATCGGGATGCAAAGAGATCTACATCTGGAACCCCCCATCTTTGGCATATGGCCCAAAAGACATCGGGATGCAGAGACCATTCCCCTGGAAGTAACTGCTGGCAACTTAAATAGTCTGCCTGCCAGTTCTCTATACCCGGAATGAAGACTGCCGATATGCATGGCACATGCTTCTCTGCCCAGACTAAGATCTGGTTCACCTCCTTTTGAGCAGCTCGGTTCCTGGTGCCTCCCTGATGATTGACATAAGCCACTGCTGTGGCATTGTTGGGCTGGATCCTGACCGGGCAACCCTGTAGCCTGATAGTCCAGGCCTTTAGGGCTAGATATAACGCACGGATCTCCAGAATGTTGATGGGTAAGGTCCTCTGTGTTTTGGACCATACCCCCTGAACTGCAGACTGTTCCTGAACTGCCCCCCAACCTGACAGACTGGCATCTGTTGTTACCACCGACCAGGTAACCGGCAGAAAGGATTTCCCCTTCTGCAGGTTTTCAGGTCTGATCCACCAATTGAGGCTCTGACGCACCGCCTGCGACAGGTGCATCGGAAAGTCTAATGCCTGAACCTTCTTGTTCCAGGCCGACAGAATACTGTGTTGCAGCAGTCTTGAATGAAACTGAGCATAAGGAACTGCTTCGAATGAAGACACCATCTTTCCTAGCAGCCTCATACAGAGGCGGACAGAAGGACCCTTCTTGGTCCTGACCGTCAGAATCAGCTCCCTTAAAGCAGCGATCTTTGCCTGAGGTAGAATACTTTCTCCTGGCTTGTATCTATGGTCAGACCTAAATACTCCAGTCTTCTTACTGGTTTTAGGAAAGATTTTTCTAGGTTGAGCATCCAACCTAGGTGTTCCAGATACTTGACTGTGGTTCTCAAGTTCCCGTTCAAGGAGGCTACTGACCGGTCTATCAGGAGCAGGTCGTCTAGGTATGCTATGACAGCTATACAATGAGCCCTTAATCTGGCCAGAGGAGGAGCCAAGACCTTCGTGAACACTTGAGGTGCAGTGGCTATCCCAAAGGGCAGAGCCACAAACTGGAAATGGCACCCTCCTATCTCAAAGCGCAGAAACTTCTGATGAGCAGGAAAAATGGGAACATGCAGATATGCATCTCTGATGTCTATCGATGCCAGAAATTCTCCTCCCTGCAGGGTGGAGACTACTGTCCGAATTGATTCCATGCGGAAGGATTGAATCCTTAGGAATCGGTCCAGATCCCTTAAATCCAAAATGGGTCTGACATCCCCATTTGGTTTTTGGACCGTAAAAAGGTTGGAATAGAAGCCCAATCCCTGGTCCTTTGCTGGAACCATCATAATGACCTCCTGCGACAAAAGTCGCTCTAATAATAGAAGGAGCGACTGCTTCTTCTCTGGGTCTCTGGGGACACTTGATCTGAGGAACCGAGGAGAGGGAACTTCTGAAAATCCAGCTTGCACCCTAAGGTTACTGTGGAGATTACCCATCTGTCCTGGAAGTCCTCCTGCCAGAGCTCTGAGAACTGTCGCAGTCTTCCCCCCACTCGAGCGAGCGGGGGCGCCTCTTCATGAAGAGATCTTAGTGTTTGGTCTCGTAGGCTTCTTCCACCAGGACTTCTTTTGTCCCTGGGGTTGACTCTTGTTTCTGGGCCCAGATGGATGAGGCCGTCGAGACTGCCTGGAGGATGAAGCCCCTGGCGCTGGGGAAAGAGTCCGTTTGAAAGAGGGATGCTTACTCTTCTTCTTAACAGGTAAGAGAGTACTTTTCCCACAAAAGATTCTCTTGATATAGTCATGCAAGTCTTTTCCAAACAACCTTGCACCACGAAATGGAAACCCAGCCAGCAGCTTCTTACATGGTGCTTCGGATGACCAATTTTTGAGCCATAGGATTCTACGTATATGCACCAACCCCAGTGAAAGACGAGAGGTTTTCACGATAGAATCCCTGATGGCATCAACAAGATAACATAAGGCCGCAGGAAGGTTAGCCAACCCCTGGGCCTGCTGTTCAGGTAATAATTTGATAACCTGCTTAAAGCGGGGTTCCACACAAATTTTGAACAATATCTGTATGTATTCTCTTCCTTGCCTAGATGCTGACATGCCGTTTAAAAAAACTTAAATCGCCGTAATTACCTTTTATTTTTCTATTCTTCTTTGCACTTCCTGGTTCTCCTCCCATGGGAGTAGGCGTGTTTCTAGCCTCTCCCAGACTCCTGGGAGCTAGTCTCAGGCTTCCCAGGATGCTACTGAGCATGTGCTGGAACGAGCGGTGAATGCTGGGAGCACAGCATTCACCACATCCAGGAAATAAATGCTTGTGGGCTTCAAATGCCCACAATGAAGATGGAAACCCCTGCAGTGAATAATATAAGTTATTCTTTCCGACAAAATCTGACACAGGCGGACATATTACACACAATATGTGAGTATGTAATGCTGAGAAGAAAAGTTTGTGAATGAACTAAAAAAAAACAAAACAGATAGATAGGTGGACCCCCGCTTTAACATGGTCTCTTAAGTATTGACAAACTCCAATCGCTGCAACTGCAGGTTGAGCCACTGAACCTGCCAAGGAGAAAACATCCTTCAATAGGGATTCCATCTTTTTATCTACAGGATCCCTGAGCATCTGAGCATTGTCTACCGGACAAGTCAGACTACTATTGACGGAGGAAATAGCCGCATCAATGGCCGGTATTCCCCACATTTTAATAAACTTTTCTCCATTGGATAAAGTGTTGAAAACTTTTTCGGCGGAAAAAAACGTTTATCTGAGTGATCCCACTCAGAATAAATGAGCTTTTCAAGTAAATTATGAACAGGAAAAGCCTGTGCTATATGAGGAGGTTTCAGTGACCCTAAAGAAGAAGAGGGTTCTTTAGCTGATTCAGATATGGGCAACTTAAATGTGGAGCGGACCAATCCAGTAAGGATCTGCACTAAGACTTTCTCCTCCTGGGAAGTCGCAGAGGGTCCCTCTCCACCTGATTCCTCCGAAGAGGAATCATCCGTCCCATCCCAATCCTCTGAAAGCGATTCCTCTCCTTTATCCCAGAGCTCCTCTTCCTGAGGGTCTTGGGAAACAGAGGAAGGCCTAGTGTGTTTTCTTCCACTGAGTGAAGATGTAATCACGGCCATTAATCTTTCCTCTAAACCATTAATAGCTGAGGAAAAAACCTCCTGTGTAATGTATACAGGGGCTGAAGTGCCAGAGGCAGGTATAGCCCCTGACCCCAATGGCTCTCCCTGACTAGCCATCCCTGGCCCCTCAGGGGGGGAGGATGCTGCAGAAAGGGGGTCCTCAGAACCTGAACGAGATCCCCTAGAGTCTCTGGTTCTTGGGGTGTTTGAACGTCTTCTACCCATAGTGCAAAGCAACAAGGTGGAGGTATCACAAAATGAACACTGACTGCTGAGCGATGTAGTCCGGCTAAAAGCCTTGCTACCCCAATGCCCAGTCTGGTGTTCCCTAGTAAATGCTGCCTAGGAGAATGCCTGTGTCCCACCTTACATGCAACCCTCAGCTCTGTGTCCCTCCGAAGGCTGTGTGCACCTGTACAGAGTGCCTTTAATAGCCTGCAGCTGGCCTGTGTGGGCATCTGAGCACGCTGTGCTGACGCCCCACCCCCCCCTCTACCGCCCCCCCTCATATTTAGAAAAAACGAGCGCTTCCTGCGCTGGCCGACCCTCCGGACACAATATGGAGGAAAGGCTAGGGGAGGGGGAGATAGAAAAGAGGCCGGTAGTGATGGGCCTGTACATGTGTAATGGCAGCAAATGGCGGCATCGGCGGCAGTGATAGAGCGGTGTACAACCACCTCACAGATACCTGCAGCCTCCCCCTAGCGTGGGGGAACATTCCTGAGGAGAAATCCCCCCATCCCATCCTACCTGGAGCCGGCCGGAGGAGCTTGTGCAGCGTGGAAACTCAGAGACAGACATCAGCATGAGAAGGTATGTGCTCTTGGCAGCCCCCGGTGGTCACAATAGGCATAGCATGCATTTACCTTAAAGGAGAAATCCTACTAGAACTAAAAAATTCTGTGGAATCTCCTCTTACCTTATCCAGCCGCAGGGTTCTGTTATACAGATCCAATCTTCACCTCTCACGGTGGGCTCCGTTTGAAAAAACCGTCAGAGACTGGGGCATCCTACAAATAGGGGGATCCACAGTTCTGGCCCTGTAAAGCACCCGGCTAGAAATTAGGCTAGAAAAACCATTTTCTAATCTGCAGGGTCCAGCTCTCTAAAAAGAGAAGCGTTACAGGTAAAACCTTATTTCTTCGGACACGAGGCCCGGGTACCATCCAATTCGGCCTAGAAAGACACTTTGGAATAGATCCACTTCGCCTGGCCTGCCCCAGTATAGGATATAGGATAATCCCTTTGGAGCTCAGCACAGGACATCTATACACGTCCATCACCTAAGACACTGGTGTAAAAACTGAGGTATCCCTGCAAGAGGAGGGATTATATAGGGGGTTGAACTTTCTGATTGGGTGTGCCAGTGTCCAATCACCAGTGATACCTATATAACCCATCAGTAGTTACTGAGGCTCTGTGTCCCGTGATGTTCGAGAAAGAAAGTTGATTTTTCAGGGGAGGCACAATTAACATTACTAAATGTTCCAAAATCTTCTTTTTTTTAATTTAAGTTCCATTTTAAAAACAAATATATTTTCTACATGCATTTGTTTTTGTTCATTTTTTTTCTTATTTCATATTTATTGGTAGCTTAAACTATAAAAAAAAAGCAAAAAAAAAAGCAAAAAGTTTTAATTTTTTTTTTTAAGACTTCATTTCATTTGCAAATAACTTTTCCATAGTTTGTACCTGAAATGGATATACAGTATATATAAATATCTATATTTAGATATCTCTATCTATCTATCTATCTATCTATCTATCTATCTATCTATCTATCTATCTATCTATCTATCTATCTATGGATATTTATATATATATATATAGATATATCTATATATATATATCTATAGATCTATATATATAGATATATATATCTATATATATATATATATATAGATATATATATCTATATATATAGATCTATAGATAGATATATATCTATAGATATAGATATATATATATCTATATATATTAGAAGACAATAACGTCAGTGCCTTACTTGTTCCTTTCTTCTCCAAAAAGTTGTTCCAGAAATAATAGACAAAGGTGAAATGTAAAAATGGCACAGCAGTCTTGCTGGTTACAAGGCCTTGGGGATCGACCATTACAAGTTGCAGTGGACATGTATAAACACCAAAAAGTATGCTTTAAAAAAGATATATGTACTGTATTTCATTGTTTAACACAAGAGCAGCCATGACATACAGAGCAAGTTTTGATACTTCCTTGTCACAATCTCAATAAACTAAATTAGGACTAAAAATATTAATTATTATCTATCTTTTCTATCTATATTTAGAACTAGTGCTGATTGTTGAACTTTTATTTATCAGATAACCGCTCTCAAAAATGTAATCAGCTGCAATGAAAGAAACATGGTATGTTATCTGCTATATTTTTAAATTCTTCTACATGATTTAGTAAATCTATGTTTTAGCAATTTGTTTTGACAACTAGTGGCTTTTATCTCTGTTCCCATCCATAGCATAAATTATTTACTAATACAGGATGATTTATAAAAAAATTCCTTTTGTGAAGCAAATCAAATTGAAGTTTGTCTCCTCAGACTGCAAAATTATTGTTACATTCATTCTTATTAAAAAAAAGTTTTGAACATTCAAGCAAAAATGATAAACACTATTATCACCACTTCCATGCACTTCCATAACATGTCAGCATTTTTGACACAACACAGTTCATCCTCCAAAACCCATTTGCCTTCAGTGCATTTACAAGACTAGCTGCATTGTGCCACAGATAGCCGATCAACACCTAGAAGTGGAAGGCTCAGATCTGCAAGGTTGAACTTCTATTATTACCTTAATCAGTATGCTTATTAATGCAAATAGCTAATAAAAAAAAATCAGATTTCATTAGTTTAGTTTCTTCTAGTAACCACAGGGAGCTAATGATAATTTAAGCTCCCAATTAGTCTTTGATTAGTACACTTCCTAACAGGAGGTGTATTCCTTGGGGCTGAATTACTAAAGGAGCAGAGAATATTTACTTTGCAAAGTGAATGTTTACTTGCCAAAGGGATAGGCTATTTATCTTGACTTCAATTTTTCACTCTTTATGTATTTAAAGTGAAAACGGTTTCACCTTATTTACTGGTAAACCAATTATAATTCTCTACTTATTTTAGCTAATCGACTTTAATAAGCAACTTATGATTCAGTTATCATTCTTGGAGGTTCACTTAGCAAGGTCACTGACCTTGAACAAGTATGACTATAAGGACTTTGGACTTACAGATCTGCACACATTACTCAAAAACTAATAAAGCCAGTTAGCATATTGTTTTCAGAAAAAAGTCAGTAATGACCACTTCTTTATTTCTCCCATATTTGGCATGACAGGGTTACATTAATGCAATCTAGGGGAAAATGGAGAAGGATGAAGGTCTGAAGGTTATAGCCATCTAATGTGTACAGCTCTTAATGCCTCAGAAAATAGGAAGCTTGTTCCTAGAATACTTTATTGGTTACACGGCCTCTATTGGTTGGTATGGCAAAGAGTAGGAAAGCACAGACTAGGATAAAAAGGTGAAGGTTAATACATTCAAGTAAGTGTGCTTGTTCCAGATCAAAATAATAAAATCAATTGTTAGCTCAAAATAAGAAAAGCACAAGAAAAAAAAAAGCTTTACATGCCTTCTGGTCATACCATCAGGCTTGGTAAAAAAATATTGACATTTCTAGGGCAACCTGCTAACCTATACAGATTCACTATGTTCAAACCTTTTAAATTATGAGAATCTATGGTGATTTACTAAAACTGGGGAGTGCAAAATGTGGTGCAGCTGTGCATGTAACCAATCAACTTCTAACTTCAGCTTGTTCAATTAAGCGTTGAAAAAAAATGGGACCTGATTGGCTACCATGCACAGCTGCACCAGATTTTGCACTCTCCGGTTTTAATAAATCAACCCCAATGTGCCTTAAGGTTTGTTATTACAAGAAATAGATTTTTTCATTATTTGATCAAAGACTAACAATTATTTCCATTCTGATTTCATTGTACAGTTACAGAATATGTTTTTTTTTAGCTACAAGTTTAATGAATCATATCACCATGAACTTTATCATTTCTAATTAAAGAAAACATTTTCATTAATGATCTGCAAATAACTGCACAGAACAGGAATGAAGATGTCACAAAAGCAAAATCTATTTATTTTGTGCGCTCCCATGCAGGAATGGTTTACAATCCATAATAAACCTGTAAAATTACTGGTAATAAAGGATTGTAATTAGTGATAAAACCTTGTTGTTTAGTGAGCCAAGTCATCATCTTTAGTTTGGTTTTTATTGGCTCTAATCAGGATGAAACCTTCAGCAATGTCAAACTGCTTCCAGATGCAGTTGTTCTCTACAAATGTTCAGTAACAAGAACTATTTTGTAACTGTTGAATGAAGTACACAACATGATTCACAAATGACTTGGCCTTTGTAGAAGAGCTAATAAAATGCAGTTCTGCCAAAAATAATGTTGTTGAGAGATTTTACCTTCTTTATTGCCATTACAATCTAATTGGGTTAAAAAATATGAATGCAATCTATACACTGGGGGGAGAACCGCTGGGGGAATCTAGGATGGAAAAGGACATGGGGTCCTAGCAGATGATAGGCTTAGCAATGGCATGCAACGCCAAGCTGCTGCTAACAAAGCAAACAGAATATTGGCATGCATTAAAAAGGGGATCAACTCCAGAGATAAAATGATAATTCTCCTGCTCTACAAGACTCTGGTCGGGCTGCACCTAGAGTATGCTGCACCAGTCCTCAGGAAGGATGTGCTGGAAACGGAGCAAGTACAAAGAAGGGCAACAAAGCTAATAAAGGTTCTGGAGGATATTAGTTATGAGGAAAGGTTGCAAGCACTGAACTTATTCTCTCTGAAGAAGAGACGCTTGGTGACTGGTGACCCCAGAATAGGGATAAAACTTTTTCGAGGAAGGGAGTTTAACAGGACACATGGCCACTCATTAAAATTAGAAGAAAAGCGGTTTAACCTTAAATTATGTAGAGGGTTCTTTATTGTAGGAACAGCAAGGATGTGGAATTCCCTTCCACAGGCGGTGGTCTCAGCGGGGAGCATCGATAGTTTAAAAAAACTATTAGATAAGCACCTGAACAACCGCAACATACAGGGATATACAATGTAATACTGACATATATTCACACACATAGGTTGGACTTGATGGACTTGTGTCTTTTTTCAACCTCATCTGCTATGTAACTAAATGAAAAATACTAACAAAAAATCACTAAAATTTCATATACACTATTATAATATGTTAAGGTAATTTTAGAAGTTATTTGCAGTTTTTATTAAAAGACTTATTGGTGATTCTTCCTTAAAGTGGATGTAAACTCGATTTTTTTTTTTTTTTATGTCATAATGTAATGAGTATAAGATTTCCTATCATTTGAGCCCAGTCTTGCCACAAAGAGTTAATCCAGCTCTGAGAAATCCTCTTTTATTGTTCAGTGAGATCAAACTTGACAAACAGAGAAAAACTTTGTCAAATCCTCCCCCTTGCTGTGAGTGACAGGTGATTTACATATCTCGTGCACTAGCCTAAGACATGCATTATTTTTTAATTCCCACCCCCACTCTTTTCTTCAGCAGCTCTGCAAGGATTGGCTGTTCCACACCTCAGCATGATTTGGCATGCTGAAGTCATGTGGTTACTTTCCTGTCTTTTCACTGGATGTTAGAGATCATAGCAGAAGTTCAGTGTAAGAAATACACAGAAGAAAATGTCTACTGACATCACGACTCCACCCACTGAGCTCCAGACAACAGACCCACCCACAGAATCTGCAGTTTTTCGGGTCTAATAACAGACAGAGGGAAGAAATTTGACAGGTAAAGATACATGCAGTAGGCATGTATATCCTTATAGATAACCCCTATGACAGTAGTATAGAAAGGATGACATTGGGTTTACATCCACTTTAAAAGTCTTTGTTTAGACACTTCCTGTTACAGGAGGTGAATGCTTCCAAATTGCTCTCCTGTACTGTTACACTGTCACATGTGCTTTAGTGGAGACTATAACCTACCAATAAGGAAGCTGGTCCAAAATAATGATGTGTAACTGGTGCTGGAGAAAGTGAATGCAGGCATAAAGAGACTGGAAGAGATCAGCAGCACTAAGATGAAACAAATGAATAACAAACTTGTGAAAACAGTATTTTATGAAAGAAAATGCAATTGTTTTGTTGCAACCACAATCCACACAATTTAGTCTCTATTCCTCTTCTGTCCAAAACCAACCTCCCCTTCTCATGAGTCCTTTGGAATGCCCACTCTGTCTGTAACAAACTCACCTCTGTCCATTACCATTTTTTTATTAACTCCTTTAATCTATATGCTGTTACTGAAACTTGACCAAGAATCAGTTTCTGCCTCTCCTGCTTCAGTCTCCCATAGCAGTCTTCTTTGGACTCACTCTCCCAGACTCAGTGGATGGAAAGGAGGTGAAGCTGGAATCCTTCTATCCTTACAAAGCACTTTATGTCTAGGTTCACATCTATGCGGTTGCAGTGGATGTGTTTTTCAGGCACATTTTGCGGTGCATTTTGCTTTTCTGATTCAGTGTTTGATGTGTTTTTGCATGCAGTTTTCATGCATTTTGCGTTTTGTGTATGTATTTATTTTAAAAACACTATACATAGCTGGCTGCTAAGGAACAGGCTGTGAAGTCAGCAACCACGTCCTTAACAACCAATAAATCATCAGCTCTCAGCGGGGTTCCCCACTGACAGCTGAATGTAAAAAAATTGCCGGAAAAAAAATGTGAAAAAACCCCAACCCAACCTTCAAATAATTCAGCTAACTCCTTCATGCATGATGCTGGGGGTGTGACAGGAGTAGCTGTGGACAAGGAGGCAGGATAAGCCACTCTGGCAGCTGCGGTGGACTGCGCACTAGTGCCAGCTAGGGTCATGGAGGATGAGGATGATTTAGTAAGCCAGTCCACCTCCTCCTCTGCATGCAGTGGCTGGATAGCATAGGCAACATCACTAAACAGAGACAAAGTGCCTTGCCTGAGGATGGACCATGTGAACCTTTGCCCGTGGACACAGATACTGCTGGTCCCCTCATAGTGGCATGGGTACCGTCCACCTCTCCTTGTTGGCCAGACATGATGGGAGGGCCTTTTTGCCCAAACTTAATAGAAACTGGAAAATGTGTGATTGAATGCACTTTATTGAATGAAAAGTGATGTTTGGTGCACTTTAAATTGAAGACTGATGCTAACAGAAATGTAAAAATGATAAAAAAAAGTTTAAAAATTAAAAAAAGGAGAACAACTGCGTCGGAGTCAGAAAAACTGCTGCTGACAATTAAAAAAAAAGGCTGCAGGCAGAGGACAAAAGAAATACAAAAAAAAAAACAAACAAAAAAAAAAAACGCAGCAACCAAAAAACAAAACAATCAATGTTATGTAATGCTGTGTTAAACATTGCACTACACTAATACACTACACTGACACTACACTATACTCACACTATACTGACACATTACACTATACTCACACTATACTGACACACTACACTATACTCACACTATACTGACAGTACTGATAGTACTGATAGTGTGGGACTATAAGCACTGTTTCTACTATCACAGGTTTTCATTCTAAAAGTTACTGTATCTTTTAGAAGGAAAATTGTAATTATTTATACTGTAGCATAAACAATACTGGGAAGCTTGCTGTAAGCTGCATACTTTTATTGCCCAATATATTTAGACCCCTTTCACACTGAAGGTGCTTTTCAGGTGTTTTAACGCTAAAATAGCACCTGTAAAGCACCTGAAAAGCGGCTCCCAAGCCTCCCCAGTGTGAAAGGCTGAGTGCTTTCACACTCGGGCGGTGCACTTGCAATCAATGGGCAGCACTGACGAAGCACCTGCAAAGCACTTCAGCAGCGGTGCTTTGCGGGTGCTTTTAATCCCTTGTTCACCCCTTCTTTGGGGTTAAAAGCTCCCCGCTCCTGCCCGCACATCGCCATTAAAGCTCTGCTAAAACCTAGCGGTGCTTTACTGCTAACGCAGCCCACGCCCCAGTGTGAAAGGGCTAGTATACAAATATCCCTTCTCAACCTTCACATGTGTCTGTGACTATTTTAAAGTATCCAAAAGACATTGCAGTAATTACCTGATCTGATATAAACCAAATGAAAAAGTATCATCTTATATCTATGGCTATCTCTATACTACTTTATAAAAAGTCTGTGTTTAAGCCATATGGCCATGACATGATATTTGTTTTGCCGCTTACCAATTTAAATAGATTGATATAGAAAGTCTGCAATCCTAATATGCAGATATTCCTGTAAATCAATACAAATGTGACCCAAAAAGAACATTAAAGTGTCACATACACACTGGAATACTTATTAGCGGTGTAAATGTGTAAAGAATAAATCAAAATGGTAGTAGGTGAATCTGACACATTAATTTCCTTTACAAGTCCTCCCACCCCTTGATCTTAGCTTGGCTATGAAATCAGTAAAGCCTTATTTTCCATTTTCAGCTTGGTTATGTAATGTTGATGATATATCTCAACATTGGAAAGCTGATACAATTAAGATCAAAGGTATCAAATGGATACTTCAATTTATAGTTTTTGAGGGGGGGAATCTTCATTGAGCTTGAATAAAATGAATGCCCTTTTCGGTTATCACATCATATTAATTTTTTTTTGTTAGTCACACTGGTTTAGATGCAACCATCTAGGCCTTCTTTAGATTTTACACAGGCTTCTTAGAATAAATTATTTTGACTGTTAAACTCCTTTCCCCTTTTCATTTTTTTTACCTTTATTCATTTTTTTCCAAAATAATATTATATAAGAGGGAATCTTATATAAAATATACAACGTACCTTTTTATTTTTGTCTTATAGGTAAAAATTATATATCAAACCACTTTGAATAAATGCATTGACTCATTCTGTAATATGTCATAGTTTCTTACATCACAAGGAACGTTTTTAAACTGCCAATGAGAATGTCAACAAGGTTTTTAAGCCCTTGTATAAACAACGTTTAGGTCCAATGAAAAGGGAAACTATAATAGTCAATAATCCCTTTATCTTCAAAGGAAACTACTGTATTTATAGTTTCAGGAAAGACAAAGAATCTTTGGTCAACTTGGCAAGGTATTGAGGGAATTAGGATTGGTTTCTTGGCAGAATTTATCACCTTTAGAATTTACTGGCATATAAAATGTTGATGCAATGGTACTACACACCTAAAAACCTCATGAGATGTATCCCATGTAAGAAATCTGTGCTTGCTAAGCTAAGTCTCTTGTGGGTTCTTTATACCATATTATGTGGCAGGGTTCTTCAAAGGGTGTTCGGCAACATCCAACATTCGCAAAGTTCTTTCTGCCTTGGACTATGCTAAATGACATTTGTCTGGAAACCTTGCAAGTATAACCTTAGATACTGAAAAGCTTTTAAAAATGTCAGCTTCAATGGCTATTTATGGTTTTACGGAGATTTGGTTTTACGGGTCGCCTTGTGGAATTTCTACAAAACATGTACTCCAGTCCGCTAGCTAGGAACCTCGACTCAGATGGCATTTCTGATCTGACACTATCCCCCTAAACAAAGGAACATGATAAGGGTGCCCACTCTCCCCACTTCTTTTCAATCTAGCTCTGGAGCTGCTGGCGTGCTACTTATTATATTCGGCCCTGCTTCACGGTGTCAAAATTGGCCACAGGGAACTTCGCATAATGCTATTTGCAGATGATATGATGATCTTCTCTGTTACTCCTTCTGCAGATGTAGGTGCCTTACAGTCCACCCTAGCTTTGTTTTGCTCCTGCTCAGATCTACGTATTAATTATGATAAAAGCGAGGTACTGCCACTCAACCCTGTTGGGATGAGATAAGTCTTCTCTATTCCCCTATTCCATCATATCACCTACAGTATCTGGGAACCCTCCTCTTTGTATCAACTTAACTTTCCTCCTTTGATAACTAAAATTGTGAAGGAATTGGAGGCTTGGGTGAACTTATCCCTGTCATTTTTTGGAAGATGCCATCTAGGTAAAATGGTGAGCTTTCCTTGCCTCCTGTAACCCCTACAAACTATCCCCCTCTTGTTAAAACATAAGGATATTCAAATGCTTGATAAGGTGATTGCATCTTTCCTTATGATCTTGTGGGTATATTGCATAGTAAATTACAATTCCTGCCAAGGACTCTTCAGCACAACGTTCTGATCTGAGACATTATTATTGCATGGTGGGCGATTCGGAAAAAGCTTAAATTATCCTTCTACATTTCTAGATATCTTCCTATGACATGGGAACCCCGGGGGGCGTGACCGGATGTGAGCCGAGGAGGGCGCTGCAGAGAGGAGCTCCAGGAGTGTTGGAGCTTCATCTTCATCCATCCGAGTATTGGCAGATGGATTTGGACCACAACTGCCTGTCGAACTCTGCTCCCTGTGCTGACCCATACCACTATTTTGTGGCCAGACTACCTGATCGACGCACACCGCGGCCTCCGGCCTAGTCCACAGTCCGCCACCATCTTGGCTGTTCCTGGCACCATCCTCAGGCTCAGAAAAGGGGATTAATTCGAGAGATAAAACAATAATTCTCCCACTCTACAAGACTCTGATCTGGCCGCACCTAGAGTCTATCCAGTTCTGGGCACCAGTCCTCAGGAAGGATGTACTGGAAATGGAGCGAGTACAAAGAAGGGCAAAAAAGCTAATAAAGGGTCTGGAGGATATTAGTTATGAGGAAAGGTTGTGAACACTGAACTTATTCTCTCTGGAGAAGAGACACTTGAGAGAGAATATGATTTCAATTTACAAATACCATACTGGTGACCCCACAATAGGGATAAAACTTTTTTGCGGAAGGGAGTTTAACAAGACTCGTGACCACTCATTAAAATCCGAAGAAAAGAGGTTTAACCTTAAACTAGGTAGAGGGTTCTTTACTGTAAGAGAGGCAAGCACGTGGAATTCCCTTCCACAGGCAGTGGTCTCAGCGGGGAGCATTGATAGTTTCAAGAAACTATTAGATAAGCACCTGAATGACCACAACATACAGGGGTATACAAGGTAATACTGACACATAATCACACAGATAGGTTGGACTTGATGGACTTGTGTCTTTTTTTTTACCTCACCTACTATGTAACTATGTAACTATGTAATTCTGCCATCCTCCATCCTGGCAGCACTGCACCACTCCTGCCTGCCTCCCCAGCATTAAACAGGACTGCCTGAGAGTGAGGCCTAACGACACAGGCTGCCTTCTTACCAGCTGTGGTCCACGGCTGGCCACCATTTTGGTTTGATCTGACCCCATCCGCGGGCTCTGAGAGGTGTAATCTCTTCATCTGCCTACCAGGTAATATTATACCATCCCTGCCCTCATCCTCATCACCTAAGAGGACTGTCTTGAATGGTGGGTTAGAGATACAGGCAGCCTTCTCCCTACCCAGCGGCCATCTTGGCTGTCCCCGGCGCCATCCCAGGGCCCTGAGCAGCATAGCTTGATCCTTGCTTATACCCTCATCCTTTAGGTGGCCTGCCTAAGAGTGCAGCCTTAAAAACTGCCCTTTGCCTACCAGCTACTTACAGCCAGCCCACCAAAGAGGAGGCCCCAATCTATTGCAGGAAGGGGTCAATGCATCTTAACATTCAACAGTGTTCCTTACCCATGATCCTGATCCACCTGGGAGCTGCTAGGTACAAGGGGGCTTAAAGGAATCATCACATAGATTAAGATCATTTAGGGGGCGTGACCTGGCGTTCAGGCAACATGGTTGCACTCTGAGGATACACAGGAGAGTCGGCTGCTTTCTGGCCTGCTGACAAGCTGCAAGTAAGACAGATAATGGGGAGACTATCAAAAAACACTCCACAAAACAGATCTCAGCGTTCTACTTCCACCTCCTCCCAGCAAATACCAGATAACTTTAAATCGAGATTCTCATAAGAGAATCAGTACATCATTGGGCAAGCTGGTGACTTCCTGTCATGGTACCAACCCCTCCTGGACCATACCAAGCCACATGCCCTCAACATGGGGAGTTGGTGCTTTGGGGCAGGGGGGACCTGTGCCCCCCACCCCAAAGCACCTTGTCCCCATGTTGATGAGAACAAGGGCCTCTTCCCGACAACCCTGGCTGTTGGTTGTCAGGGTCTGCGGGTGGGGGGATTATCGGAATCTTGGAGCCCCCTTTAAAAAGGGGGCCCCCAGATCCCACCCCCTACCCTATTTGAATGAGTATGGGGTACACCGTACCCCTACCCATTCACCTGGGGAAAAAAGTGTCAATATAAGTCATTGCGCACCGTACACATTGCATTACAACGGGAGAGAGCGTCGAGTCAACATCGGAAGAAGAGAAGAGGGAAGAAGACAACGGAAAAGACCAGGCAACCGCTAGCAAAAGAGCGGACAAAAGAGCAGAAGATAGCGGAGGAGCCTGGCAGAAGGCACCTGACAGCGGGAGAAGAAGTCGGAGAGCGCAGAGAAGAGGCCGGAGAGATCAGAGAAGTCAGAGATCGCCGAAGTTGGAAGAGACCCCAGAGCTGCCTAATAAATTACTTTAAAAACCTGTGTAGTGTGTTTTTTTTATTGACACTTTTTCCCAAGGTGAATGAGTAGGGGTACTCATTCACATAGTGTGGGGGGCCGGGATCTGGGGGCCCCTTATTAAAGGGGGCTCCCAGATTCCGATAGGCCCCCCGCCCACAGGCCCTGGCAACCAACGGCCAGGGTTGTCGGGAAGAGGCCCTTGTCCTCATCAACATGGGAACAAGGTGCTTTGGGGTGGGCAGTGCAGGGCCCCCCTGCCCCAAAGCACCAACCCCCCCATGTTGAGGGCATGTGGCTTGGTATGGTCCAGGAGAGGGGGGCGCTTGCTCGCTCCCCTTTCCTGACCTGCCGTGCTGCGTGCTCAGTTAAGGGTCTGGTATGGATCTTGGGGGACCCCCATGTCATTTTTTTTTTTGGTGTGGGGGGTTCTCCTTAAGATCCATACCAGACCGAAGGGTCTGGTATAGTCTTGGGGGGAACCTCACGGAAATTTTTTTTAAAATTTTTGCTGGGTCCCCCCTCTAAATTCTCAGCACACAAGTCACACCGCAAGTCGAATCCTCTTGATCCGACTTCTGGTGTGACCTCTATTCAAATCAATGGGCTCCCATAGGGAAATGCGGCTGAAAGCCAGCGCGGAGTAACGTGCATTGGATTTCATGCAAAGCACGGATAAAATTGCGTTTTTAACACCACTTTTTTCCTGGCGTCTGTACTGGCTTTACAGCCCTTTTTAAACATCTGTGGGCATGTAGTCTAAAGGTTCCACACCCATGGATCTGGTTTGTTAGTCTTAAGGCCAATATCTACTCCTTTTATGACACAACATAATGTCCTATTCATTGATGATAACCAGTACAAGTCCAAGAGAGGAAGGGAGGAGAAAAAAGGGGAGAAAGAAACATGATTTTTTTTTCTTTTCTTTTCTTTCCCCATTGAACTAGTAACATGGCTCTATATGCTAGTTTATACTCTCACTGAAAGATCAACAGTTCTTATGTGCTTCCTTCTCTCTACAGGCTTGGACTAAATTATAAAACTATGATGTATACCCCCCTGCCTATGATGTATTTCTCCTGCTCACATTACCGCTTCCCAGATGGGTAAGGATGCAGATGTCCATTGACCCCTTTATTACACTGAACTTACTGAATTACATTTATTTGGTTTATAAGTTCTCTATAGTTGACTATATATGTCGTTATTATGTTTTTTCTGCCAGTTTGTTACACTAAATGTTTTGTGGCTAGATTGATAGTTTACTTCAAACACCCCATTATCACTAATCTACATATATTTCATAATGTCAGTAAATAGCCAGATATGGCCTGACTCTCCTTCAATGTTGTCAATTCTCAGTTATCTAATCAACCACCTTTTGAGTGGAGCCTTTGACACCATTTAGCTACTCACAAGAGTTCAGTATCAAAGGTTGTACACATCATTTTACCTTTATTTACCTTATTAATGGGTTCTTTTTTTTTGTATCACAGATTACATAGTTACATAGTTACATATGGTGCCAGCCAAAAGTATTCACCCCCCTTAGCATTTTTCTTGTTTTGTTGCCTCACAACCTGGAATTAACATAGATTGTTTGAGGATTTGCATCATTTAATTTACAGAACATGCCCACAACTTTGAAGATTTTTTTTTAATTGTGAAGCAAACAACAAATAGGACAAAATAACAGAAAAAAGTCAATGTGCATAACTATTCAACCCCCTTAAAGTCAATACTTTGTAGAGCCAACTTTTGCAGCTATCACAGCTCCAAGTCACTTTGGATAAATCTCTATGAGCTTTCCACATCTTACCACTGGGATTTTTGCCAATTTCTCCTTGAAAAACTGCTCCAGCTCCTTCAAGTTAGATGATTTGCGCTTGTGAACAGCAATCTTTAAGTCTGACCACAGATTTTCTATTGGATTGAGGTCTGGGCTTTGACTATGCCATTCCAACACATTTACATGTTTCCCCTTAAACCACTCAAGTGTTGCTTTAGCAGTGTGTTTGGGGTCATTATCCTGCTGGAAGGTGAACCTCCATCCTAGCCTCAAATCACACACAGAGTGGTACAGGTTTTGCTCAAGAATATCCCTGTATATAGCACCATCTATCTTTCCCTCAGCTCTGACCAGTTTCCCAGTCTGGACCACTAAAAATCATCCCCACAGCATAATGCTGCCACCACCATGTTTCACTGTGGGGATGGTGTTCTTTGGGTGATGTGATGTGTTGGGTTTGCGCCAGACATAGCATTTTCTTTGATGGCCAAAAAGTTCAATTTTAGTCTCATCAGACCAGAGCACCTTCCTCCATACATTTTGGGAGTCTCCCACATGCCTTTTTGCAAACTCAAAACATGCCAGAGTGGCTTTCTTGTGACCACTTTGCCATAAAACCCAAATCTATGAAGCGTATGGCTTATTGTCGTCCTATTTACAGATACACCAGTCTCTGCTGTAGAACTCTGCATCTTCTGCAGGGTTACCTGAGGTCTCTATGTTGCCTCTATGATTAATGCCCTCCTTGCCCGGTCCGTGAGTTTTGGTGTGCGGCCGTCTCTTGGCAGGTTTGCTGTTGTACCATGCTCTTTCCATTTGGTTATGATAGATTTGATGGTGCTCCTAGGGATCATCAAAGATTTGGATATATTGTAATTCTCAACAACATTCTCCCTTACTTGTTTGGAGAGTTCCTTGGTCTTCATGGCACTGTTTGCTTAGTGAATAACCAGAAAATTCCTCTAGATGGGACTTTGAAAGGGAGACGTGAGTAACTAGGAGGTCACAAAGGAGTGCAAAAATATAAAGTTTTAATTGTTTAAGGTTAAAAAGGGGGAAGTCAATTTCCTGTACAACACATAAAATATGCAGGATGCAGATATATACATATACAATTTATAACAGCAATTGTTAACAGCCACCATTGATCTGTTGAGAAATAGTGAAGACAACAGAAATATCCAACGTTTCAAGTTTGCAATATTAATTCTCTTCTTCAGGGGTAGGGAGTGCAACAGGACGTGAATACGTCTATAATTAATAAAAGAAAAGGTGTAAAGATCTATATATACGCAATATGTACCAATATGTTTAGACAAGCATAAAACATTAAATTTTTCACTGACCGTGTAAATTGCATAAACATTCAGTGTATCTTGCATCCAGTAAAAGTTGCTAAAAGCAGGCTGCAGTCAGAAGCCCACACAAATCCTAATCCAGGGGTAGGAGACCGTGACTCTGGCACATCAAAGCCCAGGAGGGAAAACGTCACTCGCAAGGGGCATCCCACAGAGACCCTCCCATATTCCTCTGTGGGTTGAAGCAATAATAATCGTTATAAAAAACAAGGAGAGACAAATAATCTATTTTATAAATCAAAGCTAGAGACACTGAAAAATATATATCTAGAATCTATATATGTCTAAATATATATGCAATTCAAGAAATCTGCGGAATATGTGTCAAAGGCAGAAGACATGGCATATATGTATATATATATATATATATATATATATATACCTGCCCAGGCACTTTCCTGGATCGCACAGGGTTCAGTAGAAGCCTTTTGAAGGTGAAGGTAAGCAAGCCACAGTATACAGGGAAAAACTCCTGGGTGTTACCAGAGAGCAGAGAGCCTGTGCATAAATAGAGTAAAAGGAGGGGATAAACAAAAGGGAGCAATTTATTTGAAGAGTACACATGACATGAGGTGAAGTGTTAAATCAACTACTGGATGGTCAGTAGGATCTCTTCAGAGAGCAAAGTGTATCAAAAAGCTGTTTAAGTATAGTAGTAAGGCAATTACCTGTAAATGGCTGGTGGAGGTCCTAGATGCTTCAATGTGCAGCATGAGAGTGTCAAATGGGCTACTGTCAGGTTATATACAATCGGGTGGAGGTAATAAACCAATCATCCAGGTGGAAGGAGGAGGGGAAACCCCGGGGCGATGCACCCCGGGACAAAGGCACGCGAACGGCGCCTCCGACTCACTAATTTTGATGTTTTCCCTCCTGGGCTTTGATGTGCCAGAGTCACGGTCTCCTATCCCTGGATTAGGATTTGGGTGGTCTTCTGGCTGCAGCCTGCTTTTGGCGACTTTTACTGGATGCAAGATGCACCCCCCCACCCCTGAAGAAGAGAATTAATATAACAAACTGGAAACGTTGGGTATTTGTTGTCTTCACTATTTCTCAACAGATCAATAGTAGCTGTTAACAATTACTGTTATAAATTGTATATGTATATATCTGCATCCTGCATATTTTATGCGTTGTACAAGAAATTTACTTCCCCCTTTTTAACCTTGAACCATTAAAACTTTATATTTTTTACTCCTTTGTGACCTCCTAGTTACTCACTGCTCCCTTTCAAAGTCCCATCTAGAGGAATTTTCTGGTTATTCATTTATAATTAGGGATGTGGGTAAGTGCAGTTTCTGTCTTGTGACAACTAGCACCATTCAATCAATTAATTTACTAGTTGGTTAGTGGTGCCTCTTGCTTAGGTGTTGCAGCCTCTGGGCCTTTCAAAAAGATGTGTATATGTAATAACAGATCATGTGACACTTAGATTGCACATAGGTGGACATCATTTCACTAATTATATGACTTCTGAATTGGTTGCACCAGAGATTTTTATGGGCTTCATAACAAAGGGGGTGAATACATACGCACATGCCAATTATCAGTTTTTTTATTTCTGAAAAATAGTTATATGTATATATTTTTCTAATTTTATTTAAATTTGGGTTATTTTTTCTCACTTTCTCCAGTTCCCCGATATCCTTTTTGAGAACTGGTGCCCAAAACTGAACAGAATATTCCAGATGAGGTCTTACTAATGATTTGTACAGGGGCAAAATGATATCTCTCTCAAGTTCATACCTCTCTTAATACAAGAAAGGACTTTGCTCGTTTTGGAAGCCACAGCTTGGCATTGCATGTTATTATTGAGCTTATGATCTACCAAAACTCCCAGATCCTTCTTCACTATGGATTCCCCCAGTTGTACTCCCCCTAGTATGTATGATGCATGCATATTCTTAGCCCCCAAGTGCATAACTTTACATTTATCAGCATTAAACCTCATCTGCCACATAGTCGTCCAATTAGACAGTGCATTGAGGTCGGCTTGTAAATTGAAGACGTCCTGTAAGGATGTTATTCCACTGCATAGTTTGGTATCATCTGCAAAGACTGAAATGGTACTTTTAATCCCAGACCCTATATCATTTATAAAGATGTTAAAAAGTAAGGGAACCACCACTGAACCTTGGGGTACACCACTGATAACCTTAGACCATTCAGAGTAAGAATCATGAACCACTACTCTCTGAATTCTGTATTTTATCCAGTTTTCTATCCATTTACAAACTGATATTTCCAAGCCTGTAGGCTTTACCTTTCACATTAGCCTTGTGTAGGGAACTGTGTCAAATGCTTTTGCAAAATCCAAGTATACCACGTGCACAGCCACCCCTCTGTCCAAGGTCTTACTTACCTCTTCATAAAAAAGAAATCAGATTTGTTTCACAACTTCTGTCTTTCATGAACCCATTATGTCTGTTGCTTAAAATATTTTTTTCCAGCAAGAACTCATCTATGTGGTCTTTTAGTAAACGCTCCAGTATCTTCCTGACTATAGAAGTTAAACTAACAGGTCCATAGTTACTTGATAAAGACTTTTTAGGCACAATCCAGTGGTACCATTCCCATCATTAATGAGTCCCTAAAAAATAGAAACAATGGCTTTGAAATGACAGAGCTCAATTCTTTTAGGATCTGTGGGTGGATGCCATCTGGTCCAGGTGCTTTATCGACCTTTAGTCAGTCTAAATATTTCTGGACCATATCACTTTTGAGCCATTGTGGATCATTTGGGGCTGTGTCAATACCATCCCCATTATGGACTTGTGCTCCCCATGCTCCTTTGTATACACAGAACTGAAGAATGCATTTAATACATTTGCCTTTTCTTTGTCCCCAGTCACCCACTCTAGATTCTTTTTTAAAGGGCCTACATGCTCAGACCTGACCTTTTTACTACTAATATATTTGAAGAATTTTTTCCTACTATCTTTTGCAATCTGTCGCTCGTTTTGAATTTTTGCATTCTTGATTTCCTTTTTAAATATTCTGTTTTATTCTTTGTAACATTTACCTTTCAAAATTTTTTTTTTTTTTTTTTTTTTTTTTACTAAAGTTTTGCAAAATCATTTAAACAGACTTTTACATTGTAAAATAAGAAGTCTATATCCATACAACGCATAAGAGAACGAGTTTCAGATAGGAATATTTAGAAACAACTGCCTGCAGTGGGTACAGGTATATCTGTTAAGCCCGCGTGGGGAAAGCGCCACCCCTCTCCGGACACCCCATCTGGGAACTAACTGTGTCGTATCGAGAGGAACGGTACTTCCAGCCCACAGATTCCCTGCTATATAGATTATCGGGGCTGTTATCTTCTAAAGCCTGTTACCCACATGGCCAGGTAATATTCATAGAGAATTAGATGCAAAATAAACATTGTATTCATTGTGCATACATAAGGGACAATGGTAGAGCATTCCTACATGTATATTGTTCAGAATAAAATTTGTTAATCAAAGCAATACTGTTATGTGTACAGGGTTCCCAAAAGAGAGACTAACTGGACCGGACCGCCAAGGGGATTCATGGGATCCCGCCAGCAGTCCGAGTAGCAGTCCCCCTCGTGCACCCCACGGGGGAGGTAGTATGTCAAAATGTACTATGTGAATAGAAGGGACTAGGTAGTCCCTGAAAGAAAAGAAAGGAAACGTGTTAGGAGGAGAAGGAGAAGAAGTGGAGATATTTAGTGTCACGGTGGAGGAGGAGCACTACCTAGTCCAGGTTCCATTCCTGGTAGGAGCGGTATGTTACAGTACCTTGCCCACGGTTCCCATGTAGTATTGAATCTTTCAATTTTATCAAGCAGCTTCGCTACTATTTTCTCCTGGGACATTATCCATGATACTTTTCTCTTACAACATTGGAAGGACACTGTGGGCCTTTTCCAGGCTTTAGCAAAAGAAAAATCCTAGTACTGAAGTACCTAATATACAGGGTGACTCTGTAGGTACTTAAAGGTCACTTGTGCCAACGTCCCCGATAGTGTCTTAGAAGCATCAAAGGACTAAAAAATGGGACTTTTGAGGCACAACTGTAATGGACTACAAAAGGTATGTAAAAAGGTTAAATTTTATTAATAACATACAAAGAACATGGGGAATGGACATGGACATTTAAAAACAACACATCAGATAAAGGCATACAACGCATGTAGTAACACCATTGAGGATCCTATCCTGCAGTCTCCTAAGTGATTCTAATACTCATAACAGTACATTAAATTCCAAATATAGGAAAAGGGTAGACTTCCCCTAGAGGGTTTGAGATTGAAGGAGCACTGCAGGTCTGGTATTCCAAAGTGGTGTATTCTCCAATTGCTCTACATGTTTCACGTTGACAGAGAACGCTTCTTCAGGAGCTAGAGGTTTGATTGAATATAAAAAGGAAAAGATGTATTCGCAAGGTGGACTTAATCAATGGATCGCTGAGAACGATCAAGAGTAAAGAGTTTTCCAAGCTTTGGCTATAGTAATTTTGGCCCCCAAAAAAATAAAGAAGTAGAGACTTTGAGAATGCTTAGATATATTAGGAATAGCGTGGTTAAGTAAAGCTATGTGGGGGTCAGGAGCTACAGATATGTTCATTAGAGTGCCAATAGTTCGGAAAATTTTCTGCCAAAAAGATCTAATGCGGGGACAGGACCACCATATGTGGAGCATTGTGCCTTCCAATTCACAACCTCTAAAGCACAGTGGAGATGTCCCAGGATAAATCAAAGCCAATCTGATGGGTACATAATACCACCTTGACAAAACCTTAAGGCTGGCCTCTATAAGAGAGATGTTACAAATACCTGTGTATGAGCGGGTCCAGACTCAGAACCAATCCGTTGGCGTCCATGATCCACCAGTGTCCTCCTCCCAGGTCCTAGCGTATGTCGGTTTGTCTAATTTCGACATAAGTGCTGTGTAAATCACAGATATCCCACCTTTCTGGTTGGAAATGTTAGAGCACCAATGTTCATACGGTGTAATTGAGGGAGACTCGGGTTTATTAGTCCAAATAGAGTTTAGGAAGTGGGAGATTTGGGTGAATCTTTCAGAGGCAGGTATTTCCAGTTTGCATCTACAGTAGGATAGGGTAAGGGGGCCTGCAGGTGTGAGGAAGTGGCCTATTCTGTAGAGGCCTTTGTCTGTCCACCATCTAAATGCCCGTATGTCCAATCCTGGTGGAAAGTTAGGGTTGTGAAAAATGTGGGAAAGAGGTTTTAGAGGGGAGATCAGGGCCGGTTGTGTGAATAGTTTTGTGCAAAGCGCAATGGAATGTGACAAAGTGGGGGCCATTATTGCTGGTCTATTCTTTGGGTTGCACCCCATGAGGAAGTCAATAGTGTTGAGGGGCGTAGCCCACCTTTCCATAGATAGCCAGTCAGGCTTTGGGCCCCTACCGAAGATCATGGAAATTTGTGACAGTTGGGCAGCCCGATAGTATCCCCATAGATCAGGCAGACCCAATCTACCCTGTGATCGTAAGCGGAGGAGTATGCTAGATGGACATCTGTAGCCCTTATTTCCCCAGACAAAGTGGATTATCTCAGATTGTAATTTATGGAGGAAACTTTTCATAAGAGGGATTGGGAGGGATCGGAATAAATATAAAAGGAGGGGTAATAGTGTCATCTTAATAGCATGTACTCTTCCCAGCCAGGACAGACCACATCTAGCCCATTTTTCGAGTTCTCCTCTACATTTGAGAACCAAGGGGGGGTAATTAGCTTTATATAGACTACCTATATCCGGTGTTAGGTGAATTCCTAGGTAAAGGATAGCTGTGGCAGACCAGGAAAAGTCAAAATTTCTAGTAAGTTGCGAAAGAAGATCCGACGGTACCGTGATACTTAAAGCAGTTGATTTATTCATATTTACCGTCAGTCCTGAAATTGCGCTAAATGACCTCAGAACCCTATATACAACTGGAGTGGAGATCAAGGGAGATGGTCATCCGTGTAGAGAGCACATTTGTGTTCCTGGTCTCCACAGGTTACCCCTTTAATATCAGGGTTTGTTCTGATAGCTATGGCCAGAGTTTCTATCACTATCGCGAATAAAAGGGGGGAGAGTGGGCATCCCTGTCTGGTACCTCTTTTTATTGGGAATGAGGCCGAGTATCTACCCATCAGTCGAACTTGTGCTGATGGGTTTGAGTACAGTGAATTTATTAGGTTTAGGAAGTACTGGTCAAATCCCCATCGTCGCAGGATGTCAGACAGGTATGTCCATTCTATCGAGTCAAATGCTTTGTGTAGGTCAATCAACAATATAAAGCCCTTTTGGGGGGGACCCCCCTCCCATTGGGATTGCAGAAAAGAGATAATGTTTATGGTCCTTCTAATTTGGTCTGGATCCTGTCGGCCAGGGATAAACCCTACCTGATCTTTGTGAATGTACGTTGGAATGAAGCTCGCCATCCTGTTAGCTAGAATCTTGGTTAAAATTTTGATATCATTGTTAATCAGGGATATTGGGCAGTACTTCGCAATCTTGCTTGGGTCCTTACTTGGTTTGGGGATCACCGAGATGTATGCAGCATTTAAGTCTGTCCCCAGCGGAGAACCTTTCCTAAGGAAGTTCAGAAATTTAGTTAGATGTGGGGCTAGGGTGGTACCAAATTTTTTATAATATCCAGTCGAGAACCCATCCGGGCTTCAGGGTAGGATCCGAGGGGAGGATCCGAGTTTTAGTGATTTTATAGTATCCAGAACCTCCGCCTGGGTGAATGGGCTCTCAAGTAATTCCCTGTGATTGCCAGCCAAAGATGGCAGTGAGAGGGAGTCAAGAAACTCCTGCCGAGATTTGCCCACCGAAGGTGATTTAGGTTTATAAAGATCCGCATAAAATTGAAGAAATGCTTCCATGATCTTACTTGGATTTTGGGTTAGATCCCTGGAATTCAGCGTTATTTTGGGGAATGCTAAGGGGCGATGTTTAGGGTTAGCTAATTTAGAGCCGATCCTATCCTTTTGAGAGTAGAACTTAGCTCCTGTCCACCTGAGGTGTTTTTTAGCAGCTGTTGTTAGGGTCAGGTTGAGAAGAGCTCAGGCCCTATCCAGGTTAGCTAGAGATTCTATGGTAGGTTTATGCGCCCTGGCTAGAACTCTGAATTCCTCAGATTGTTTAAGCGTATCAGCTTTGTGTTCCCCCTTAAATTTGGCTGCCATTTGTATTAGTTTCCCCCTTATTACCAGTTTGTGTGCTGTCCAAACTGACTCTGGTGAGATATCAGCAGTTGTGTTGATGCTAAAGTATTCCTTAATGGAATCCTCTAGAATGACGCACTGAATAGGGTCACTGAGAATGGTTTCCTGCAGTCTCCAGCGGGGGGGTTATTGCACCCGAGGGTTTTTTCTTAATCAAAGTGACCATTGAGTGGTCCAAAAGGGGTGAATCTACAATCTTGAATTTCACTATCTAAGGGATCTATAGGGGCGAGTGAAGAAGTGGTCTATCCTGGCGTATGAGTCATGGGGTGCTGAGTAATGCGTGTAGTCCTTAGAATGAGGATTGGTTTCCCTCCAGATATCAATTAAGCCTTCTTCATGTAGTATTTTTGCTATTTGGACACTCTGTCTGAAGGGACGTTTGGGTTTTGGCTTCCCAGAGCTAGTTGAGTCCAGGGAGAAATCAAATACCGTATTAGTGTCTCCACCAAAGAAAATTGTGCCTTTTAGGTGTGGGCGGAGTTTGTGCATCAGGGATTCAAAAAATGCTTTTTGGCCCTTGTTGGGGGCATAATAGGAGACGAACGTGTATAATTCTCCATCAATATTCCCTGATACCAGAATGTAACGTCCCATAGGATCAGATACAGTCTCTGGCTGGGAGAGATTAACATGTCTGGCAAAGCAAATGGCAACGCCTTTTATTTTGTTGGAAGCTGAGGAAAGAAAAAATTGAGGGAATTGATGATGCAGGAATTTGGTTTGATAAGATATAGGGAAGTGGGTCTCTTGAAGAAAGAGAATGTCAGCATGCATGGACTTATAAAGTTGGAAGATCTTTCTACGTTTGATGGGAGAGTTTAAACCCTGAGTATTATGTGAGATAATATTAAGGGTGGGAGTCATATTGTATTGATCAGTCATGTTGTTGTTAGAGTGGTGCAAAGCTTAGGAAATACTTCTTACCTTGCTGATGAGGGATGTCTACTCCAAGTAGGAGAGAGGGTGTGTTAATTGCAAAGATGAGACCTGGGAGGAGAGGCCGGAGGCGGACATGGAATCTGGGAGCGCTCATAAGCATAGTGTAGAAGAAGGAAATTAAAGAGGGGTGAAAGAGAGGAGAGAAAACGTAGTTGTTACATTAACCAGTATCGTTAAACTTTCCTGTACAATATTATAACATAATGTCAAAATAAAAGCTCGGGGGTCCCCAGACCCCCCCCATATCCCGGTGCAGGATGGATTAGCCATACCTAACCCTTTAGGGGACTGGCTCCCTACTAGTAGGGCAGCCAGCCAGGGAACCAGGGGCATAAATTGTGCACCTGGAACCTACTGGGGGTGCATTGAGACCGCCACGGCCCCGCCACCTGTAATGCAATGCAACTTTAGACTATCTAATAATCTATATCAGAAAATGTCAAAGAGAACAGAGCGTTCCAACTGTGAGGACAACAATAACCTAATTAACAAACCAAGTACTTTTAAGACTGTGCTCTCTCCACCCGGGGTCCCCACCCACTCTCCAAGGGGCCCAGGGGGGAAAAATCAGGCTCTTCACGGGGAGGTAAACAAAGCCCAGGGCCACGAATAGGCTGCAAACCCAGAAAGCCTAAAGGGAGTATCAGCTGTTTAATAGAATCAGTGATACTTGACCTCCATGCCTGTGTTTATTAAGTAATGTGAGCATTTAAGTACTTCAGACAAAATTTGTGAGCACCTTGCTAGCGCCCATAGCGCCTATTTCAGTTCAGTTGCGGGGAGAAGTGTGTCCAGGGATAAAATTCCATTAAAAATGTCATCTTGGGGACTTCCTCACAGTGGGAGGTTGTGAAACCTGAAAGGTCCGTCCGGACCGAAGGAAGGAAAAAAGGAAAATGTAAAATCCCGGATCCGAGATAGGATCCTAGAGAGAACTCAGACTTCAAGGAGGGATGTTTTCTTTAGAGTGTTTAGAGCTCTGCTTGAGCCAGGTAGGTTGCAGAGGACTTGCTGGAGGTGGCCGCTTTGTTGATGATGGGGTACTCCTTTCTGTCTGGGAGTGCGCTGGTTCTTGTGGCATCAGACCTAATTGAAGCAGCAAACATTCTCCTTCTGCAAGCGATGAAAAGCCAAAACTTTTATTTCTGTAGGAGAAGTTCAGTCTCAGCGGAAATGACCATCGGTATGTTATAGCTTTCTCGGTCAGAAGTTGGAGCAACGGTTTGAGAGAATGTCTCTTCTGGACCGTGTATGGTGATAAGTCTGTGAAGATTTGGATTTTGTGTCCCAATAATTTTAGATTATCCGATCCTCTGGCTCTCCTCATTATCTCTTCCTTAACGGAGAAATAATGGGGCTTCACAATGATGTCTCTTGGGAGACCATCAGAGCGGGGGGCTTGCAGTGCTCTGTGGGCTCTATCCAGCTCCGTTCGATATTCAGCTATATCAGGCATGAGGTCTTTCAGCAGGGTTTTCACCGCAGTATGTACATCTATCTCAGTTTCGGGGAGACCGCAAATTCGAAAATTGTAACGTCTTGAATGATTTTCGAGATTGACGATTTTGGCAAAAGCCGTTTCAAGTTGGTCTTGCATTTCTTGTATTCTGTCTGAATTTTGGTTGATACGTGCAACAGCTTGATCAGCCCTCTTTTCAATCATGTCTATTCGCTGCCCCAGTTGCTGCAGGTCCGCATGGATGGAGGAGGTTACTTGGTCGGTGTTCAGGGCCAGGCTGTGCTATGCATACTAGCTCATTATGCCTTTGTCTTGCAGGTTTTTTTATCTTGTGTTTACAACCACTTTAAGGAACCTCCACCTTCCATATATTCTGTCATTGGTTCCAACATGGACCAAGACAGCTGGGTCATACCCAGCCCCTTACAGTAATTTATCAACCTGGTCCACCACATGCCAAACCCTGGCACCAGGGAGAAACCATTTGGTTAAGGCGAGCCTGGCGACAAATTATTCTATCAGTCCTTCTGATTATAGAATCCCCTATTACCACCAACTGTCTAGGCCTACCTGCACTCCCCTTACCACTCCTACTAGATGGGCTGCTCTCCCGGCTGTTAGGGGTAGCAGTGACATCCAGGGCTGCCACCTCTGTGTTTGCCACCGCCACATCTTTACTTAACTTGGCAAATTTGTTTTGATGAACAAACACAGGACTTGCCTTCCTTTTTTGTGAGCCCCTTCCACTCCCTCTAACTACATTAACCATCTTCTTACTTGACAATCCTGACTTGCCCCTCCACCATCCACATCAACCCTATTGACCACCTGCTCAGCAAGCAGAGGACCCTTTTCAAGGTTGTCCTTTCTGCCCAGTGTTGCAACTTGCTCCTCCAGATCTCTAATGTGGGCTTCCAGAAGGGCAACCTGCTCACATCTGTCACAGCGGTATCCATCCTGGAGCCGATGCACCAATTTTGTATACTTGTGGCACACTGTCCACTGAGCAAAACCTTCAACCCTGATAGCACTCATTTTCCAGTTACAATATAATTACTTATAGGAAGTTTAAGATGTTACTTACAGCTTAGAAGACTCCTGTCTTAACTCCTGTTTTCAACTCCTGGTTATTAACTCTGTATTCAAAATTTACTTATGTTCACAAAATTCAGATGCAAGCCAGCATCATCAGGGAGCCAGCTCCAAAGGGGGTTGTATAGACCCTTATATACACCTGTGAACGATTAACCACTCCCCTTAATTAGCAAAGAGGAAAAAAAATGCTGTTTAAAAAGTGTCAGAAAAAGGAGGGAAAAAAAAGTGTTTTAAAAACTGATAGCAAACTTATCAGATAAGGAGAAAAAACAAAAACCCTTGCAACCACAAGCAGTCAAAAGCACAAGTCCTGGTTACTATGTCTTCATCATTTTACTATGGCACACTCTTCCCTAGGCAAGGGATCTCTTTTAATCTCACATAATTACAGAGGGTTAACATACCTGAAAAAAAATCTCAAATTTTATGTGAGCTTAACAAAGCTAAACCAGACAACCCCATGCTTCCCTAGAGCATGGAACATAAGGTTTATGGCAAACCAATGGATTGAAACAAATGATATCCCTATTCAATTTAGACTCCCAACTAACTAAAACCCTTTAGGACCTACAGTTACAGTTCCAACTTCCTGTGAAGCGCCTCCTTTATTATCATACCAAATCCTGTTGTCCAGGTTTTGCCTGTCCCTTATTGATCGCTTAATATGACCGCGCACCTATTGAATTTCTGATATATACAGGCATCTGCTATCTGACTTCATTTCTGATACTACTGAGTTACTCTTTACATCTTGGTGCAAGGACCTCCTGAAGGAGGAACTCGGGGTCAAGCTTTTAAAGGGCTACATGAAAATACGCAAACTCATGATCTGTGAAACCTGGAGGTAAATGCAATTCATTCCATTTCTTCCCTCAAAATCTCCCTTGCAACTTTATACATGCCCACAATGTGGATCTGAGAAGCCTTCACTTCTGGTATTGTGCCCCAATCTCCAAGTTCTTGCTTCGCAGATCCTGACTTGCAACACTGCTTATTTAGAACAATTTATACGTAAGTATTCCAGGGAGATACACATCTTGTTTCTCCTTGTCCCTACCTTTTTTTTTACCATCTGGGCAAAACACCAGATCCGATTCGGTATCTTTTTTTAAATTTTTTTCAGATATTGTATACATTTTCTCCTGATGAGTGGCAACTGGCAATGAAAGCGTTGAGCCTATCCAATGTCATCATGTTCCCAACACATAGCTTGACTTCAACTATGATTCATCTTCATCCTATAACCCATTTTTATTTCATTACCAAAACAAGCATTTGGTTTTTTATACCAGCTACTTTCATGGGACACTATGCGATTTCAGATGCGTGCATCTATACATTTATGAATTTTTCTTTTTTGTATGTCATTGTTTTGTATATAGATTCAAATACTCATGTTCAATCATGTATCACATGTTATGAGGTATGCTTTGTTTTTATGTCAATTAAACAATTTACATAATTTCTCCTACCACATGACTTGTGCCTCACTCAAAGGCCCAAAAAAACCTTTCTTTTTAACCTCCAAGTTCTGGGATCAAATTGATGATTTAATCTTAAACATCACGGGACAACGTGTGCCTAAAGACCCCCTTCTGTTGCTATTCAGCTATGACCAGTCAGAAGTGCGGCATCAGAATGACAATAGAGGTAAAACCTTTACACCTCAATGGACACACCTTTGCCTATTGGTGGCCTGCAAATCCATTCTAAAATTATGGACAATCTCTTCACCACCAACCATTACCAAAGTTAAACGGGATCTTTCAACGCTCCTATACAGAGGAAAACTTGATGTCAAAATGCAAAATCATACTCCAACCAAACGTTTCTTTGTCAGATGGAGATCGTTTATTAGCTTACCTTTTTGTCGTCTGAAATAGCTTCACTAATGGTTTCCTTCCAATATACCAAGTGGTACTCTAAAACAAATTTGACTAACTCTTTGGCATACTTAAAATGTAAAAATTTATATTGTCAGCGTTAAGCGGCTCTCGTGCTCTTTCTGACTCTATTCCATTTCCCTAGACCTGTACACTACATTAGGGTGAGTTCCCCTTTCTTGCCTGTTTTGTTTTGTTTTGTCTCATCAGTGCATAATTGTTTCTTTTAATACCTTTCAGGATTTGTATTGGCCCTATCTAGATTATTATACACGTCTAGCCATGTCATTTTATTTCATTTGCCGCAGCAACTTGATTTTAGATTTGATATGTCATTGTCATCCAAGAATCCCATTAGTTTTCTCCCCAGCTATATGTGAGACAATGCATTGTTAGACAAATACAATTCCTAGTTATATTGTCTAAAATGACTCTACTTGAATTGAAGGTTGTGCTTCTTCGCTCTTCTTCTTGATACTATATGGTGTTGTACTAATAATACATGTAAGTCTTTGACTGTTTCTGTCTTTATACAGTGCCTTGAAAAATTATTCATACCCATTGAAATTTTCCACATTTTGTCACAACCAAAAACGCATTGTAATGTAATATAAACGTAATGTATTTTATTGGGATTTTATGTGATAGACCAACACAAAGTGGCACATAATTGTGAAGTGGAAAGAAAATGATGAATGTTATTCAATTGTTTTTACAAATAAATATCTGAAAAGTGTGGTGTACATTTGTATTCAGCCCCCTTTACTCAGATTCCCCTAACTAAAATCTAGTGGAACCAATTGTCTTCAGAAGTCACCTAATTAGTAAATAGAGTCCACCTGTGTGTAATTTAATCTCAGTATAAATACAACAGTTCTGTGAAGCCCCCAGGGGTTTGTTAGAGAACCTAAGTGAACAAACAGCATAATGGAGGCCAAGGAACACACCAGACAGGTCAGGGATAAAGTTGTATCCCAAGCTTTGAACATCTGACGGAGCACCATTCAATCCATTGTCCAAAAATGGAAAGAGTATGGCACAACTGCAAAAAAAATGTACTTTTTGGTCTAAAAGCAAAATGCTATGTGTGACGGAAAACTATTACTACACATCACCCTGAACACACCATCCCCACCGGGAAACATGGTGGTGGAGCATCATGTTTTGGGGATGCTTTTCTTCAGCAGGGACAGGGAAGCTGCTCAGAGTTGATGGGAAGATGGATGGAGCCAAATAATGGGCAATCTTAGAAGAAATCATGTTAGAGTCTGCAAAAGACTTGAGACTGGAGGTTCACCTTCCAGTAGAACAACAACCCTAAATGTACAGCCATAGATACAATGGAATGGTTTAGATCTAAACATATTCATGCGTTAGAATGGCCCAGTCAAAGTCCAAACCTAAATCCAATTGAAAGTCTGTGGCAAGACTTGAAAATTGCTGTTCACGGGCACTCTCCATCAATCGTACAGAGCTTGAGCTATTTTGCAAAGAAGAATGGGCAAAAAAATCCCTCTCAAATGTGCAAAGCTGGTAGAGACATCCCCAAAAAGACTTGCATTTGTAATTGCAGCTAGGGATGAGCCCGATGTTCGTCGAATGTAAATTCGAAAGCCGCTGGAACACCGTTAAAGTCTTTGGGACACTAACATGAAAAGTGCTAATTTTAACCACTTCAGCCCGGGACCATTATGCTGCCTAAGGACCAGAGGACTTTTTCCAATTTGGCACTGCGTCGCTTTAACTGCTAATTGCGCGGTCATGCAATGCTGTACCCAAACGAAATTTGTGTCCTTTTCTTCCCACAAATAGAGCTTTCTTTTGATGGTATTTTTGATGGTATTTGATCACCTCTGCCGTTTTTATTTTTTGCGCTATAAATGGAAAAAGACCGAAAATTTTGAAAAAAAATGATATTTTCTACTTTTTGTTATAAAAAAAATCCAATAAGCTCAATTTTAGTTATACATTTAGGCCAAAATGTATTCGGCCACATGTCTTTGGTAAAAAAAATGTCAATAAGCATATATTTATTGGTTTGCGCAAAAGTTATAGCGTCTACAAACTAGGGTACATTTTCTGGAATTTACACAGCTTTTAGTTTATGACTGCCTATGTCATTTCTTGAGGTGCTAAAATGGCAGGGCAGTACAAAACTCCCCCAAATGATCCCATTTTGGAAAGTAGACACCCCAAGGAAATTGCTGAGAGGCATGTTGAACCCATTGAATATTTATTTTTTTGTCCCAAGTGATTGAATAATGGCAAAAAAAAAAAAAAAATATTTACAAAAAGTTGTCACTAAACGATATATTGCTCACACAGGCCATGTGGAATTGCACCCCAAAATACATTTAGCTGCTTCTACTGAGTATGGGGATACCACATGTGTGGGACTTTTTGGGAGCCTAGCCGCGTATGGGGCCCCGAAAACCAAGCACCGCCTTCATGATTTCTAAGGGCGTAAATTTTTTTTCACTCCTCACTACCTATCACAGTTTTGAAGGCCATAAAATGCCAAGATGGCACAAAACCCCCCCAAATGACCCCATTTTGGAAAGTAGACACCCCAAGCTATTTGCTGAGAGGCATGTTGAGTCCATGGAATATTTTATATTTTGACACAAGTTGCGGGAAAGTAACACATTTTTTTTTTTTTTTTGCACAAAGTTGTCACTAAATGATATATTGCTCAAACATGCCATGGGCATATGTGGAATTACACCCCAAAATACATTCTGCTGCTTCTCCTGAGTACGGGGATACCACATGTTTAGGACTTTTTGGGAGCCTAGCTGCGTACAGGGCCCCGAAAACCAAGCACCGCCTTCAGGATTTCTAAGGGCATACATTTTTGATTTCACTCCTCACTACATATCACAGTTTTGAAGGCCATAAAATGCCCAGATGGCACAAAACCCCCCCAAATGACACCATTTTGGAAAGTAGACACCCCAAGCTATTTGCTGAGAGGCATGTTGAGTCCATGGAATATTTTATTTTTTGACACAAGTTGCGGGAACGTGACAATTTTTTTTTTTGCACAAAGTTGTCACTAAATGATATATTGCTCACACAGGCCATGGGCATATGTGAAATTGCACCCCAAAATACATTTAGCTGCTTCTACTGAGTATGGGGATACCACATGTGTGGAACTTTTTGGGAGCCTAGCCGCGTATGGGGCCCCGAAAACCAAGCACCGCCTTCATGATTTCTAAGGGCGTAAATTTTTGATTTCACTCCTCACTACCTATCACAGTTTTGAAGGCCATAAAATGCCAAGATGGCACAAAACCCCCCTAAATGGCCCCATTTTGGAAAGTAGACACCACAAGCTATTTGCTGAGAGGCATGTTGAGTCCATGGAATATTTTATATTTTGACACAAGTTGCGGGAAAGTAAGACATTTTTTTTTTTGCACAAAGTTGTCACTAAATGATATATTGCTCAAACATGCCATGGGCATATGTGGAATTACACCCCAAAATACATTCTGCTGCTTCTCCTGAGTACGGGGATACCACATGTTTAGGACTTTTTGGGAGCCTAGCTGCGTACAGGGCCCCGAAAACCAAGCACCGCCTTTAGGATTTCTAAGGGCATACATTTTTGATTTCACTCCTTACTATCTATCACAGTTTTGAAGGCCATAAAATGCCCAGATGGCACAAAACCCCCCCAAATGACCCCATTTTGCAAAGTAGACACCCCACGCTATTTGCTGAGAGGCATGTTGAGTCCATGGAATATTTTATTTTTTGACACAAGTTGCGGGAAAGTGACACATTTTTTTTTTTGCACAAAGTTGTCACTAAATGATATATTTCTCACACAGGCCATGGGCATATGTGGAATTGCACCCCAAAATACATTTAGCTGCTTCTCCTGAGTATGGGGATACCACATGTGTAGCTTCATACGGGGCCCCGAAATCCAATCACCGCCTTCAGGATTTCTAAGAGCGTAAATTTTTGATTTCACTCCTCACTACTGAGGAGAGGTATAGTGAGTATTTTGCAGACCTCACTTTTTGTCACAAACTTTTGAAAATTGAAAAAAAGAAAAAAAAAATAAAATTTTCTTGTCTTTCTTCATTTTCAAAAACAAATGAGAGCTTCAAAATACTCACCATGCCTCTCAGCAAATAGGTTGGGGTGTCTACTTTCCAAAATGGGGTCATTTGGGGGGGGTTGAACTGTCCTGGCATTTTATGCACAACATTTAGAAGCTTATGTCACACATCACCCCCTCTTCTAACCACTTGAAGACAAAGCCCTTTCTGACACTTTTTGTTTACATGAGAAAATTATTTTTTTTTGCAAGAAAATTACTTTGAACCCCCAAACATTATATATTTTTTTAAAGCAAATGCCCTACAGATTAAAATGGTGGGTGTTTCATTTTTTTTTTTCACACAGTAATTGCGCAGCGATTTTTCAAACGCATTTTTTGGGGAAAAAACACACTTTTTAAAATTTTAATGCACTAAAACACACTATATTGCCCAAATGTTTGATGAAATAAAAAAGATGATCTTAGGCCGAGTACATGGATACCAAACATGACATGCTTTAAAATTGCGCACAAACGTGCAGTGGCAACAAACTAAATACATTTTTAAAAGCCTTTAAAAGCCTTTACAGGTTACCACTTTAGATTTACAGAGGAGGTCTACTGCTAAAATTACTGCCCTCGACCTGACCTTCATGGTGATACCTCACATGCATGGTGCAATTGCTGTTTACATTTGACGCCAGACCGACGCTTGCGTTCGCCTTTGCGTGAGAGCAGGGGGGGACAGGGGTGCTTTTTTTTTTCTTTATTTTTTTTTGATTTTTTTATCTTATTTTTAAACTGTTCCTTTCATTTTTATGTTTTTTAATCATTTTTATTGTTATCTCAGGGAATGTAATTATCCCCTATTATAGCAATAGGTAGTGACAGGTACTCTTTTTTTTAAAAATTGGGGTCTATTAGACCCTAGATCTCTCCGCTGCCCTCAAAGCATCTGACCACACCAAGATCGGTGTGATAAAATGCTTTCTCAATTTCCCAATGGCGCTGTTTACATCCGGCGAAATCCAAGTCATGAAATGCTCATAGCTTCCGGTTTCTTAGGCCATAGAGATGTTTGGAGCCATTCTGGTCTCTGATCAGCTCTATGGTCAGCTGGCCGAATCACCAGCTGCATTTTCAGGTTCCCTGTTGGGACAGGAGAGCCAGAGAAAAACATGGAAGACGGTGGGGGGGGTCATTCCCTCCCACTGCTTGTAAAAGCAGTCTAGAGGCTAATTAGCTGCTAGGATTGCTTTTACATGAAAGCCGACCACTGGCTGAAAAGAATGATACCAAGATGATACCTAAACCTGCAGGCATCATTCTGGTATAACCACTCAAAGTCCAGCAACATACCAGTACGTTGCTGGTCCTTGTTGGGCATATATTGTAAACTTTTTTTTCATGCAGCCTGTGGGCTGAACAAAAAAAAGATATTGATCGGTGGGTATGCCCACCATTAGAATACCTCCCTTCATCCACCCACTTCTAATGATGGGCATACATGCACCATTTATATATGCCGAAGCATGGGGGCATCCTCCCGCAAAAGGCAGGAGCAAATCGCTCCTCCACCCACTGCTGCCCCCACGCTTCGGCATATATGCTGAAGTATGTAACTGTGATGGTGAAATCACCTCCGACAGCACTGGAGTCACGGCTTTATATATCGTGGGAGCAAACGCTGTTGCTGTCAAGATAAATAAATCCACGCTGCAACTGAATGGCGTATCTGCTAAGAAAATGATGGTTAACCAAAAAACAAAGTAACATTACAGTATAACAGTAATACTTACCATACCTGCTAAGCAAATACAAAAAAAAACATAGTAAAAAAATAAAACATTTAACGCAACCTGTGCCTACCTAAAATATATATATGCCGAAGCATGGTGGCATCCTCCCACAAAAGGCAGGAGCAAATCACTCCTCCACCCACTGCTGCCCCCACGCTTCGGCATATATGCTGAAGTATGTAACTGTGGTGGTGAAATCACCTCCGACAGCGCTGGAGTCATGGCTTTATATATCGTGAGAGCAAACGCTGTTGCTGTCAAGATAAATAAATCCGCGCTGCAACTGAATGGCGTACCTGCTAAGCAAATGATGGTTAACAATAAAACAAAGTAACATTACAGTATAACAGTAAGACTTACCATACCTGCAAAGCAAATACAAAAAAAAACATAGTAAAAAATAAAACATTTAACGCAACCTGTGCCTAAAATATATATGCCGAAGCATGGGGGCATCCTCCCACAAAAGGCAGGAGCAAATCGCTCCTCCACCCACTGCTGCCCCCACGCTTCGGCATATATGCTGAAGTATGTAACTGTGGTGGTGAAATCACCTCCGACAGCGCTGGAGTCACGGCTTTATGTATCGTGGGAGCAAACGCTGTTGCTGTCAAGATAAATAAATCCTCTCTGCAGCTGAATGGCATACCTGAAAACAATAAAATGGTTACCAACAAAACACAGTAAACAGTAAAGTATAAAAAAATTGCATATCTGAAAAGCAAACATGGTAAAACATAATAACAATAAAACATTGCAGAATAGAATACAGTAAAAAAGAGAGAGAATAGAGAGAGAGAGAACAATAAAACAACAACAACTATTTTGTTTTTTTTATTTTATGTTTTTTTGTGTTTTTATTTTTTTATTTTTTATTTTTATTTTTTTTTATACACTTTTTTTAGTAACTTTAACTTTTGTAACTGGTACCAGGTTTGGGTCTCTCAAAATGCGATGGCATCTTGGGAGACCCTGTGAAAGTGTGTCCTAGTCTGTGCAGTGCTGTACCCTACGCTAATACTCAACTAGTGTATGGTAGCGTTCAAAACATTCACCCATGCAAAGACCAGGATTGCCAGGACAGGAGGGACAATAATACCGGGTGTCACGCCTAAATCCGCGCTTGCTACAGACACAACATCTTTTTTGGGGGGCTCGTTGGGTAGGGGTACTCGGGAGGGCATAAGGAAAATGCCTCTCATGCAGCCGGCCTACTGCATTTGGTTGGGGATGGTGAGGTGGAGCAACGTCTGGATACAGAAGGGCTCTGACGATCTCTTCCTGGAATTTAAGGAAGGATCCAATCCGTCCTGAAGCTCTGTGTAGCACATGAGTGTTCAGCAAAGCCAATTGAAATAAATAAACAGACACTTTTTTGTACCAGCGTCTGGCCTTACGGGCAACTAGGTGCGGCGCCAACAACTGGTCGTTGAGGTCCACCCCTCCCATATTTTGGTTATATTCGTGGACACAGAGGGGTTTCTCCACAACACCAGTCGCCGTAGTAATTTGGGTCGTCGTGTCTGCATGAAGGGAGGTGAGAACGAAAACATTCTTCTTATCCCTCCACTTCATAGCGAGCAAGTTATTACACTTCAAGCAGGCTCTCTCCCCCAGCCTAAGACAGGAATCTACAAGCCGCTGAGGAAAGCCCCGGCGATTAGGTCGCACAGTGCCACATGCTCCAATCTGCTGATCAAACAAGTGACTAAAAAGTGGCACGCTCGTGTAATAATTGTCCACGTACAAGTGGTACTCCTTTCCGAATAAGGGTGACACCAAGTCCCACACTATCTTGCCAGCACTTCCTATGTAGTCAGGGCAGTTTGTCGGCTCTACGTGACTATCTTTGCCCTCGTAAACCATAAAACTACATGTATAGCCTGTGGCCCTGTCACAGAGCTTATACATCTTGACCCCGTATCTGGCACGCTTGTTGGGAAGGTACTGTTTGAATGACAAGCGGCCAAAAAATTTAATCAGGGACTCATCAATGCAGACAACTTGATGGGGAGTAAACAAGTCTGCAAAACGTTGGTTGAAGTGGTTTACGAGGGGCCGAATTTTGTAGAGCCGATCGTATCCAGGGTCTCCACGAGGATGACAGAGTTCATTGTCGTTGAAGTGCATGAACCGCAAAATCTGCTCGTATCGTGCCCTGGCCATGGAAGCAGAGAACACGGGCACATGGTAAATTGGGTCAGTGGACCAATATGACTGCAACTTACTATTTTTATTCAAGCCCATGTTGAGGGAAAGGCCCAGAAAGATCTTAAATTCGGAGACCGTAATTGGTCTCCAATCTCTGGCAAGGGAGGACTGGGGATTAGCGGCGATGTGTTGACCAGCGTATAAATTGCTTTGATCCACAATAGATCTATAGAGATCTTTGGTGAAAAACAGTGAATAAAAATTCAGTGGCGTAAAATCAACTGTTTCCACCTGAATTCCGGGTTGACCAGTGAATGGGGGAAGTACGGGTGCTGCAGGAGTGGTGGGTTCCCAATTCGGATTGGCGAATGCAGCAGGAAGGGCACTATGGGCACGATGGGCCTGTCTTTGTCTTCTTGGTGGCAGCGGGACACTACTTGTGCTTGCCACCTCGCCAGCTTGAACTGCACTTATGGGACTCGCCACGTCACCAAGTGTTACTGCAGTGCTGGATGTATGACCAGGATGTACTAGGCCGCTGGTGCTTGCCAGTTCACCAGAAGAAATAGCGGCACTAGTACTTCTCTGCTCCATACGAGAGCCCTGCGGTTCTTGCACTTCAAGGACAGAAGAAGATTGGGGTCTGGTACGCCTGACCTTAGCAGGGACCACAACTCCGTCATCAGAGCTATCTGTCATGGAGCCGCTGTCTTCCACAGGATCGTATTCTGAGCCTGAATCTGACAGATGAGTGACTTCCTCTTCACTATCTGTCATGCTCAGAAACGTGTAGGCCTCTTCACCATTTTGGCTCTAAATTTAGGGGTACACTAGTGAGACTCACAGGCAAAAAAGCTCCTGACTGTCAGCGACTGTATCAAAACGCTACCAAAAAACTGTTAGCGATCGCAGGGATCAGGCCTGACTCTGCGAACGCTGCAGTTATGTGTGCTTAGTGTTTTGTAAGTGTCAGCGATCGATCGATACTGCACTTGGGTGGGCTGGGCTGGGCTGGGCCGAGGGGCAAAACGCAGGTGCTAGCAGGTATCTGGGCTGATCCTGCTAACCCTGCGTTTATGGGAACCCTAAACTGCTGGGGACGCTAGTATAGATCTGATCGGATCAGATATCGATCCGCTCAGATACTATAGCACTAAGGGAGGTGTATGCTGCGTGCATGGGTGTTAGCGGTACTGGCACTAACCTGACGCTGCCTGGGGTGACGCAGACCTTATCTGACCCTAAAAACGTAACTTATATCACCGCCGGGCAATTAGGGGGTTAAACCTGTATAAGGTTATAAACGGCGGGTGCCCTAAAACTATAATCAACTATAATAAACTATAATAAACAAACCAACTAACCAGTGTCACCCGTAACAATTATACGGTGATCGCTGGTGAAAGGGTTAACTAGGGGGCAATCAGGGGGTTAAAACCTTTATTAGGTAGTATATGGGGGTCCCTGTCGCTATAAAATACTGACAGCGAACCTATATACTTACCTCCCTAACTAGCGTCACCTGTGTCACTAATACAGCGATCAGAAAAACGATTGCTTAGCGACATTGGTGACGGGGGGTGATCAAGGGGTTAACCTTTATTAGGGGGGGTTAGGGGGGTACCCTGGACCTAAAGGGGGGTACCCCAGACCTAAAGGGGGCTAACCTAACTGCCCTAACACTTATAACTGTCACAAACTGACACCAATGCAAAAAAAACTGCTATTGGTGTCAGTGTGACAGGGGGTACAGGGGGGTGATCGGGGGGTGATCGGGGGGCGATCGGGGGGCGATCGGGGGGTGAAGGGGGTTGAAAAGTGTGCCTGACGTGTTCTACTGAACATGTTGTGTTGGTGCACTTACTTGGATGTCTTCTCTCCTCGAGGACCGGCTCGAGGAGGGATGACATCACTTCCTGTGCCTCTGTTTACATTACAGAGACACAGGAAGGATTTTCATTCTTGGGGAGCGATCGGGAGGGGGTGGCCATGAATGGATGGCCTCTCCCTCACCTCTCATCGCCGGGAAGAAATGGTGACCGCCTCTGGCACCGGGGGGGGGTCCGATCGGACCCCCCGCCCGCGGAAGGCAGATCACGTGTATGTACGTGATTCTGCCTGTCCATGCCACCTTGCCGACGTACATCGGCGTGAGGCGGTCGTCAAGTGGTTAAAGGCTTATATGCAAGTTATTGTCATAAAAAGTGTTTGGGGACCCGGGTCCTGCCCCAGGGGACATGTATCAATTAATTTTTTTTTTTTTAAACAGCCGTTTTTTGGGAGCAGTGATTTTTTTTAATGCTTAAAGTGAAACAATAAAAATGAAATATTCCTTTAAATATCGTGCTTGGGGGGTGTCTATAGTATGCCTGCAAATTGGAGCATTTTTCCCATGTTTAGAACAGTACCACAGCAAAATGACATTTCTAAAGGAAAAATTGTCATCTGAAACTGATCGCGGCTGTAATGAACTGTTGGGTCTCGGCAATATAGTTAAAACTCATTGAAAAAAAGAGCATGGGTTCCCCTTTTGGGTCTTGTATGAATATTAAGGGGAACCCCGAGCCAAAATTTTTTAAAAAATTGTGTGGGGGTCCCCCTAAAATCCATACCAGGGTCTTCAGGTCTGATATGGAAATTAAGTGGAACCCTGTGCCAAATTAAAAAAAAATGGCATAGGAGTTCCCCCAAAATCCATACCAGACCCTTATCTGCAGGAAAAGACTGCAGGAAAAGAGGGGGGATGAGAGAGTGCCCCCCTCCTGAACCCTACCAGGCCACATGCCCTCAACATGGGGAGGGTGCTTTGGGGTCTGACCCCAAAGCACCTTGTCCCCATGTTGCTGGGGACAAGGGCCTCGACCCCACAACCCTTGCCCGGTGGTTGTGGGGGTCTGCGGGCAGGGGGCTTTTCAGAATCTGGAAGCCCCCTTTAACTAGGGGACCCCCAGATCCTGACGTCCCCCCTGTGTGAATTGTTAATGTGGTACATCGTACCCCTACCATTTCACAAAAAAGTGTCAAAAATGGTAAAAAAGAAAAGAGACAGCTTGGGACAAGTCCTTTATTAAAAAATAAAAAAATAAAAATCTCCAGTGATGTCCATTAATCTATCACGCCGCCCGATTGACAGAAAAAAAAAAAAAAAGCTGCGACTGTTCCGCCTCCATGGGAGGCTCCGGCCAACTGGCGCGTCTTCTCCTCTGACACCATGGGGCTTCCCCGTGGCTTCTCCGTGGTGTATGGACTGGTAATGCACTGGGGGGGAACCATTCTCTTTTTTCAATGAGTTTTATCTATATTGCCGAGACCCGACAATTCATTACAGCCGTGATCAGTTTTGAATGACAATTTTTCCTTTAGAAATGTCATTTTACTGAAAGGGAAAAATGTGCCAGTTTGCAGGCATACTATAGATACCCCCCAGGCACAACAATTAAAGGAATAGTTAATTTTTATTGTTTCACTTTGACCCCATTCACACTGAGGCACTATTCATGTTCGTGTCTTATAGACTTTAACGGTGTTCGTGTGCTCTGCCAAATTTTTTGCCTGTTTGCATGTTCTGCTGTGAACCGAACGGGAGGGTGTTCGGCTCTTCCCTAATTGCAGTGAAAGGTGGTTCTAAAAACTACTGACTCAGGGGGGCTGAATACAAATGCATGCACATATTTATTTGTAAAACATTTTGAAAACCATTAATCATTATTCTTCCACTGTACAATCATGTGCCACTTTGTGTTGGTCTATCACATAAAATCACAATAAAATACCTTTACATTTTTGGTTGTAACATGACAAAATGTGGAAAATTTCAAAGGGTATGAATGCTTTTTAAAGGCACTGTATACAGAAAAATCAACAAACATTTTACAAAAATGTAAATAAAAAATGAACTAATCTCTTGGGCTCCCCTATACCTGGACTATCTAAACATTCAAACACTCCACATACATACTCACTGAAGCCTGCTGTCTCATTATTTTAAAATGGAAACATACTCAGACTTCAGTGCTCCCTGGCTTGCTGCACTATATTAAAGAGATTAAACTAATGGAAATGCTAACTGCAAGAACTAACATCAATTTGGAAAAAAATCCTGGAACTTGGATTTACTGAGACATTTACATATCCCAATGTAACCTCTAAACCTAGCTAGCTGGGCCCAATGTTAAGTGAATCTCTCTTCTCCATCCCAGAAGCACTGCAGAAAGAAACTGGAAAAGAACAGGTATTTCAAATCCCTGAATCGCTACATCAGCTGCATGGGCACTGGCAGCTAATTACCCATGGAGGTAAGCATAGCAGGGACCTGAGTGGGTAGGGAGGGTGTATGGTGTTATTTCACCTTTTCATTTTTTTCTGAAAAGGTGACCTCACATTTTCCATTGAGGAATAGGGGTGGGATGAAATCTTCTTGGCTTTATAATTTTGTAACCACTTCCAAACCAGGCCTATTCTGGCACTCCTGTCCTACATGTAAAAATATTTTTTTTTTGCTAGAAAATATAGAAAATATATATTTTTTTGCTAGAAAATTACTATATATTACTATACTATATATTATTATATATGGGTTGTTTGTTTTTTTTTTTTTTTTCACTTCAAATTTTTATTCAGAGGATTTCAGATTACAAAGATAATATAGCATTTTGAATGACAGCAATGGGTCTTAAGAACATGTGACCCCGTGTCATAGATAACATTTATGAACCTATAACAGCTATTTAGTGATGCATCAATTACTAGGTATCATTAGAATAAAGGTGGGGGCAGGGGAGAGTAAAAAGAAATACCCTTTTTGGGGGGTAAGCGTTGTATGGATTCCTGTGATTTTGGCAATAAGGGATTGCACTTTGTTCCAAAAAGGGACAAGTAATGGACAAGTCCACCAGATGTGGATGGTTGAACCTAGGTCCCCAAATCCTCTCCAGCAAATGGCTGAGAATGAAGGAGAGATGCGGGCAAGTTTTGCTGGTGTTTGGTACCAATGGTGTAGGCGTTTCTGTGTAGCTTCCCAGTGAGTAAGGCATCTAGAGAATTTAATTGGGGCTTTTGCAAAGTAGTGCCAGGTTGTAACATCTGTTGAGAAGTTGAGCATTTGTTCCCATTTGATCACTGAAGGTAGTTCAGTGTGATTCTGTGCGGAGTTTAGCGCTTTGTAGATGTGTGAAATCCCTTTATCAGGGTATAAGGTTTTTTTAAAAAAACTTAGAATGTCAGTTGTGAGGATGTTGTCTGACCACATGACTGTTTGTAGAGCATGGTGTATTTGGAGGAATGTGTAGAAATCCTGATTGGGGATCTTGAATTGCGAGAGTAGACCCTAAAATGTGCGCAAGGCATCTTTATCATATAAGTCCTCTATTTTTGAAATACTCGCAGTTTACCGTGTACATAGTTACATAGTTACATAGTAGGTGAGGTTGAAAAAAGACACAAGTCCATCAAGTCCAACCTATGTGTGTGATTATGTGTCAGTATTACATTGTATATCCCTGTATGTTGTGGTCATTCAGGTGATTATCTAATAGTTTCTTGAAGCTATCAATGCTCCCCGCTGAGACCACCACCTGTGGAAGGGAATTCCACATCCTTGTCACTCTTACAGTAAAGAACCCTCTACGTAGTTGAAGGTTAAACCTCTTTTCTTCTAATTGTAATGAGTGGCCACAAGTCTAATTAAAAGTTTTATCCCTATCGTGGGGTCACCAGTACAGTATTTGTAAATTGAAATCATATCCCCTCTCAAGCGTCTCTTCTCCAGAGAGCATAAGTTCAGTGCTTGCAACCTTTCCTCATAACTAAGATCCTCCAGACCCTTTATTAGCTTTGTTGCCCTTCTTTGTACTCGCTCCATTTCTAGTACATCCTTCCTGAGGACTGGTGCCCAGAACTGGACAGCATACTCCAGGTGCGGCCGGACTAGAGCCTTGTAGAGTGGGAGAAATATCGCTTTATCTCTTGCGTTGATCTCCCTTTTAATGCATGCCAATATTCTGTTTGCTTTATTAGCAGCAGCTTGGCATTGCATGCCATTGCTGAGCCTATCATCTACTAGGACCCCCAGGTCCTTTTTCATCCTAGATTCCTCCAGAGATTCTCCCCCCAGTGTATAGATTGCATTCATATTTTTGCCACCCAAATGCATTATTTTACATTTTTCTACATTGAACCTCATTTGCCATGTGGTCGCCCACCCCATTAATTTGTTCAGGTCTTTTTGCAAGGTTTCCACATCCTGCGGAGAAGTTATTGCCCTGCTTAGCTTAGTATTGAGGTTAGTGTAGAGGTTGATAAATCCATGCATATAAGTTCCAAGGCAGAGATAGGGAGGAAATTCGGAGTTTGTGATGTTAGTCCTCTGGCAAGTTGATGGCATGATTTCCAGACTTTGATCGTGGCATTTACTGTGTTAAGATAGGAATGATACCGGTTGTAGTGCAGCCAGATAGCGGCTAGAAGAGATCTGGTGGGGTGTCCTAGGGAGGTATCTTCAATTTGGAGTCTGGCTTAGAAGGATGGATTTGTAATATTGTTTAATGTCTGGTACTCCCAGTCCGGCTTTGGATGTTGCTGTACATACTGTATGGTGGAATGTTTTATTCTAGGATGTTTGCTGTCCCAAATGAAGGTCCTGATGACTCTTTGCAGCGTGGACAATTTAGTGGATAATATGGGCAAAGGAAGTGTGTGGAGGAAGCACAGCACATGAAGCTTTAGAAACATTTTTGCCAGTGCAATTTTCCCTGCCCAGGAAGCTCTGGTTTAGCACAGAGAGGAGCAGATGTTTTGCAGTTTTCTGAATAAGGCTTTATAATTCAACTGAAGGATGTTGATGGAAGGGTTTTTTAGCTGAGTTCCTAAGTAGGAAAAGGCATTGGACGGGGCCCAAGGGAAAGGTGATACACATGAGAGACAGTTTTTTGTTGTTTGGTCTAATGCCCTGTACACACGATCGGACATTGATCGGACATTCCGACAACAAAATCCATTGAATTTTTTCCGACAGATGTTGGCTAAAACTTGTCTTGCATACACACGGTCGCACAAAGTTGTTGGAATTTCCAAACGTCAAGAACACGGTGACACTCAACATGTACGACGGGTCTATAAAAGGGCAGTTCAATACCAAGCGCGCCACCCTTTGGGCTCCTTTTGCTAATCTCGTGTTAGTAAAAGTTTGGTGAGAGATGATTTGCGCTTTCAGACTCATGGTTTTCAGATCGTTTTTCTGCTGTTCATTTTGTGCTTGTGGGTTTGTATCTGGTCTTCACATTGATTTATCATTGTGTTCTTGTCCGCTCGTTGCTGACTTTCAGGTCGCTTTTACTTCGTTCTGACCAGCCAACCATTTTGAAGCCATGTTGCGTGTACGTGCTCATCGTAGAGTTTGTGCTGTGCAGGGGCTTGGTGTTGGGGTTCTTACTTTGACACAAGCCCAGTCCATGAACAGGGTGGGGAGGAGTTCATGGACCAAGAATTGGTTGCTCCAGCGTGACCAATTCTGTCACATGCCTTTGCTCTGTGAGATCCGTGAGAATAATCCTGACAATTTCACGAACATTCTCAGGAGGACGGACCCCGTTTTTCACCATTTGTTGGCTTTGCTGACCTTTATATCAGCAGGCAGGATACCTGCATGCAGCAAGCCATCACTCCGGAGCAGAGGCTAGTCACCACGTTGCAGTATTTAGCGACAGGGAGAAGCCTGCAGGACCCCAAGTTCTCGACAGGCATCTCCCCCATCATTATCACAGAGACCTGTTCTGCCATCATCCAGGTCCTGCAGAAGGACTATAATAAGGTAAGATTTTTATCCTTTAACATCCCATTTTATTGTATTTAATGTTTGATAATATATTGTATTTCTTTCATCGTTCCCTAATTACCATGATTGTAATATGCTGTGAATGTCCCCTTTGTCCTCATGCATGCTGGAATCTTTTAACTTTTTTGTCCTTCATACATATTTGCCTTCACTTACCTCCCCACCATGCTCTCCTGGGCCTATATCTACCTCGCCTAATCACTTAACAATATATTTTGTCAGCTCCATAGTAGTGCTTTACCATAAACACCCCCTAAAATGTTATTTGTGTCAGAGGCTTTTTTTTTGGGTCCCAAACTCATATGGAACCTTCCCTCCCCCCAACGGCTAAGTTAACCTATATCAATCCTCTATCTGCTGACTTTGCCAAACCCATACACACTATATCTACCTCTTTTGTGGTCAGACTTCTGTATGAATTCCCCAAAGCATGTAGTGCAAGGGCCTGTCTGAATACTTTCAAATGGTACCGTTTAAAGTTTTTGTATCCAGGGGGCGGAGCTGGCGCGCAGCATGTGAGGACGTCTTGAGAGGAGCTCTCCCTGTAGATTTCACATCCTGACCTAATCCTGCGAGCTAAAGTCGGCGTTTTTGTCCTGGACTGCTGGGGTATGAGTTGTGGACCCTCCGGAGAGCATCAGGGGATGGTGAAATACGGGCCTCCGTGGCCAAAAACACCGGGGGAGAGGCTGGCACGCTATGCCTGGGGCTCTCAAGATGGCGCCGCGGCGCCGGACAGAGAGGAGGAGGAGGAATGGCCGCCGCTTCAGCAGCAGCATGAGGACACTGAAAGACCGCAGCCTGCTTCATCTGGTCGGGTGAGTCCCAGAATACAGAGGGACCGCACTGTGCGCAGGGGGAGATCCCTGGACAGGGATAGGGGACCCACACATGATACAGACAGGGCCCTGGAGGAGGAAGGAGAACCGTCTCTTAAGCAAATAATGGCTGCCATACAGGGATGTCAGACTAAGCTCCTAGACCACTTTGGGGAACTGCAAATGGAATTCTCCTATATGAAACATGATATGCAGAAGCTTAGAGAAAAGGCACAGGCTGCTGACCACCGCATTGCTGCTCTAGAGGACACTGTCAGGCCTATGACCACTGATAACCAAATCATAAAAAAGACCCTCTCTGAGCACACTCTTAAAATGGCCGACATGGAGGACCGCATGAGAAGAAATAATATAAGGCTGGTGGGATTCCCTGAAGGAGTGGAGGGTAATCATCCGGAGGAATTCCTGGAGGAATGGCTGAAGGTGAATATGGCCCCTGGAACTTTCACTGCTATGTTTGCTATAGAGAGGGCACACCGTGTACCAGGTAAATCACCACCTAAGGGAGCAATCCCCAGACCCATGATAGCAAAGATTCTGCACTTCAGAGACAGAGAAAATATCCTAAAAGGAGCCAGGACAGGCCCTGAGCTGAAGTGTCATAACTATCGGATATCTATTTATCCTGATTTTTCTGCCACCACGCAAAAGCAAAGAGCTTCCTTCTATCCGATAAAGAAACGGCTCAGAGAACTGAACCTGATGTACGGTATGCTATACCCAGCAAAACTACGCATTGTGGATAATGGAAAAACACATTTTTTTACCACCCCCACCGAAGCTGCTGATTGGCTGGATGCGAGAGGACGACCGAGAAGAGGAGGCTCTCCAAGATCTCCTTAACCTGCTACATAACAGATGAAGATGTTGGGAGGTAGGAGATGTCAGAGGAAAGTAATGCGGCGGACGTTGAGCTGTTTTTTTACCGCCCTTTTGCATCACAACCCCTATTTATAAGATGTAGAAAAGCATTGAATGGGGCCCTTAGATGGGTCTCTATACACCCAGCAATCCGGAAGACTACAGAAGGTATATGTCTGCGACTTTCAAATGCTCAAGAACACTTTTGACGCTGAAGGAATCTACAGGGATCTTTTTCTCCTTTTGGAAACAAAGCCCTTTTTTTTTTCTATAGTTTTCTCTATTTTCACTGGAGACTTGAGGAGTGGAACAAGAAGTTTCCTCTTCCCCTTATCTACTTATATTTTCTTCTATTTTTTTGTGTTCCAGAGTTTTTTAATTTTTGTGGGAGTTTTTTTTCTCTCTCACAACTGAACTTACTCCTCACAATACTGGAGCCTGTGTGTTTTTTTGAATACACACATCCGTTATAACCTCTTTTAGGTTAAAGGTTTTGGGAATGAAGTGCCTTGCAAGTTGGGGGCGGGTACAGGGTGGGGGGTGGGGAACAAGGAGGGAGGAGGTGGGAAGTATTGGGGAAAAACATTATTATGCTTTATGTATGCTCATGATTTTAAGTTCACTTTTGCTGTCTACTGTCTGCCTTCTATGCTGCTGCTCACCAGGATGGGGAGGGGGGGTGCTGGAGCCCTGGGGGGTGCCATACCTGACAGATGGGAGTGGGAAGGATGGGGAGGGGGGGAGACTCTTGCTTTATCCACTATGGCTGTGAACCTTAGGGTGATCTCCTGGAACGTTAGAGGTCTCAACTCCAAATTTAAAAGATCACTGGTCTTTGATTACCTAAAAAAATATAAACCGCATTTGATACTGTTGCAGGAGACGCATCTGCAGGGCTCCAGGACTCTCTCCTTAAAAAGGGCGCATATTGCTGGGGCTTATCATGCAAGTTACTCTTCATTTGCTAGGGGAGTGTCCACGCTGGTGGCTAAATCTCTACCTATATGTATTCATGCAATAAAAACGGATATCAAGGGTAGATATGTTGTTACCGTGATAAAGGTGCATAACAGATTCATGACCTTTGTGAACTTATATGTCCCACCTCCCTTCTCCCTGTCTCATTTGGATGATGTGCTTCAAGCGACTTTTGAGATAGCGGAAGGGAGGATTTTTATCTTGGGGGATTTGAATGCGGTGGTGGATCCGACAATGGACAGGTTGGATGCACCGCCGAGAACCCCAACACCGCTTGCAAAGTGGATGTCAACACATGGCTTCTATGATGCATGGCGAGCGAGACACCCAGAGATTAGGGAATACTCTTGCTATTCTGAGACACATAAAACACTATCTAGGATAGACATGGCATTAGTTGAGTCTGAGGGACTGCAATTGGTGGCTGGGGCGAGGTACTTACCTAGAGTGCACTCGGACCATTCACCCCTACTAGTAGATATTATATTGGGTCAGAGGCAAGGTATCAGACATTGGAGGATGGAGGCTAGCTGGTTGCAGGAGGAATATATTAAAATTAAATGTAATGAGACTATTCAGCGATTCTGGAAGGAGAATAAGGAAGTTGGCTCTGAACTAATAAAGTGGGAGGCATTCAAAGCTACTCTAAGAGGGGTGTTCATGACGGAGGTGGCTAGCTTCAAGAAGCAACTGGCATCTTCAATAATGGACAGGGAACGGGAGGTATCTCTAGCTGAGGCAGAATACGTTAGGAGACCAACTAGAGAGGGTTTGTGTACTCTCCAGGATAAGACACGGGCATACAAGGAAATACTGACTGACCAGACTACCAAACTTGGACTTGCACAACGTAGACGTATCTTTGAATTTGGGGATAAGAATAGTAGACTATTGGCATATCTGGCGCGACCAGAATACACACCCATCTGTATAACGAGTATTTATGGTAAGGGTGGGGTAGAGGTGAGTGACTCCGAGGGTGTACTACAGGTCTTTGTTCAATTTTATAACGAACTCTATAAGTCATGTATCCCACCGGGCGGGGACACCTTAAAAACTTATCTAAGCGATATTGATCTCCCTAAGTTAACAAATTTAGATCGTGCAGAGCTGGAGGCTGACATATCTGTGGAAGAGGTGGCGGGGGCGATAGCTTCTTTTGCCCCTAGGAAATCTCCAGGACTAGATGGTATACCCTCGGAGTGCTATAAAACTTTTAGGGGTGAGCTGGCGCCCCGATTATTGCAAGTGTTCCTGAATGCACGGCGGGAGGGGAAACTTCCCCCCTCTATGAGAGAGGCCTTGGTAGTTCTGATACATAAAGGGGGTAAAGATCCTAAAGAATGTGAATCCTATAGACCCATCTCATTGATGAATGTCGACACCAAGATACTAGCAAAAGTATTGGCGGGGAGACTGCAGTCGGTGGTGTTAAAATTAGTCAACCCGGATCAGACAGGCTTTATACAAGGGCGTTGTGCACAAATGAATGTTAGAAGGTTATTTATTAATCTACAGACGGATCATGAAAATTCCGGGGAGAGGGTAGTGGCCTCCTTGGACACCAAGAAGGCCTTTGATTCGGTCGAGTGGGCCTATCTGTTTGGTCTCCTGGAGATATTGGGATTCGGGCCTATATTTATATCCTGGGTGAGGCTGTTGTACGCTGACCCACTGATCAGGGTGAGGGTGAATGGTATCATATCCGAGCCCTTCTCTGTTTTCCGGGGGACCAGACAGGGGTGCCCACTGTCCCCCCTTCTTTTTGCTTTGGCCATAGAGCCACTCGCGGCAAAGATAAGGGATACTCCCCATCTGAATGGACTTCGGGTGGGGGGGATTGAGGAGCGAGTCTCCCTTTATGCGGATGACATGCTTTTGTATCTCCAAGACCCGGGCCCTTCATTATCCACGGCCTTCCGGCTGATACAGGAATTCGGAGACTACTCTGGGTTCCGTATCAACTGGAGCAAATCATCCCTGTTTGCTATAGATGACACAGTGAGGGTCCCGGCGGAATCCCCCATTCAATTATCCCAGTCCTTTAAATATCTGGGAGTGGTGATTCAATTTCCCATTGCAGGATATTTAGATTTTAACTTGAGACCGGTAGTGGAGGTTCTTCGTGAGAAGGTACAGCGGTGGAGGAATATGCCATTGACAGTGATGGGTCGTATAAACCTATTTAAAATGATTGTCCTGCCAAAGCTGTTGTACGTTCTATCGAACTCACCTGTATATGTCTCGGTGAAAACTTTTAAACGCATAGACTCCATTGTGATTGATTTCTTGTGGGGAACCAAGGCACCCAGGTTATCCCTTGCAATCCTGAAACTACCAACAACCCGGGGGGGACTGGCTATGCCGGACATGAGATCCTATTTCTTTGCATCCCAAATGACATTTTTGCACTGGCGATGTTTTCCACAGATACCTAATGCCACTACTCTATTAGAGGCGGCTGTTGCCACATCTCAGGAGACATTGCTGAACATCTTGTTTAGAAAAGAGATACCAGGGAGAGAGATGGGATCAGTTATGGCACTACCTGGTAAGGTGTTCCATCTCTGTGCGCAGAAAATAATGGATGACCCGCTATGGTTATCACCTAATTGTCCCCTTTGGTACAATAAATCTCTACAAGAGTTCTGCAAATTGGAAGATGGACATGGATGGGCCAAATTTGGGATAAAATATTTACATCACATTTATCAGGATGGTAGACTATTAACCTTCACACAACTGAGGGAGCAGTTCGGTGTACCTAGGACATGGCAGTTCAGATATACCCAATTGCAACATGCAGCGACAGCCCAGTTCGGGAGAGGGGAGGTAAAGGTACAAAACACAACCCTGGAAAAAGTCCTGATAGATCCCGAGCCGACCAAGCGTATATCTAGATACTATAAGGAGATTAGATTGGGGGGACCTGACTTGACCGCTAGGACCAGAAGTAGGTGGACGACTTTCATTCCGGAACTGACTGAGGAACTGTGGCAGGAGGTACTCGATACATATTTTGTGTCGGTGATTTCCTCCACGGATAGAATGATACAGCTTAGATATCTACACCAAATGTACTACACTCCGACTAGACTATTTAAAATGCACAAAAAAGATAACCCGGAATGTCATAAATGTAAGGGAGAGGAGGGAACTTTCCTTCATATGGTATGGGATTGCCCTAAGATAAGACCTTTGTGGTCTCAGGTGACTGAGTTCATATCTGACCACTTTGGTCTTCCTAACATATGCTCTCCCATGAGGTGCCTGTTGGGAATTTTTGATCAGGAAGAGATAAATAAAAATACTAAATTATTCCTTAGACTTCTCTACTTTGGGGTGAGAAAACTGATCGCCCGACGATGGATTCATGGTGAACAACTCAACCTGGGAATGTGGATAAAAATAATAAATGATGATGTACTTATGTATAAAATGACATATGAAGTGAGAGAAGTCCCCAAAAAATTTAGGAAAGTGTGGTGGAGGTGGACTGAATCCAAAAATACCTTATCGGTAGGAGAGGAGAAGAGCGGTGGCGCAGAAAATCTTTAGGTGATGAGGAGGGTGGACAGTGGAGTATTAAAAGAATGGATGCATACAACATTAGAGGTAGAAAAATAATGAGGGGGGATGGGAAGGGAGGGGAGGGAGTTTGTACATGGAAGAGGGCTTTTGAGAGTCTGTTTTCTCTCTGGTTGAAGCCAAAGTTTCAATATCTATGTTGATTGTCCAGGTGCTCTTTTTCTGAGCGGTTTTCTAGTAAAATATGATATGCATATAAATAAAGAGCTGTTTATTATAATTAATATAAAAAAAAAAAAAAAAAAAAAAAAAAAAAAAAAAAAAAGAGCAACATAATTAGGCTAACTGAGGTAAAAGATGGTCTTCATATTGAAAGCAATAACTACAAAGCATGTGTAACTGGATGAGCCATATGTGTAGAGGTAACATGTTATCGTTTAATGAGATGTACAATGACCCATTGTTTACAAAATGTGATGTAACATGTTAATATGCTCAATAAAAATCTTGTTTAAAAAAAAAAAAAAAAAAGTTTTTGTATCCTATTATTATCTTGATAGGCAATTGCAGAATGTTAAAATTGTGCTCCAATTTGGACAGTGTGTATTTATATTTTTGTATTATGACACTTCTTACCTATCCAGTGGGCTGCCAATAGTCTAAATAAGGAGGGGCTGGCCAAAGTAATACACATTATTTAGGCATTCATCTCTAAATGAAGTGGAGAGGGTTGCCTGTCCAAAACATCTCCCTCCCAGCTGGCCATCATAGGGGGTGAGGAATCTGATAGGTGGACCTTATACTTTTGTCTTTAAATACTCCCTAAAATAAATGTTATACTGATGTTGGCCAAGAATGTTTGTGTCTAATCTGCTTTTAATGTTTATGTTCAAAATGACTCATTTTGTCTTGTTTGACTCCACAGTTTCCTTCCAACCCACAGGAATGGCAGACTGTGGCCTCCCACTTTGCCCAGTGGTGGGACTTTCCCAACTATGTAGGGGCAATGGATGGGAAACACATTCACATAGTCCCACTCCCCAACTCGGGGTCATACTATTATAATTACAAGGGGTTCAATAGTTTTGTGATGTTGGCGGTGGTGTCGGCTACTTACGAGTTCCTGTATGGGGACGTGGGGAGGAATGGCCGGATGTCGGATGATAGAGTCATCGCCCAGACCAAGTTCTACAGGCATCTCCAGAATGGCAGCTTGGGCTTGCCACCTCCAGAAGACAATGCAGAAGGACTCCCATTTGTCTTCGTTGCGGATGAAGCGTTTGCGCTGGGGGACCATCTTATGCGGCCATTCCCTATAAGGACCCTCTCCCCGGACCAGAGGGTTTTTAATTACCAGCTAGCCAGAGCCAGAAGAGTGGTGGAGAATACGTTTGGAATAATGGCCAGCCGGTTCCGCCTATTTCTTACACCGATACACATGGCGGAATATAAACTCAATCACATCATCCTGTGTTACTGTGTTCTCGACAACTTTTTAAGGAGAAATTCTTTAAACTATGCTGCCTCAGTTGGGCCTGAGGCTGGAATTCATATTAATGAACCAAACCTGATGGCGCTTGAAACTGGCCGTCCTGGCTTGCCCCCCCAGAGTGCCCATGAGGTCTGTATAAAATACATGAAATACTTTGTGGGTAGGGGGCCATCGATATGTCAGACAATGTCTGAGACATTTTTAAAATAAAAATATATTTGAAACTGAACAAATATTTGCTTTGATTTACTGCTTGGCTTTTTTTTAGCTATCTCCTCGGTTCTCTTTTATTAATGTTCTAATTTCTTGGCCTTTTTCTTCAACAGTGCAAACGAAATAGACTTGACACATGAGGTGACAATCTCTTCTTCGGCTAACTATTATTATTATGTTGTGGGTCTGCTACACACACACCTTGTTTTTTTGTGAATGTATGTAATGCATTACTGACAAAAATATTAATAATTTTTAACACCATGACCGAAATTTGGGGAGCCATGAAAACGGCTTGTGTAAAATTAGAAAGCATTGTTGGGTGTTATTTACTAACTAGGATCCACAGGTTACCTATACCCTCATTCATCCCAGAAAACGCTCCCAGGGATGCTCTGTTTCAAATGCATTTTTACCAAACAAAAGAACGCCTGATGTTAGCCACACGCAAAGGGGAACACTGCAATACTGATTACGCTGTGCTACGGTTCTATGCAGACCTGTTGCAATTCACCTTGCAACTGCGCAAGAATCTGAACAATATCACTAAAGCATTAAGGAACCACAACGTTACCTATAGATGGGGTTATCCAACTAAACTGTTGGTCACTAAAGATGGAGTGAACCATGTGATCACTTCCCCATCCAAAGGCTACCACTTGCTCCAAAATTGGAAGATCATGCCAGAGGAACATTCCACCCCATCTGACACTAGGAATTTCAACAAAATTCCCCCTAAATGGCAACAAGCCTCAGCCTCCAAATAACACAACTGATATCAAATCTTTGTCATTTTGCCTCAAAGTGCCAGCCCTGACATAGGGCCCCGCCTATTGGAGCTTATTGCACACCACAAGCTCCCACAACCTGAGCAGACATGATCTGCACCTGGGTTATCATTACCCTCCTTTTAAGTTCCGGTTTATGCTGTTCTTTTTTTGTTTTCCATATTTTCTTTTCTCACACGAACTGTATCTACCATTCTATTAAAATCCTCCCAACATCTATCATCATCCCGGACAAGCCATCCACAGATCCTGTATGAGCTTCAACAAGCAGAACAAATGAACAATTGATGAACACAGCCCGCCTGCATATGATTCCAACAGTGAGTACACTTACCACCTGACACAAAAGCATCATCTAAAAAAGCCATTATGCCAGCCAGTTAAAATTCTTTCTGTAAACTCACATGGTCTAAATCACCCAGTTAAGAGGGCTTCCCTATGGAAAGAGGCAGATTCATCTCAGTGTGATGTGCTTTGCGTCCAAGAGACACATTTTCATCACAATGCACCTCCTAAGTGTACTCACAAATCCTTTCAGCACTTTTTCTTTTCCAACATGCTAGCTAAAAAAAGAGGAGTGATGATCGCAGTTAAAGACACAATCTCCTTCAACCTAATCTCAGCAACAACTGATCCATGAGGACGGTACCTTATTGTCTTCTGTGACATAAATAACATTCGCTACACTCTGATGAACATCTATGTTCAAAACAAACACCAAATTAAATTTCTAAATGGACTCATGAGGAAAGTTAAAAAAATACAACAAGGATCTCTTATAGTATGCGGGGACTTCAACATTGTCCCTAACCCATTGATGGATTCTACTACAGCACCCTCAAAAAGGACCTCATCCTTAGCTAATTTTTTACATTCCCATGATTTATACGATGTTTGGCATTGTACGCAAGCCAGTGAAAGGGATTATTCATTTTTTCACATAGACATTGTACATACACGAGAATTGATCTGTTCTTGATGGATAAGTGGCTGCTTCAAAAAGTGTCCCAGGCCAAAATAGGCACAATAGAATGGTCAGATCACGCTCCCGTTCTCCTTATACTAAATGATTCCTATCCTAGCACCACTACTTATGTTTTGCGCGCTCACACATAATACAAAACCCTAAAACCAAAAAAACATTGGAAGGTTACTTGTCCAGTTACTTTCAGATCAATTCCTCGTCCACTGGTAATGCTTTTCTATTGTGGAATGTCCACAAAACTTATATAAGAGGCATATTTATCCAGCTAGGGGCGAGAATCAAGAAGCAGTGGTAGCAGAAAATTACCAATTTGATAACAGAAATTGACACACTGGAAGCTCTCAACAAAACTAAACCTACCCCCTCCACTAGCGTAAAACTCACCTCACTGAGACATGACCTTAGAATCATCCTACTACAAACATTTGAATACACGGAGAAAATATTGAAAATGTCCTTTTTTTTCTACTGGCAACAAAGCTGGGAAAGCAATGGCCAGGAGAATACAGGGACAATGCTTCAAGACCAAAATAGCTCACCTCATCCATCCCAAAAGCAAAGAAAAAATATATGAGCCACAAGGCATCGTAGACACATTTAGCGACTATTACAGCTCTCTCTACAACTTGAACCAAGACGACCTAACACCACAACCTACACCAACGACTATAAATGACTTTTTATCTAACGTCAAACTACCTACACTTAAAACTACTCAACTCCAAGAACTTAGTTCACACTTTTCCCTGACTGAATTACTACAAGCAATAAAAACGCTCCCGAGCAACAAATCCCCGGGTCCAGATGGACTTATAGGAGACTATTACAAGAGCTTCCAGTCAATTTTAGGACCGCACCTCCTCAAAGTATTCGATGGTGCAGCTGCCTCTGCTTCCTTTCCTTCTGAAATGCTCGAGGCACTCATTGTGACACTGCCTAAACCTGGGAAGACACCGGATCAGCCCCAAAACTTTAGACCTATATCATTATTAAATAATGATTTAAAAATCTACGCCAAAATGATTGCACTTCGAATGGTGGATATTCTCCCCACCCTGACTGATCCTGACCAATCAGGCTTTACAAAAGGCAGGCAAGCTTCTGATGCAACAAGACTCCTAATCAACATAATTCACATCGCTAGAGGGGCTTGTACGCCTTCTCTGCTCCTAGCTTTGGATGCAGAGAAGGCGTTCGACAGGGTACACTGGCTCTATCTTTCGCAAACCCTAAGAAAATTTGGATTCACAGGACATATATTGTCCGTGATCCTAGCCTTGTATACCTCACCATCAGCTAAGGTGTACACGTCAGGGATGCTTTCTAAATCCTTCAGGATTACAAATGGCATAAGGCAGGGCTGCCCCTTGTCCCCTCCCATCTTTAATCTCTTAATGGAACCTCTAGCTGCACATATTAGACAATCACCTGAAATACAGGGCTTCATGTTCAATAATAGAAAACACGTCATTAGTCTTTTTGCCGATGACGTAGTGATAAATAATGAAGTAAGAAACCTTTTTTTTTATGGCACCCCTGCCTGGTCGCAGCTAGATCCCAATGGGGTTACCTGGGTAGAGGGACGGACCTGACAGTTGACACCACTAGTTGATATATTTACAGGTAATTGAAAGATTTAAAATGTGTACTATGGAGAATGAATATCAGTATTGTACCAACTCTGTATCAATACTATATGTTATACATCTTTGTATTACTGTGAAAATGAATAAAAATTTTATTATAAAAAAAGAAGAAAGATGAAGCCACACATTGTTGATTATCAATCTTTTTTTTTTAACATAAAAGTTTATTTTAGCTTTAATCTTGTATACATACATAACTGTATAGATTAAAATTGAAAATGAAATGGAAAGTACAATGAAATGAAAAATCCAATGGAGTACAATTAGGTTATAATATATGGTATTAGAAATTAGCAAACATATAATGAAACCAAGTTAACCCTTAAGACACATGGTGATGTCTAAGGCAGGATACTCCAAATGGTCGTAATATTATTAGACATGTCCTGCCAATATTATAGGGATTGTTAAGTTAATGTATGATCTACCATTCTTACTAATAAATATTTCATTTATTATTGATGGTGGATATAAAAGGGTGGAAGGAGAAAAAGTAAGGAAAACGTTAGGGAAGAGTAAAATATATAAGAGAAAATAATAGGAGAGGTTACCTTAGGTTACAATGCTTGGGAGGACCTGTTAGTATGATCCATAATATGGGAGTTGTATCTATGGTATTTATCACATTATATTGTTCTAAATCTCTAGGGATTTATCAGAGAGCTTGCATGTCAGTATATCAATAGAAAAGTATTCAAACCCTTTATCTAGCTCGTTAACTGTTTATAGGCCTGTGAGTGCTTGAATACAAACCAGGGAGACCAAGTTTTATGATATCTCTCGATAATCTCAGATGATTGTGCTGCTGTATCTTCCATCTCACAGATGTATGCGACTTTATGTAGCCAGTCTTTTAGTGTAGGAGTGTGCGTAGATTTCCAGTGAAGTGGAATAAGTGAATTGGCTGCGTTTATTAGATGTTTTGAAAGAGAGGCTTTATATTTCTTATATGAGAAATTTGTCACATGCAGCAAGCAACAAGCCACATCTAGTTTTAGTTTGGTCTCCGTGATCTGCTGAATAACTTTTCTTACACCAAGCCAGAATGCTTGTATCATGTCACACTGCCACCATATGTGTAGCAGTGTACCTCTAGCCTTTTTGCATCTCCAGCATAAATTGGGTGTCTGAGGGTACCACTTATGTAGTTTATCTGGGGTGGTGTACCAGTGGGTCAAAATCTTGTAAGCCGTTTCCTGCATCCGTGTACTGATCGATCCTTTATGGGACAGAATACAGGATGCCTCCCATTGTTTATCAGTGAACTGTGTGTCCAGTTCCTTTGACCATCTCTCTCTGAACCTATCCATGGCATTACTCTTCAAATTCTGTAACCAAGCATAAGAAATAGAAGTAGATTTTTCCACTAGTTCTCCCTTCATGCATATTTGTTCGAATTCAGTAAGATCTCTCGAAAAGTTATTCCTGTGTAGAGCGGAGTTAACAAAACTGCGTACCTGGAAGTATGTCCACACAGGTATGTGTGGTGCCTTGTTATCTCTTCTAAATTGGGAGAGATCTTTTATTGTCTTGTTGGAGAAGCAGTGCCACGCAAGAAGAGGTATTTTGGTGTCTGTTGTTGTCAGTAGGTGATTACCTATGCCCGGTGGGAAGTCTGGGTTATCTTTTAGCAGGGTGAGAGGGCTTAGCGGTGAAGAAAATTTAGTCTGTTTTGGTAGGTTGTGAAAAATGCCCAAGGAAGTACCTATGAGTGGGTGTGTCTTTACGTTATGGGGGTATTTCAATTTGGAAACCCAAGGTGAAAATTGAAGTGGGATTGAGCACAAGTCATTTTCTATGGTGACCCAATCTTTACTTTTTGAGTGGCAGTGCCAATCAATGATACGGGCAAGAAGTGTGGCGTAATAATAATTTTTAAAATCAGGTATCCCTAATCCCCCCCAATTTTTGGGTCTAGTGAGAAGGGAGGCTTTAATACGAGGCGGTTTGTGAGCCCAGATGAATTTCATTTGTAGCGCGTGTAATTTTTTGAAAAAATTGTGGGGTATTTTTATGGGAAGAGTGCGTAGTAGGTATAGAATCTTTGGCAAAACAGTCATCTTACATATGGCTGCCCTACCAAACCATGAAAAATATGAAGTGTGCCATTTTTGTAAGTCTTTTTCAATAATTTTAAGAAGAGGTGGAAAATTACGCTCAAAAATCGAGGAGAGTTTAGGTGTTAGCCATGTACCCAGATATTTTATTGCGGAATTCTCCCACTTGAAGGGGCTATTATTCTGAGCCTTAGTCAGTTTGTCAGCCGGTAACGTGATGTTCATAGCTTCGGATTTAGAAAAATTAATTTTGAGGTTGGAGATGTAGCCATACAGGGAAAACTCTTTCATTAATGAGGGGATAGATATATGCGGGTCTGTCAAAAAAAATAAAAGATCATCTGCGTAAGCCGCAACCTTGAATTCTCTATCTGTCAGTTTAAAACCACTAATAGAGCTATTTAAGAGGATATGTCTGATAAACGGCTCCAATGATATGATGAAGAGCAGAGGAGATAATGGACACCCCTGTCTGGTCCCATTTTTTATACTAACACTTTCTGATAACGTACCATTTATTTTAATTTTGGCTGAAGGATTTTGATACAGTGCTGAAATCCACGTCAACATGTGTGGTCCCAGTCCTATGTGCTCACAGGTCTTCAACATGTAGTCCCAAGCTACTCGATCGAAGGCCTTCTCCGCGTCGGTGGACAAGAGAAAGCCCTCGATCTTTCGCTGATGTGCTGCATATATCAGGTCTAGGGATTTTGTGACATTATCTTTGGCTTCCCTATTGGGGACAAAGCCCACCTGGTCCGGTCCAATTATTTCATGTAGTAGGGGTTTCATCCTATTAGCAATGATCTTAGCCAGAAGTTTGGCATCTAAATTTAGGAGTGAGATCAGTCGATAACTGGCGCAATGTGTTGGGTCCTTGCCTGGTTTGGGTAGTACTGTTATGTGTGCCGCCAGGAAATCATGTGGGACAGTTCTCTGCTTAGATAGTGAATTCAATGCGTTTGTTAAAGGGGAGGTCAGAATATCCGTATATGTTTTATAATAAATAGCGCTAAAGCCGTCTGGGCCTGGGCTCTTTCCCGTTTTCAAGTCCTTGATAGCATTTTGAATTTCTGAAGCTTCTATTTGTTTTTCTAACTGTGCAATGTCATCTGTAGCTAAGGTTGGGAGTTTAGATTTTTTTTAAGATAGTTTTTAATTGCCATATTCCTATCTCTCAATATGTTGTTTGGCTTGTGTTGGGGTGGGAGGTCGTATAGTGCAGTATAAAATGCGTGAAAGTGGTGTGCAATTTTATCCGTTGCTCTATCAATTTTACCTGTTTTATTTTGAATGCCTAAAATTGAGTGTTGGGATATTTGGCCTCTCAATGCCCGTGCTAAAATTTTCCCCGTTTTGTCCCCATGTTCATAGTAGATCTTCTTTTTAAAAAAGAGAAATCTCCTAGATTTAGTTTCCAGAATGTCTTTAAGCAATTTTCTTGTTTCTAATAATAACGCCGCTGATTGGGTTGTGAGTGATTGCTTGTGGAGGGTCTCTAATTCACGTATTTTATTGGTCTATTTAACTATTTCTTTCTCTGTTTCCCTTTTTTTGCATGTTCCCATTTGGATCAATTCCCCTCTGGTATAGCATTTGTGTGCCTGCCAGACCATTAAGGGATCTGCTTCTGGGGTGATATTAAGTGTGAAGTACTCTTTTAATGATGATGTTAGTTTTGGTAGTAGAGATGGGTCCGTTAAAAGTGATGAGTTTAATCTCCATGTGTTGGGTTTCGCAGTGGGTTCTGATATATTCAGTGTAATGGCTTTTGGGGCATGGTCCGACATGGTCTGTAAACCTATGTTCGCTTCGATTAGCTTGTCTAGGTCCTTTTGTGTGACAAATAAGAAGTCTATTCTCGTATGACGATTGTGTGGGATCGAGTAAAAAGTATAATCTCGATCTTCTGGGTGTAAAAATCGCCATGTATCAATCAATGACAATGAATGTATCAGATTTTTGATTATTTTGAGGATTTTGTACATAAGGTATGTTTTCCCTGATGATGTGTCTTCAGAGGGGTTAAGAGGGATATTAAAGTCCCCTCCCAAAATCAAGCGACCCTTATGGAAACTTGTCAATTCTGAGATCATTTTCTGGCAGAATGAAATTTGTCCTGTATTTGGGAAGTATACGTTAGCCAAAGTTATAGTAGTCCCATGACATGACCCTTTCAGGAATATAAATCTGCCTTCTGGGTCTAATAGTTTATCTGTTAATTCGAATTTTGCGTCTTTACTGATCAAAATTGAAACCCCTTTAGATTTGGAGGTATTATTTGTAGCATCTCTGTGAAGTAGTGGTCAGTTAGTCTTGGTATATGATTCGTCTTGAAGTGTGTTTCCTGAAGGAAAACAAAATTGGGCCTACCTTTTTTTAATTCTCTGAGAAGAGTGGATCTTTTCTCAGGGATATTCAGACCCCTAACATTGTGTGAGATGAGAGTAGGGTTGCGTCACAGACCTGAGTGAGCCATGGTAGGTATTCAGAGAGAGATGCCCAGACACTCCTGTATGCGCGACTTGAGAGATAAGTGGAAAATAAAAATAAAATTAAAAACAACGTACAAATAAGTGAAAAATATATAGGTAACAAATAGATAAATGTTATCAGGTGATTCTATCACTTTATACAGAGATATGTATGTAGAGGAGAGATCAAAGTTATAGATAAGAAGTGGGTTAAAGAGGTAGGGTAAAGAAGTAAGAATGGAGGGGATATAGGTACTTCTTCCTCGAACGAATAACGCGTCCTGGAAGATCAAATTTAGTGTGTACGGATGAGCACAACAGCTGCCCACCGTAAACACTATTGTGGGATTGGGGAAGACACTCAGTGAGGGGGACCCCTTGAGAATAAATACCTGTCTATAAGTACACATATGTGTCTAAATACTCTTTGGAATTAAGGTACTATTCAACAGTGGGTAAAACATGCCTGGCCAGACTACGGCCTAAAACTCTCATTTAGTGTGCTAAAAGGACTAATCTGCACTAACAAAACTAATTGAGCAATATATATTAATAATCAGTTGTCTACAAGCACCTTATTGCTACCTTGTCAATCAGATAGGGAATATTAATGGTTATAAAATAATTGTTATAGCTATAGCAGAGTTCTTGGTTGCTCTTGAGAAGCTGTAGGGTGAACATGGGGCCATCCCTTCTTCTCAGATGTAATCGAAGCATGAGATGTAGTCTATAAGAAGCGTTATATGAATTGTGTTTCGTATCCTTGTCTGCCTCATGTCAAGAGGGAGAGACGCAACAACCAAGAGTTCTTAAACAAAAAATGAAGCCAAAATGGTCATAAAATAAACAAACAAAAATGCTGCTGATTTTTCAGGGTATCCTGTTACAGCTGGTGTATATAGATCAGTTAACATATAGTCTACTCCTGAAGACCATATTGGTGTCCTGAAGTATGCCAAATAAACTGTATTTGGGCAGTTTTACCCAAGATCCTTAAAGATCTATAAAATGCGAGCATAGCTCAACTCAATTTAGATCTTGTAGTGTAATAGGGCGTACACACGGTCGGACTTTGTTCGGACATTCCGACAACAAAATCCATGTATTTTTTCAGACGGATGTTGGCTCAAACTTGTCTTGCATACACACGGTCACACAAAGTTGTTGGAAAATCCGATCGTTCTGAACGCGGTGACGTAAAACACGTACGTCGGGACTATAAACGGGGCAGTGGCCAATAGCTTTCATCTTTTTATTTATTCTGAGTAGGGATGAGTCGAACACCCCCCTGTTCGGTTCGCACCAGAACATGCGAACAGGAAAAAAGTTCGTTCGAACACGCGAACACCGTTAAAGTCTATGGGACACGAACATGAATAAACAAAAGTGCTAATTTTAAAGGCTTATATGCAAGTTATTGTCATAAAAAGTGTTTGGGGACCTGGGTCCTGCCCCAGGGGACATGGATCAATGCAAAAAAAAGTTTTAAAAACGGCCGTTTTTTCAGGAGCAGTGATTTTAATAATGCTTAAAGTCAAACAATAAAAGTGTAATATCCCTTTAAATTTCGTACCTGGGGGGTGTCTATAGTATGCCTGTAAAGGGGCGCATGTTTCCTGTGTTTAGAACAGTCTGACAGAAAAATGACATTTTGAAGGAAAAAACTTATTTAAAACTACCCGCGGCTATTGCATTGCCGACAATACACATAGAAGTTCATTGATAAAAACGGCATGGGAATTCCCCAAAGGGGAACCCCAAACCAAAATTAAAAAAAAAAAATGACGTGGGAGTCCTCCTAAATTCCATACCAGGCCCTTCAGGTCTGGTATGGATATTAAGGGGAACCCCGGCCAAAATAAAAAAAAAAAAATGACGTGGGGTTCCCCCTAAATTCCATTTTTAAGGGGAACCCCGCGCCAAAAAAAAAAAAAAAAAAACGGCGTGGGGCCCCCCCAAAAATCCATACCAGACCCTTATCCGAGCACGCAACCTGGCAGGCCGCAGGAAAAGAGGGGGGGACGAGAGTGCGGCCCCCCTCCCTCCTGAACCGTACCAGGCCACATGCCCTCAACATTGGGAGGGTGCTTTGGGGTAGCCCCCAAAACACCTTGTCCCCATGTTGATGAGGACAAGGGGCTCATCCCCACAACCCTGGCCGGTGGTTGTGGGGGTCTGCGGGCGGGGGGCTTATCGGAATCTGGAAGCCCCCTTTAACAAGGTGACCCCCAGATCCCGGCCCCCCCCCTGTGTGAAATGGTAAGGGGGTACATAAGTACCCCTACCATTTCACGAAAAAAGTGTCAAAAATGTTAAAAATGACAAGAGACAGTTTTTGACAATTCCTTTATTTAAATGCTTCTTCTTTCTTCTATCTTCCTTCATCTTCTGGTTCTTCTGGTTCTTCTGGCTCTTCTGGTTCTTCCTCCGGCGTTCTCGTCCAGCATCTCCTCTGCGGCGTCTTCTATCTTCTTCTCCTCGGGCCGCTCCGCACCCATGGCATGGGGGGGAGGCTCCCGCTCTTCTCTTCTTCTTTTCTTCTCTTCTTCTCTTCTTCATTTTCTTCTCCGGGCCGCTCCGCAATCCATGCTGGCATGGAGGGAGGCTCCCGCTGTGTGACGGCGCTCCTCGTCTGACAGTTCTTAAATAACGGAGGGGCGGGGCCACCCGGTGACACCGCCCCACTCTGACGCACGGTGACTTGACGGGACTTCCCTGTGACGTCACGGGGAATGCCACAGGGAAGTCCCGTCATGTCCTGTGCGTCAGAGGGGGGCGGGGTCACCGGGTGGCCCCGCCCCCCATTATTTAAGAACTGTCAGACGGGGAGCGCCGTCACACAGCGGGAGCCTCCCTCCATGCCAGCATGGATTGCGGAGCGGCCCGGAGAAGAAAATGAAGAAGAGAAGAAAAGAAGAAGAGAAGAGCGGGAGCCTCCCCCCCATGCCATGGGTGCGGAGCGGCCCGAGAAGAAGAAGATAGAAGACGCCGCGGAGGAGATGCTGGACGAGAACGCCGGAAGAAGAACCAGAAGAGCCAGAAGAACCAGAAGATGAAGGAAGATAGAAGAAAGAAGAAGCATTTAAATAAAGGAATTGTCAAAAACTGTCTCTTGTCATTTTTTACATTTTTGACACTTTTTTCGTGAAATGGTAGGGGTACTTATGTACCCCCTTACCATTTCACACAGGGGGGGGCCGGGATCTGGGGGTCACCTTGTTAAAGGGGGCTTCCAGATTCCGATAAGCCCCCCGCCCGCAGACCCCCACAACCACCGGCCAGGGTTGTGGGGATGAGGCCCTTGTCCTCATCAACATGGGGACAAGGTGTTTTGGGGGGCTACCCCAAAGCACCCTCCCAATGTTGAGGGCATGTGGCCTGGTACGGTTCAGGAGGGAGGGGGGCCGCACTCTCGTCCCCCCCTCTTTTTCTGCGGCCTGCCAGGTTGCGTGCTCGGATAAGGGTCTGGTATGGATTTTTGGGGGGACCCCACGCCGTTTTTTTTTTTTTTTTGGCGCAGGGTTCCCCTTAAAATCCATACCAGACCTGAAGGGTCTGGTATGGAATTTAGGGGGAACCCCACATCATTTTTTTTTTTTTATTTTGGCCGGGGTTCCCCTTAATATCCATATCAGACCTGAAGGGCCTGGTATGGAATTTAGGGGGACTCCCACGTCATTTTTTTTTTTTTAATTTTGGTTCGGGGTTCCCCTTTGGGGAATTCCCATGCCGTTTTTATCAATGAACTTCTATGTGTATTGTCGGCAATGCAATAGCCGCGGGTAGTTTTAAATGAGTTTTTTCCTTCGAAATGTCATTTTGCTGTCAGATTGTTCTAAACACGGGAAACATGCGCCCCTTTACAGGCATACTATAGACACCCCCCAGGTACGAAATTTAAAGGGATATTACACTTTTATTGATTGACTTTAAGCATTATTAAAATCACTGCTCCTGAAAAAACGTCCGTTTTTAAAACTTTTCTTTGCATTGATCCATGTCCCCTGGGGCAGGACCCAGGTCCCCAAACACTTTTTATGACAATAACTTGCATATTAGCCTTTAAAATTAGCACTTTTGATTTCTCTCATAGACTCTTAAAGGGTGTTCCGCGGCATTCGAATTTGCCGCGAACACCCCAAATTGTTCGCTGTTCGGCGAACTTGCGAACAGCCAATGTTCGAGTCGAACATTAGTTCGACTCGAACTCGAAGCTCATCCCTAATTCTGAGCATGCGTGGCACTTTGTCCGTCGGATTTGTGTACACACGATCGGAATTTCCAACAACGGATCCTGCTCTCCAACTTTGTGTGTCGGAAAATCCGATGGAAAATGTCCGATGGAGCCCACACACGGTCGGAATTTCCGACAACACGCTCCGATCGGACATTTTCCATCGGAAAATCCGACCGTGTGTACGGGCCATTAGATCATAAAGCATAGAAAACGTAAAACCGTAAAAAAGAACCGTAAAAAGGAACCAAACCGCTTGTAGGGAAGCTATCCAATAAAGACATTAGCAGGATGCAGTTTCATCAAGCATTTCTAGGCTGAGAAGAAGCTGTTGCTATTACTCCCGGTCCTCCATCATGTTTCTAGCAGGGTGTGAGCGACTGCGTGGCGTGCCAGCTGACTGAGCCTCTTGACGGAATGGCTTCTGTTTTTTAGGATGGTGCTTCTCAGGTGTATTCAGAGGGGAGCGTAATGGACTCCGTTCCTGAGGTGGTATGATGAAATTCCTGGTACCAGTCCGGAAGTTCAATCAATCCGAGTTGAAGTGCGTCACAGAAATCTGGAAGGTCTTCTGGTGTGCGGAGCGTGTGCTGTCTGCCATCAAAAGTGACCAACAGGGCAAAAGGGAAATGCCATGTATATCTGATCTCTTTCTCCCTTAGTTTGTCTAATAAAGGTCGCAGGGCCCTGCGATTTTTCAAGGTGATCTGGGATAAATCTTGAAATAGTTTAATGCATTCGCCGTTGAAAATTATTTGGTCTTTTCTGCGGGCTTTAAACATTATTTCCTCTTTGGGTGCAAAATTTTGCAGGCAGCAGATTATGTCTCTAGGGGGTAAGGTGTCTGGGCCCCTGGCCCTCAGAGCTCTATGCGCCTGGATAAATTCAATTTCTGTATCTTCTGGTTTTTCTAAGAGGCTGTTGAAGACTCTTTGCAGGACTGAGGGGATTTGATCGGCCAGGACAGATTCTGGGATGCCGCGGACTCTTACATTATTGCGTCTTCCCCTGTTGTCAAGATCTTCTAAATGCCTGTTCATGTCTATGAAATGGCGCGCATGAGAAGGAGGTAACTTTATCAAGTCTATTGATTCTAATGTCCCTCTGCTTCCCTGCTGTTTCCGCTGTGGCCATCTTTTCTTGTAATACCAGGAGACTGGTTTTGAGATCTGTGATGGCAGCAGAAAATGAGGCCTTAATGTCAGCTGCAAAGCCTGACATGTCCTCATATGCTCGGGAGCTTCTTGTACCGTTATCCTCTGCTGCTGACTGAGAGTCTTCACTGAATTCGTCGTCCGCATGGGCCGGCGCCATCTTGCCTCCCTCCGTGTCTCGCAATGCCGCGGCCTGGTTCCTGAATATGTCGGAGATATCTCTCCCCGCACTTGTGGCCATAGATCGCCCTGATTGGGTGTGATGAGGGTGCTTGTTTTGTCTGCTCATCCTCTGTGCTGAGTGCAGAAAAGACGTGCTTGGGCCGTGTGTCTGACGGAGCTCTGGAGGTAGGCTGCCATCCTCACTGCGCGCCAAGCCACGCCCCTGATTATCAATCTTTTTAATCAAAGCACAAAAACATGTGCATTTCTAAAAGGGTTTTTGAACAAACCAACATGTTTGTTGTATAACATTTTTTTAGGTCAAGTTAAGTAGAAATTGCCTTTTAAGGTAAAACAGGCATGTTTAAAACCATAAAACAATACACAACTCTGGAACTTACAAAGTTCAACTTTTATAAAGTGAAGGCAATATCAGACATGAGTATGTACAAACTGTGTTTGATATTGCGTTCAGTAGATGGGGTGATGTCACCCCTGTAAAAACCAAATTTAGAAGATGCACACAAATTGCCTAATGTCAACATGTGCTATCTGCCATCATGGGGGATCAATGGACGTGTTTTGTGGGTGCAACCCCTTCCTCTCAGCTACTTTATTATTGAGGAAGGGGTTCCACCCACAAAACGCATACATTGATCTCCCGTGATGGCAGATAGCACATGTTGACACACTGTGTGCATCTTCTAAATTTGGCTTTTAACATACGTAAAAAAATGTTGTCACAAAAAACAGAAGAAATTTAGGGATTTCTGGGTGTTTTAGATTCTTCCTAAAACATCAATGATGGTCTTCATTTTATTTTGAACATCATTGATGTTTTGCTTTAAGGTTTTCTAAATCTTTATTACACCCCATTATCTCCCCAATGAGGATCTGGGCACTTTCACTGGTGAAATGACATTCCTCTTCCACAACATCCCGATCACCTAAAAAACAAACAAAAAAACACACCATGTATTATAAATATGCAGGCATCCATCTATTACCTGAGCCTGTGGTCACAGACACTCACCTGTTGTGGTGACAGTTTCTACAACATCTCCCTCCTCCTCCTCCGGTTGGGTTTGGGGGATTTCCCCCTCTTCCTGAGGTGGGGGGTACCTGGTATCCTCTGATGAGTGGTGTCCTCCGAGTCTTTTCTCCCCTATGTGAACAAAAATAGGTATACTTAGCACACAGATATTTGATGGCAAAAATAAAAATATGAAACATTGCTTGGAAGTGGGGTACAATTGTCTGTTTTGGCAGAGTTCCAAGCTGAATACATTTTTTTGTCCTTTGTAAAGCTTGAATATTAACCTGTTTAGTGCAAGCTTCACAGATGGAGACACCCCTATAGTATTCACTGAAGCACTGTGTGGGCCCCCTAATAAAAAGGGTGTTCTGGTGTCCCACACTAGTGCTCCAGCGTCCAGATGTGTAAACAGCTGCTAAGTGTCCTCTCCTTACACAGAATCTAGTTAGCATTTCATTCTAGTTACAAACCCATCTAGACAAGAAAATTTTATTAATAGAAGTAGGCCCAAAAAACCATATTGAACTGCATCTGGCCAAAACATTGTATTTTAGTGGCCAAATGAACAATGTAAACAGTAAAGAAAAGCACATGGATCAGCACGAATGTCATAAAAAGAAAGAATAGGAACACAGCACACCTACTTACTTTTTTGCAGCACTCTCCTGATCCTTCTATACTGATCGAGCTCCCTTAATTTGAGGTCCGACCACCATTTCCTCAGTTGATCATTGGATCGCCGTACCCCAAAATTCTTCTGCAGACTCTTCACAACTTTAGCCATGATCTTGGCCTTTCTCACATTTGGATTGGGGTAAGGTCCATACTTCCCATCATAGTCGGCCCTCTTCAGTATGTCCACCATCTCCACCATCTCAACAAAGGCCATATTTGAGGCCTTAAATCTCTTCCGGGATCATGACCTTTCTGGCTCCGGGCTTTCCTCCTCCTCCTCGTTGCTGCTATTATCATGCACCTGTTGTCTCTCCGCCATCTGCTCTCCCCCACTGCTCCAAAAGAGAAGGGGTGGGGAATAGACTAGAAAGAACGCCAGGGGCGGGCGAAGTTTCACGCACGCGCAGTGTATATAAAACATAACACTCGTGCGTCGTACGTACGATCTGTGAGCGGAGGAAGGAGTATCGAAAGCGCCGATCATGATAACGAAGGTACAAGTTTAACTTGGGCCTATACTGCTTATAGATTGAGGCCTATGTTGGGACAAGAGAGTTTAGCCTGACATTAGGGTTTGTCTTGTGTTGTGTCTTGCAGAGAAAATGGATGGCTTCAATGATCACAACTTCCTCCCCCTGTTCATAGACAAGTACAGGGAGCTGCCTGTCTGTGGCAGGACAAACACCCGCATTATAATCATAAATAAAAGAGGCAGGCAGCGCTGGAGAAACTGCTGGAGTTGGTGAAGCTGGTGGTCCCCACGGCAACCATCCCCTATTTAAAAGCCAAAATTGGTGGCCTAAAGAGCACTTATCTTAGGGAGCGCAAGAAGGTCCAGGATTCCCAGAGATCAGGAACTGCAGCAGATGAAGTTTATGTACCCAGGCTGTGGTACTATGAGAGACTGCGATTTCTGTCAGACCAGACTGAAGTCAGGGAATCCCTCTCCACTCTTTCTTCCACTCTTCCTTCCACCCTAACTTCCACCCCAGCTGAGGCTTCTGATGTCCAACCTGGGACTTCCAGCCAGGAAGAAGTGGAGGAGCCCAGCTTGAGCCAGGTATAGCATTGTTCTACAGATTTCTTGGCAAAACATACATGATTTTTACTAGATGTTATTATTGATCACTAATTGCTGATTTAATAAAGGTGTTTACATATCAATAGACAGTAGTAGGCAAAAATAATTGGAACAAGAATGAAAAATGCTGGGCTCAGAATGATAGACTTTTATTTATTAACATTCAATTTGCAACAGTCATGAGATGAAAATTGTATGTGATTGATGAAGAAAAAACTAAAACTATGTCCCTTTTTCATACACAGGAAGACCTCAGCCAGGAGGAGGCTGTGGAATGTGGCACACAGGAGGAGGCTGTAGAATGTGGCAGCCAGGAGGAGGCAGGGGTTAGTTGCAGCCAGGAGGAGGCAGGGATAAGTGGCAGCCAGGAGGTGGCCGGGCCCAGTAGGAGCCTCACACAATCAGAGGTTCCTCCCCTCCGCCTTCCAAACAAAAGACCCAGGAAGGGGAGTAACGTGGAGGAGTCAGCACTAAGGCTGTTTCAGGAGGCTTCTGCGTCCCTCAGAGCCACCCCCAATCGTGAAGAGGCCTTTGCCTCCATGGCTGCCACAAAACTGCAGGACATGCAGGAGGGGCAATGCCTCATGTGTGAGGAAATCATTTATAAAACATTAAACAAGGGGTTAAGGGGCGAAATCACACCCAATACCCATCTGTGTGAGTTGCATCATCCTCCTCCTACCACACCTCCAACACCACAGCCACAGCCTGGAAGGAAGAGTAGAAGGAAGACAAAGTGATGGCCTGGGTTCAGTCTGGTCTGACAAAAGATGCAGGCTCTTGTATGACCACAGCCTGGGGACATGTATGTCATCTGCTGCTGTTCATGATCTCTTGGACTTCTGGATCAGATTTTACTCCCTTAGATAAAGACTTCTCAGGCCACCAATTTTGCCTGAAAATAGTTGATGTGTGCCCTGGGGGCCAAAGGCTTCGACAATTTCTGCTGATTCTCCAGCGTTGTCTCCGTCTTTATTTGGTTAGGATCCCTTAATAAAGTTTTTTTTTTTAAGTAATACTTGCCTATGTGTGTTTTCCTTCAAAAAGGACAGTGAGGAGGCAAGTACATTTCAAAAATACAGTGTGAAATTAAGAAAGGACACCAACACCAACCAACCTCATTGAGATTAAAAAAGACAAGATAATAATGGTGTTGTGGTAACTTGACACACAAAACACACTCAAAACTATTCTGCAGATCATCAAAAAAAAAAAAAACAGATCTTTTTAAAAAAAAAAAATTACAACAAATAATGCCAAAAAAAATTACAAAAAAAAAAAGAAATTTTCAGTAGATGTGACAAATGAAAATATTATATTGATGAAATCACGAGAAATAATAAAGAAAGAAGTTTGTGAGAACTCTGTGTGAGTATGAGCAGCAAAACAATTTCATTCTTCTAGCATTATAAAGAAGAAGAGAGTGCGCTGCATTCAAAAATTGAAAACATTGCAGCGTGACGAAAGTGCTATATCCATTACGAATGCTAATTTTACCAGACCGAGCAGATCCGTCTCGGAATTTATTCTGAGCATGCGTGGCACTTTGTGCGTCGGAATTGTCCACACACAGTCAGAATTTATGCAAACGGATTTTGTTGTAGGAAAATTTTATAGCATGCTCTCAAACTTTGTGTGTCAGAAATTCCGATGGAAAAAGTCAGATGGAGCCCACACATGGTTGGAATTTCCCACAACCAGGTCCGGTCGCACATATTCCATCGGAAAGTCTGACCGTGTGTACAGGGCATAAGCCTATTCTAATCATGGAGGACTTAGTGCAATTGACTTTATAAAGGGATATTCGGCCAAAAAGCATTAGTAGATTATGCAAAGCTGGGAGGGATTGAAGAGGATTTTTCATGGCCACAATTACATTGTCTGCATACAGTCCTAGTTTGTGTCCAACATCTCTGACTTGTATGCCAGGGATTAAAGGGTGCATTCTGATAGCTTCAGCAAGAGGTTCCATTACAAGGGCAAATATTAATGGGGAGAGGGGGCAGCCCTGTCGGTTGCCATTAGTGATCTCAAACTGATCAGATGTTATTCCTGAGGTCCAAAATTTAGCTGTAGGGGAGGAGTATAATTCTAGGAGTGCTGAGTATATGTTCCCTGCAAATCCAAATTTTTGGAGTACTGCTCTGAGATAGGACCACTGTACCCTGTCAAACACCTTCTCTGCGTCCAGTTAATAGGAGCAGAGAAGGCGTTTTATGGTGTTCTGCCCACTGTATGAGATTTATAAATCTTCTGGTGCTATCAGAGGCCTGCCGCCATAGGACAAAGCCCACCTGGTCTTTGTGTACTAGTTTGGGAATAAACAAGGATATGCGTGTTTCTCGGATTTTTGCATACATTTTAAGATCCAAATTCAGGAGGAAGATGGGGCTATAAATGTCAGGTTCGTCAAGAGGTTTACCAGGTTTCTGTATTGTGGCGATAAGTGCCTCAAATGAGTCCTTAGGAATGTCACTAGTGTGCATTATGTGGTTAAAGGAGTTGGTTAGATGAGGTGCCAGAAGGTGTGTGAATGTTTAGAAATATTCCTTGCAATATCCATCTGGTCCAGGGGCCTTGTGAAGCGGTAGTGATTGTATTGCTTTTAAAACTTCAGCTTCAGTGAAACAGCTCGTTAAGCTGTTCTAGCTGGTCTGAGGAAAGGGAGGGTAATTGTTTTAAATTAAGGAATTGTGATATTTGCATGGGATCTGGATCAGGGTCAGAGGGGGAGCTTTTTAAATTATATAAAGATGCATAGTAGTGACTGATGTCCTTGGGGTTATCAACTCTTTTCCCTTTAGATGTCTGCATAAAAGGAATTTTTTTGCCGCTGCTTTTTGTTTAACTTGTTTGACCAAATGAGAGCCAGGTTTGTTCCCAAAGGCATACCAATTTGCATTCAAACATTTAATGTGATAGTCAAATGACGCTTGTAGAAAAGAACGTAATTCTTCCCTAAGATCGCATAGGCGGATAGTGTCTGCGTCGTTGGGTGATACTTTGTTGGATTGTTCTAATTTATGAATTTGATTAATGTATTTGTTTACTGTCTTGGTTTCTGTTCACTTCTCCCTGGCCCCAAGTTTGATAAGAGGTCCCCTTATATAGTATTTATGTGCATTCCACAGTAATGAGTCATTTGTTACAGAACGAACATTGCAATTGAAGTAGGTTTCTATTTCTAGTCTGATCTCCTCCTGACACTTGGGTTGAGAAAGAATGGATGTATTCATGTGCCAGGAAGTGTGTTTTACCCGTTTTGTATCAAACGCAAGGGTGATGGTTACTGGTGCGTGGTCAGACCACGTTATTAGGCCTATATCAGCCTTGGATATAGATTACAGAGTGGTTTTGTGTGTCAGGAAGAGATCAATCCTAGAGTAAGATTTCTGGGCTGCTGAGTAAAATGTGTAATCCCTCTCCGCTCCATGTAGGCAACCCCAGGGGTCAAATAAGTCTTCCGGAGGAGTCAATTGTTTGGTCAGCTACATCATTAAAATCTCCACATAGAATTATTAGTTCTTTTGGGTAATGGAACAATTTACTCAAAATTTGTTGAAAAAACGTTTCTGATGAATATTGGGTGCATATATATTAACAATCACCAGTGGTGTATTGTCAAAGATGCCATCTAGGATAATATATCTACCTGATATGTCGGCATCAAGATGTTGGAATTGGAACGAGTTTTGACTGGTGATCATTACTCCCTGCACCTTTTTATTTGCATGTGCATGGAAAGTGTGAGAGTATGACCGATGTAGACATGGGGGAGCTTTACCGTGCATAAGGTGCGTCTCTTGCACACACAAAATCTAAAAGAGTTAAGGCCTTTTGCGTTAATGGTAGTGATACGTATTGACATGTTTGTGTGCTGTCGGCGGTGAAGAGCGGATGCAGAGAAGAATCACTACAGAAGTCTTAAGGCACTTCTAGGTATAGGTAGGTGGGGGGGAGGTTATACCTGTACATGTGTTATTTACAGTAACAAAAACAGAACAGTAATATATGCAATAAAGAAAAGCAAAGATACACAGAACAATCTGCGTTGAATGTAGTGGTAACAGTTATGCTTATGCAGAGCCATGTGCGTAGTACACTTAGTGCTGGGGGTGTGTAAAGTAGTCACAACTAGGGTTGGGTGAACGGTTCTGCCCGAGCATAAGTTTGGGCCGCACTTTCGCTGTTCGGACGTTCGATCGTATGTTCGGCTCCCCGAACTGACCACAATGCATTGCGGTGCTGAACAGTGCATTGCAAGCCCTGATTGACTGAAGCAGTGAAAGCTTCAGCCAATCAGGGCACAGAGCACTGTCAGAGTCATGATTGGACACTGTCATCATGACTTTATCCAATCATGGCTCATTCCCGCCCCACAGTATAAAAGTATTCTTTCAATGGCAGCCATTTTCAGTGTGATTTTGGTGTGGAGAGAGATAGAACAGGGCTCTGTTCAGTGCTATTAGTTAGTTAGTGTGCTATACTGTGCTATTTAGCTTCAATTGTCAGTGTAAAATATTAGTTTAGTGTCAGTCTAGGGATAGTGTGAGTGTAGTGAGGAGGACCATCATTTAGCTTTGCATAGTGTGCAGCTAGAGTAGGGACAGCCCAGATAGTTTCACTGTAGTGTAGTGAGACCGTGTCATTCATACATACATTAGTGTAGAATAGGGACAGCTCATTTAGTTTCAGTGTAGTGTAGTGAGACCATGTCAGTAATCTTGACATTAGTGTATAGCTAGAGTAGGGACAGTTCAGATAGTGTCAGTGTAGTGACGGTTGAACACGTCTATTTGATTGAGTTACTGCCAGTTTAACACCATATCATTTTGTGCACGTTACTGCCAGTTTAAAACCATATAGTTTTGCGTGCGTTACTGCCAGTTTAACGCCATATAGTTTTGCGTGCGTTACTGCCAGTTTAATGTCATATAGTTTTGTGTGCGTTACTGCTAGTTTAACGCCATATAGTTTTGCGTGCGTTACTGCCAGTTTAACGCCATATAGTTTTGCGTGCGTTACTGCCAGTTTAATGCCATATAGTTTTGTGTGCGTTACTGCTAGTTTAACGCCATATAGTTTTGTGTGCGTTACTGCCAGTTTAACGCCATATAGTTTTGCATGCGTTACTGTCAGTTTAATGCCATAGAGTTCTGTGTGTGTCACTGTACATTTGATGCATTATATTGCGGTATAGAGTATATTATAGTGTATCCGTTGAGTGTGTCTGTGTAGTGTGAGTACTCAAATTAAAGTGCACCAAACACCTCTTTACATTGATTAAAGTGCATCTACGTACAGATTTCAACTTCTTCTTTACATTTGCTTATAAGCACCGCCCCTTCCTCCCAATATTGTCTGGGAGGACAACAAGGAGAGGCAGACTTTCTCTCGGCACTGTAAGGGGGCCAGCAACAAATGTGTCCACAGTCAAAGGTGGATGTGGTGGTCAGTCCTCTGTTTAGTGAGTTTGTCCATGCTATCTAGCGTGCTTTCAGAACGAGCATTCAGTGCTGCAGGAGGTTTTGTTACTGATCATAGAACACTTTTGTCCACACAATCCGTGGATCATTTGACTTTTATAAAAATTAATCAGTCCTGGATTACCAGCTATGAAGCCTCTGATGCTGATGTCACCGATTAAGTCTTTTTGGGATGTGGAATCTCTGCAGGACTTCGAGGCTGCCTAGCTTTGAGGGTGTTCAATCATTTCATCTGGAAGAATGTTTGTGGTATAGGTTTCATGGGCACAATTAACACCCAAAGACCAATTTTTTAGCACCTGTTTGACAGGTGCATATCATTGCAATTTTTTTCAGCAAGGCCAATTTTTGCTTTCATCAAGAGTACCTCTATAGGGTTACGGTGGGAAGGCGCCACCGACACCCAAAGACCAATTTTTACGGACCCGTTACTTCTATCCAAATTAAAAGTGACACCAGAATGTATCCAAAAAATCTCTAATCTTGTTTCCAGTGCACTACATTGTGGCCTCATCATACACACTGGCTCCCCAGCTGTTGCTGAGTAAAATAAAGGCAGCTTGCAGGGAAAAATTAATTTTCTTTGGCTTTATAAATGCAATTATTGCTGCAGCAGATTCTAGACATGATACAGATCTGCCACTTTACCGGTAGACTAAGGGTACTCCCCAGGTACTATATTGTAAGGAATTTTTCATTTTTATGCTTTCACTTTAAAAATCAAAAAATCACTGCTCATTTAAAAATGAAATTTTTCACAAACTTTTTTTTTTATTGATACATGGCAGATACATGGTTCAGGGCAGAACCCAGACCCCTATAACCATTGTATGGCAAATTACTTGCATATAAGCCTCCAAAATGGGCACTTTTGATTTTTGACGTCGGGTCCCATTGACTTTTAAGGGGTTCGTTATTCAGGTCCGAACTTTAACGGTGTTCGAAAGTTCTGGGGCGAACTGAACAGGGGTCCATTCGGCCCATCCCTAGTCATGACTGTAAGTCCAGTAAGTACTTCTAATAAAAAAGGAATACTCACAAATTTCCCAAAACTGTGGGCTCTCTTAGAACAGGATTAATACGAGCCAGTCTTTTTACAGAGTTAATAGATGACCGGTGATTCTTTCATCATTGTTCCAGTAGTGTTGTTGGCCTATTCAGGTTTTCTGATTTGCGTTGTTACATGGTGGGTTAGAAGGAAGAGAAGGGGAGAGGCCCCAATTTTGCAGCTTCTTGTAATCATCTTTTGGGGCGGTTGATGATTTGTTGGCTTTGGTAGGTGACTAGAATCTTTGTGGGGTAGTCCCAGTGGTAGATGATATTGGAATCTCTCAAAGTTGCTGTGATGGTCGCAAATTCCTTTCTGCACTGAGGGGTTGCAGCCGACAGGGCTTGGAAGAGAAGTACTCCAGCATATGAATGTGGAAGGTTACGGGCTGTTCTAGCTGCACAGAGAAGATGCTCCTTGATGTGGTAAAAATGGATCCTTATCAGGATGTCTCTGGGGACTGTGTCTGGGAGATGAGAAGGTTTTGGGATCCTGTATGCCCTATCCATGAGGAGATCTATGGGGTCAGGTCTGGTATTAGCTTTAGAAAAAGTTGTTGCAGATATGGGATCAATTCATTTGGCTTAACTGCTTCAGGGACTCTTCTTATCTTAAAGCGGAGTTCCACCCACTTTTGAGAGGTGGTCTTAAATGAAATACAACCTCTCCACCCCTCGTTTTTGGCTAGTAAAAATAGTTTTTTTCTTTTAACTTACCTTTTTATGAAGTACGGCCTGTACTTCCGATCCATCGGGTCCGTGGTGCAGGACGTCATATCCTCTTCTTCGGCGAGCCTCCCCCACTGTCTTCGGGGACCTGTGTGTGTCCCAGAAGACAGCTCGCCATTCACAAAGTGCCGCGTGACTTGCGCATGCACAGTAGGAAATGGGCAGTGAAGCCGAAAGGCTCCACTGCCGGCTTCCCCTAATTAGAATGGCCGCACCCGATCACGATCCGATGGATAGATCGGCCTCGAGGGGCCGACATTGCGGGCTCCCTGGACAGGTAAGTGTCCTTATTAAAAGTCAGCAGCTTCAGTGTTTGTGGCTGCTGACTTTAAAAAAAAAATGTGGGTGGAACAACGCTTTAAGGTTTTTTCGTCACGAATGGTCTTTGAGGTCCGCCACTTTTAATTGGAGTTTACTGATCTGCTCAGCATGATCCTCATGCACATCGACCATCTCATCATGCACTTTGACCACTTCAGTTATTTGGTTTTCTAGGTGTTCAGTGTGGTTATCAATTTCATCCATGCTGTTAGAGAGGTAGAATATGGAGGGGCACAGCTCACTTAGCAAGCCTATTTGGAGGGAGATAAGCATGGCTTTCAGAGTATTCTCAGAGGCAGGGACATCAGAGGCAGTGAAATCTGCTAGAAATGTTGTTTGCTCTACCTGCAGCTCTGCCTGTGTGCCTGAGTTGTCAGCCCAGTGGTACTTTTTTCAGAAGGGAACTTATGAGGGGAGTGTTCAGGGGAATCTGCAGCTCTCTTACCCCAATCTGCTGGAGAGGCTGAGGAGGGCTGGTGAGGGGATTCCTCCATGTCTGACAGGTTTTCCAGTGGCTCTTCTGGCTGTGAGAAATGCAGAGGGGGAGAACAACCATTCTCCTCGGTGCCATCTTGTGTGTGTCTGCCCACTGAGGACATGTAAAAGTCCGTGAGGAGGCACTGTCCCAGTGTTTTGTATTTCTTTTGGGACATAGCCTGATTGTGTCCCTGTGGAGTGAGCTCCCTTGTCAGGCAGTTGCGGATGGCTGGAGTGCTGTGAGCCGCTGTGGAGAGCCGAGTGTCAGAGGAGCTTCACAGCCGAGTGGCCATCTTTGGAAGCCAGGACACGTCCCCCCCATATATGCTTTTTTTTAGCAGAAACCCTAGCGAATAAAATGGCAGTCATTGAAACTGTTTATGTCACACGGTTCTTGCGCAGCAATTTTTCAAATGCGTTTTTTTGTTTCATGAATTAAAAAAAAACAAAACATCAAAGTTAGCCCAATTTTTTTGTGTAATGTGAAAAATGATGTTATGCCGAGTAAATTGAATACCTAACATGTCATGCTTTAAAATTGCGCACCCTCGTGGAATGACGCCAAACTTCGGTACTTAAAAATCTCCATAGGCGACACTTTAAAAATGTTTACAGTTACCAGTTTAGAGTTACAGAGGAGGTCTTGGGCTAGAATTGATGCTTTTACTCTAACATTTATGGTAATCCCTCACATGTGTAGTTTGAACGCCGTTTACATATGTGGGCGCAGTGTACATATGCGTTTGCTTCTGCGTGCAAGCACGCTGGGATGGGGCGCTTTAATTTTTTTTTTATTGTTTATTTATTTTTTTTTTTTACACTTTCTCCTGAAAATTTTTGATCACTTTTATTCCTATTACAAGAATGTAAACATTCCTTATAATAGGAATAGGGCATGACAGGTCCTCTTTACGGAGATATGTGGGGTCTATATGTGTTTTCCTTTCAGCTATCCTCATTTCAGCTGGCTGTCTTATTTTTTTCTCAACCATGAGTTAGTCACCGCTTATGCAAAAAGGCCCTCAAATTCAAAGGTAGGGGACCACCGTGTTGGTAAGTTTTCAGGAAAAAGAGTGCCTCCTTATGTGAATTGCTTTGATTTATTTTAACCCTGCATGCTCACACTCTAAAAGATCAAGAGCCAGAGAGAACAGATGTTCTTCAGTGGAGCATTGCCCTAGATGCTTCTCCCACTCAAGGGAGAAATTCCAAGGAAGACGTCTTACCTCCTCTTCACCAGAGCAATGCAGGAGCCCCAGTAGTGGCCCTTTCATTCAAACAGTGCAGCCAGATGGCTAAATGCTATTAGTGGATCTTAAGGATGTTTTTTTCACGTCTCAATTTTTTTTCCTTCTTTCCAAAATATGTGTTGCGATCAGTCAGATGTATCTTCAGTTTAACAGCCTACCTTTTGGCCCGTGCATTTGTCTGAGAATTGTTCGCAAAAGTTCTCAGTGCCGTATTAGCTCTACTCAGAGAACAGGGTCTCCGAGTTTGCCACTACCTGGACAACACTATTCCTTCTAACTAGAGGTCTGCAACAATTGCTGATGCACCAAGAGATCCTCATACACACCCTGCAGAGATATGGCTGGATCATTAACTCAACATAAACTCTCTCAAAAGTTTGTGTACCTGGGGGAGCTCTGCCAATTCCTCTGTTTTGCTTCCTCCAGAGGAAACAGGGACAGTCAGGTAGTTTCAGCAGTAGGTCTTGGTGCAATGGAGGAAACAGAATCTAGCACAGTTAATAATAGTGTCAGTCAGTATGAGTAGGAGTCTGCGATGGTGTCCAAAGACAGAAACCTTAAGGAAGTCAGAGCCGTAAGACTGAATCACTGTTACGAATTATGTCGTCAAGACAGCCTGGAAGGCGCATTGCGAGAGACTGTCAGTTCAAGGCAAGTGGAGATTCCCAATGGGGGGGCTCTCAAATGTGCTGGAAGTTCACAGAATCAAGGGAAGACTAGTCTCTCTGCAGTTGATTAGCAGGGCAGCAAATAAAAGAAAAAAACATTAAAAACACTTATGCCGTGTACACACGGCGGACTTTTTGACGGATTAGGTCCGACGGTCTTTCCGACGGACTTTGTAGCGTAGGTCCACCGGGCTTACAAACGGATGGACTTGGACACACACGATCACTCCAAAAGTCAGGTGGTTTCGAACACGGTAACGTACAGCATGTACGACGGAACTAGAAATAGGAAGTTCAAGCCCCAGTACGCCACCCTTTGGGCTCCTTCTGCTAATCTCGTGTTTACCGCATGTTAGCAGAAGTTTGGTTATGATTTGCGCTTTTCAGACTTAACCTATTTTCGCTCATTTTCTGTGGTTCAGTTTGTGCTTGTGAGGTTTGTATCTGGTTTTTAGTGCGTGTTGGTCAGTTCATAACCTGTATAGCAGGCCGTTCTGGTCCGCTCATTCTTGATCTTCAGGTTGTTCTTCATAGGCCTTGCTGTTCTTCAGTGCGTTCGTTTAAGTTTGTTTGTTTGACCAACCAACTGTTTTGAAGCCATGGTGCATGGACGTACTCATTCTCGAGTTTGTGCTGTGTGGGGGCTTGGTGTTGGGGTTCATACTTTGACCCGAGCCCAGTCCATGAACAGGGAGAGGAGGAGTTCATGGATGAAGAATTGGCTGCGCCAGCGTGACCAACTCTCCCACATGCCTTTGCTCTGTGAGATTCGTGAGAATAATCCTGAGGATTTCAGGAATTATCTCAGGATGATGAACCCTGTTTTTCAACGTCTGCTGGCTTTGCTGATCCCTCATATCAGCAGGCGGGATACCTGTATGCGGCAAGCCATCACTGCGAAGCAGAGGCTAGTTGCCACGTTATGTTACTTGGAGACTGGGAGAAGCCTTCAGGACCTTAAGTTCTCGACAGGCATCTCCCCCTAGGGTCTGGGGATCAATATCCCAGAGACCTGTTCTGCCATTATTCAGTTCCTGCAGAAGGACTATATTAAGGTAAGTTTTATCCTATATCTATCCTAAGTTTTATCCTATCTATATGTATTTAATATTTGCTAATGTATTGTATTCATTTCATCATTACCTAATTACCATGATTGGAATATGCTGTGAATGTCCCTTTTATCTTCATGCATGCATGTTTTTATTTTTTAAATTCCTTTTTTGGCCTACGTGCATATTTGCCTTCAGTAACCTCCCCGGCATGCAATCCTGGGCCCATATACACCTATAGCCTAGTCCCTTTAACAATGTATATTGCCAGCTCCATTGTACTGCTTTACCCTCCCCCACTGCCTCAAATGTCTCCAAATGTAATGTGTGTTCTTCAACTAAATTAGAACCCTCCCCCACCCCCTCAAATGTCTCCAAATATAATGTGTGTTCTTCAACTAAAATAGAACCCTCCCCCACCCCTCAAATGTATCCAAATGTAATGTGTGTTCTTCAACTAAATTAGAACCCTCCCCCACCCCCTCAAATGTCTCCAAATGTAATGTGTATTCTTCAACTAAATTAGAACCCTCCCCCACCCCCCCCACCCCATACAATTTGATCAATGGGCCATCAGAGGGGTGAGGAATCTTATAGGTGGGTCTTATATTTTTGAATTTTAAAAATACTACTTCTAAAAAATTTTATACTGCTGTTGTGCAAGAATGTTTTTGTGTAATCTGCTTGCAAAGTTATGTTTAAAAGTACTTTTTTTTTATTGTATGACACAGTTTCCTTCCACGCCACAGGAATGGCAGACTGTGGCCTCCCAATTCACTGACCGTTGGGACTTTCCCAACTGTGTAGGGGCGATCGATGGGAAGCATGTTCACATTGTGCCACCACCCCATTCAGGGTCTTACTACTTCAATTACAAGGGGTTTAATAGTGTAGTATTGATGTCGGTGGTATCGGCACAATATGATTTTATGTACGTGGACGTGGGGAAGAACGGCTGGATGGAGGATGGAGGAGTCTTTGGCCAGACCGAGTTGTGCCAGCGTCTCCAGACTGGTGGCATGGGATTGCCACCTGATGCCGAGAACGTTGAGGGACTCCCCTCTGTATTGATCGCAGATGAAGCCTTCGGTCTTGGCGAGCACCTCATTGTTGTAATATGTTCACCGATTTATGTGGGACATTATATTATTATATGTATGTACACATACAGTCAATATTAACCAGGCCAGAATTCAGTTGACAATGGTCAATTTGTCCAAGCCAACTCAATTTTTTTTTTTTTTTTTTTTTTTTTTTTTTTGAAAAAAATTTTATTGATGTTTGCATAGTATAAACAGGTACATTGCAGTAATCTCATAGCATGTTAGCTTGTATACATACAAATAGATGCATTTGACTGACCATATATAAGGCGAGAGCAAAACAAAACCATCTTGGAATAATGGGGAGGGGGGGGGGGAAGGGGGATCTGCCAAGCGGATCACTGCTTATGAAAGACTAAGAACTGACCAAGCTAGTACCCATAATGATGGGTGCATAACAGTACATCACAATACAACCTCAGGAGTGGAAGCATAGTATAGACAACAATATCTTATAGAGATGCATTACGTTCAAGTAGTGTCAATGTAGACTGTGGGAGTAACCAATGTCAGAGATATGAGGGACATGGAAGTCAGGGGGCTGTGATGGTTTTGTGGCGAATTGCGGCTTATGTAAGCTGGGGGGGTCCTTCTGAGCGGGGTACTTAATTTTAAGGTTGCCCAGAGAATTTGAGATATCTCTTTTCAGGTACCAGTCCGTGTATCGGAATGGGCGCATGACATCTTGCAGAGCCGTCTGAGTGAATGTGGCTTCTATATATTTGCGCCACCTCATGAAGAAGCGCGAAGTAGAGCGAAAGTTGAGTGAAATGGTGTCGAGCCTTTCCATGTAGAAAAGTGCCATCATGGCTTTGTCAACTTCGGGTAATGTAGGTGGCGTTGGTGTAATCCAATGGTTCATTATCGTTCTGCGGGCTACTAGAAGGAGTAGTTGTGCCCATTGGGGAATATTCGTAGGTCCTCTGGTTGTTGGAGGATCTGTTTGGGGTGTGTATCCAAATAGGCATAATAATTGATCCCTTGGGATTTGTGCTTTATTGATCCTGTCAATGTGCTCTAAGACAGAGTTCCAAAATGTGGTTATGGCTGTGCAGTCCCAAAGACGGTGCAACAGGGTGGGGCGTGGTACCGAACACCAGGGGCATTTCATTTGATTTGGATTGTCTTTGGTGAAGTAAAAAGGGTAGTATGCTCTATGTATAATTTTGAATTGGGTTTCCCGCCACGTTTCAGATATTGTTAGTTTGCGGACTTGTCTGTATCCTTCAAGTATTTTTTCTGACAGTTCGTCATCTCCTAGGATAACAGACCATTTATGAAATGGTTTGAGGTGGTATTTTGCAGATTGATGTTGGATGAGGTAGGAGTAGAGATTGGTGATGGAATAATCATTTTGCTGTAATACTGTGTCTATGAAGGATTTCTGGAGGGGATCAGATTTGGGTCGATAGCAAGACTTCAAATAGTCGATTAATTGAGAATAAAAGAATACATGTTTTGCTGGTAGGGAGAATTCGCTAGCCAACGACCGGAAAGGTTTGAAGCGCCCCGAGGTACCCTGGTATATAGAGACTACTTTCGTGAGGCCATTGGATCTCCATTGATCAAACGCTTTGTGCATCGTGGATGGGAGAAACATAGGATTTCCTTGAATGATTAAGTGCCTTGAAATGTTTGAGGGAAGTCCCAGTAGTTTTCGTACTTCTCTCCAGGCAATTACAGTGTCTCTGATAAGTGTATTGGATTTGAGGTGGGGTGAGAGAGCGTTGAGGTTAGAATGAAGGATAGCTGATAATGTGTGAGGTGAGGTCATGGCAGCTTCAAGAGAGGTATTGCAATATTTCGACTTTCCATTCAGCCAATCCAAACCTTGTCGAAGCAAACACGACAGATTATAGAAACGTAAATTAGGCAGACCCGCCCCACCCTCGGACTTCGGGAGACATAATTTTTGTAGCGCGATACGTGGTTTTTTGCGAGACCAAATAAAAGTAATTAATGCTTTATGTATTTTCTGTACATCTGAATGTTTTAATAATAAAGGTATGGTCTGCATTGGGTAGAGCAGGCGCGCAAACGACACCATTTTGAATAGGTGACATCTCCCAAAGAGCGAGAGGGGGAGGGCCGCCCAAGCTTCCAACTCCTGCACAATCTTAGTTATCAGAGGTGGGTAGTTAAGTACATAGAGAGAGGAGGGTTCACGTCCTATGTGTATGCCTAGATATGTGATATATTGGGTTGTCACTGTAAATGGTGATAGATGTTTCCATTTAGTTGCCAATCGTGGGTGTAGTGGTAGGATCTCGCTTTTATCGAGGTTAATTTTAAAGCCCGAGCTGAGTTGAAAAGCCGCAAATAGTTCACGCAGTTTTTCAAAGTCTGAAAGAGGATCAGTGGAAAACAACAGTATGTCATCTGCGAATAATGCGGATCTGAGAACCTGGTCTCCTATTGTGATTCCGCTGATCCCATCTTGTGCGTTTAGTAGTCTGGAAAGTGGTTCTATGGCCAAGTTGAAAAGTAAGGGGGAGAGTGGGCATCCCTGTCTTGTTCCCTTAGTCAGGGGAATCGGGGCCGACATGAAGTCAGGAGTGACAAGTCGAGCTGTCGGGGAAGCATACATTTGTTGAAGGAAACTCATGATAGGGCCCGTGAAACCGAATTGTTGTAGTACTCGAAATAGCCAGGACAAACTAACGTTGTCGAAAGCTTTTTCGGCATCTAGTGATATAATAGCGACATCTTGGTCTGGATGGGTTTTAGCGTAATGTAACGCCATTAGTACTTTTCGTATATTTAAAGTGGCAGAACGACCCGTAACAAATCCCGATTGAGCTGGGTGTAACAATGAAGGGAGAAGATGTGCTAAGCGCGACGCAACAATTTTAGAGAGGATTTTGACATCTACGTTTATGAGGGATATTGGGCGATAGGAACCTGGCAGTTGGGGGTCTTTTCCTTTTTTAGCTATTAGTTTAATGTGGGCTTGTGTCCCTGTAGGGAGATAAGGCCCCCCACCCCACATGGCTGCATATACGTGCTTTAGGGTGTCTGGGATGAAGTCTTTGGTCATTTTATAAAATTCAGCTGTGTATCCGTCGGGACCCGGGGCTTTATTAGATGACATATTTTTGATCATGCGTCGGATATCGTCGGTTGTGATAGGTGCATTAAGTGCCTCTAGCTGTGCAGTTTGAAGTCTGGGCAGATGTACTTTAGACAGGATGGCTTCCGTAATGGCTGGATCCGTCTGGTCGGCAGCATATAAATCTGTGTAGTATTTACTGATTATGTTACTGATTTCATCAGTAGACGTAGTTATGGATCCATCCGCATTTCTCAGAGTAGAGATGCGGGTGGGTCGTCTCGGTCCTGCACACAGTTTGGCCAGTAGCTTGCCAGCTTTGTTGCCATATCTGTGGAAATGTATTTTAGAGTATGCCAACCTAGCCGCCTCCTGATGTTCTGCCCAAAGATCAAACGTGCACTTAGCTTGTCTCCATGTTCGGATATTATCAGGTGTACGATTTAAAGTTAAGCAGTCATGAGCTGCGCGTAGCGCTTCACTGGCTTGTCGGTATTGTTGTTTAGAGTGTTTTTTGAATTGTGTGGTATATGAAATGATCGTCCCCCTGAGGAAAGCTTTGCCAGCTTCCCAAAAGAGATTAGGTTCGGTAATATGTGCTCCATTGGTGGAGACATAATCATTCCATGCCGTGGTTAGTGTGTGTTGAAAATCCTGGTTGTCCATCAAGTAGGATGGAAAGCGCCATATGGGCGAAGGAGTTGAAGGTGCCATCTGTGTCATGTGTATAGATATAGGGCTATGGTCTGATATCCTAGCGTCTAAGATCTCTGGTTCGCATAGGGTGTTGATTAGTGCAGGGGAGGCAAAGAAGTAGTCAATGCGCGAAAAGGAGTTGTGTGGGGGTGAGAAAAAAGTGTACTCCCTGTCTGTCGGGTGGTACAGACGCCAGACATCCGCATATTGCATGGAAGCAATAGCTTGTGCCAGTAGAGTAGAGTCAGGCGCTTGCGATGTGAGATTATGTGTTCGGTGGGTGGAATCTTTTGTGCGGTCTGCTAGTGTAGACATGACTGAGTTAAAATCTCCACCCACTAAGTGTAGTGTTTCAGGAGCGGAGAGTATCCATTGCACCATGTCTTGGAAGAAGGAGGTGTCTGGCGAGTTAGGAGCATAGATGTTAGTGATAGCCACTTGTTTGTTGCCTATTGTCAGGTGTATGGTCATTTTGCGGCCTGATGAGTCAATCCTAACGTCTCTTAATGTGTGTTTTAGGTTTTTATGTATCAGTATGGCCACACCTGCTTTGCGGCCTATTGCAGGTGATCCATATACCATACCCACCCATAATTTACGTAAGCGGGTTAGATCGCCTGCAGACAGGTGCGTTTCCTGCAGCAGGGCCACATCTGTCTGAAGACGTTTCAGATGTCTAAGTATAGCCATTCGCTTACATGGAGAGCGGAGTCCCTTGACATTCCATGAAGTGAACTTTAAGTGGTTCTCACCAGTTGAAGAGGCCATGTCCGATGTTGAGGAGTGTATTGGGTTGAGGAGATGGAATAAAATCTCCAATCAGACAGTGCATCTGCAATCTGAAGGTGATCTAAGTTTCCTGAGGTTATAAGTATTGAACAGGTGATTACATTTGATAAGTAAACATAACTAAGGATGATAGAGAAGAACAATTTGGCAGAAGGTAAATGGGAAAAACTTTTAACAGGCATTATGGGCTTCACTTTTTTCCACATGAGGTTCGATTACTTTTCATGGCTCCCATCGATCTCCCATTCCACTCTCGGCTGCAGGTGTTGAGCCAGAGGGAGGGGGGGTAAAAGGGCATGGGGGAGGAGATGTTAGTAGATTGGAAGTCCTGGGGACTGAGATTTTACACGAGACATATCCAGTCCTCACCTAGGAGGGCGGCGTCTTTGAGTGATTAAGTTTTGTGAAGTAAAAGCTAGAAACAAGGGGAATCAGAGAAGCGGATCAGCAACTGAAGCCTCAGTGGTGGTTAAACAGCTTAGCCCGTAGACAACACAATTTTTTCAAAGCAATACCACTATATTAAACCGAACAAGTATTGAATAAACGAAAACGTGCCTAAGTATAGCAACATGTTGCAATATTAGCTGTGAGCGTTCATTCAAGTACATAGGGTATAAAAGGTGTAAAAAACAACGTAAGGTGAGATGAAAGGGAGCATGTGGGGGGAGTAATACTACCCGTCTCCCGGATAGGCGAAACAGCATCTGTCCCTTGTAGGTCATCAGCGGTGTCCCGAACGGTCCTCTTTCTGTGTAGCACGAAGACGCTTGTATGGGGGTTTGGTCGGGCTACGTTGGGGTTTAGCAGACGAAAATGAAGGGGTCTCCGATGTTGTAGCATAGTCCTCCGTTGATTTATTATGTTCCATTTCCGTGTCCAGGGTAGAGATAAATTTTTCCGCTTCGTCCAGCGTGGTGAAAGTGAGTTGTTCTCCATCCTGTGTTTGAACTCGAAGGGTGGCCGGATAGGCCAAGGAAAATCTGAGCTGATGGTTGTATAGAATGGAGCATATTGGAGAAAAAGCCTTGCGCTTATTCATGACCTCTACAGAGTAGTCGGAGAACAGCAGCAGTTTCGCGCCATCTACCGTTAGTGAGCGGGAACGACGGAACTTTTGCATGATTGCATTTTTATCTGCGTAGTTCAGGTACTTGACAATAACATGTCGGGGCTTTACGCGGGTTTCCGTGTATTGTCCAATGCGATGCGCTCTTTCTATTATGCATGGTATGCGGAGGCCCAATTGTTCGGGAATGATCTTTGCACATATATTGGTCAGTTGTTGGGTAGTGATCGATTCAGGAAGTCCTATTATCCTCAAATTGTTTCGTCTCGAACGATTTTCGAGATCATCGAGTTTTTCCCAGATCTCTCTGTGTGTGATGCTCATACGTGCTACTGCAGCAGATGTAGCAGTGGCTTCATCTTCCAGTGAGGAGATTCGTTCCTCTGTGTGTGAGATCCGCTGTGCTTGTGCCTGCACTTCAGCATGGAGCAGCTCTAGCCCCCTGTTTACTGCTGTGTCTACTGTGGCAGCAAGAGTGGGTCCTAGCAGCGCTACAACTGCTTGGGCTATGCCTTCAGGTGATGCAGGGTCAGCAGCTATAGTTACTGGGGCTGATGGATGTAAGGTGGGTTGTTGTGGAGGCAGTGGAGGCGGCTGCAGTAGTTCAGCTTGAGAAATCACGGCCGCCATTTTAGCTGCGCCTGTCTCTGTCACTTCAGCCTGTGTCAGTGAGGCGGACGCCGCTCGGGCGTATGATCGCTCCACAAAGCGATCCATATGTGTCCCCTCTGAGCGGTAGTATAAGGGGGGATCTCCCCGAGGCTTATGCCGGGCTTTTAGGCCGATTTTATGAAGAGCGGTGCGGGAGCTGTGGGTTCCTACCTCCTCCTCATATGGCGCCGGAACCGGAAGTTGAAACTCAATTTTAATATAACAGCTGATGTCCCTTTGATATGTTTATCTTATGCAAGTCTACCTAGGTGTGTGAGGTATGGCCTGTTAAACAATGTACCCTTTGAAATGTTCAATTAGGTTATTATTATAAAATAGTCTTGTCTGTGTATGTCTATAAAGGCGCAAATCTCGGAAAAATGGGACTCTAAATTATATTTCCTCTGTCGGATTTTTTGTCATCTGTGAACTTTGCACTTTGTTCTGTGTTGGAAGTCAATAAAGTGCATCTCTCTGGAAGAATTGGGTTGCTGTGGAAGAGTATTTACATCATCATTATATTAACTACTAATTAATTCTCTCTACCCACTATATATTATATCACTACATTAGTGCCGTTCAAGTGACCAGAAGAGCATTTTCGGACTTAACAGAAGTCGGTGGTGATAACAATCCTGTGAGGTGACAGAAGACCGTGAGGACCCAGGAAGGAAGTTCTAGGAAACCTAACAATTGGTAAGTGTGCCTTGTTCATTATTTTTTAAATAGCATTCTTTTTTTTTTGTCATGATATTTTTCACAATGGCTTTGGCTGTGTCTGGTGGTGACAATAGCACTAAGGGAGAGGATGTGAATATATGGCTGCTAAATTATATAAAAAGTCATGGGGGGGCCTTATGAAATTCCCCAAGAATATAGACAGTCATGGGATTTAATGAAATGCTTTTTATCCGATAGTGTCTTTGATAAGAAAACTAAAGAAAGGAAACATAAGAGTATCATTATTCAGGGACTACTGTCTTGTTGTACAGAATTAATAGAGGAGATTAAGGAAAAAAAGCAGAAAATTCTAGAACAGACTCAGAGATATGAGGAAATGGAGAAAGGGTTGAATGAGAGGATATCAGATCTCAGGTTACATGCTATCACTACTGGGGAGGCATTGATTGAAAAGGCAAAATGATGTGATGATTTAAGTCAGGTAAATGAGGAATTGTCAGTAAAAATACAAATTGTTGAGAAACAGTTGGAGGAGTGTAAACATGCTGCTAACATTGCTTTTGATAAATTGGCAGAAAAATCAAGTTACACGCATTAAAATGATATCTCTAAAATAAAGCTTGATGCCAAAGATTATAAGCCAATATATCCCTGGGATGAGTTACATGAAGCCCCATGCATACCAGCAGCTCCTACCACTACAACAACTGTATTGAACACTGACGATTCAAGTGAAATTAAATTGATTACAAAACAACTAAAGCCACAGGAGATGGAAGCTATTATAAGGGAGATAGGTCAGGTACCCCGCTATGATGTAAACAGGTTCATGAAATGGTTCTGTGATTTGCAGAGAGTCAGAGACACATACAACTTGAATGTGGAGGACCTAACTAGAATTTTGCAGAAAAGTGTAGGTAACGGATTGTGGGCACGGATTTTGCAAAATTGTGGCCAGCATCATAAAACTAAGGATGTTTTAAAGGGATTGTTGAAAGCATTGTATGGTGTGATGACAAATGTGTCCTTGTCAGGAAAAATTAGGCAAATGAAGAATGAATGCCCATATGAACTTGCAGATAGAATTAGCAGTGTGATGGAATATGTGATGACTGGGAATCCCGGTTTTGAGCATGGTGGTTTGGTTCATAGGGCAATGTTATTAGAAGCATTGGATGGTGATGTCAGGGAAGGCATTTTATCTGTTACACCTGATCTTAGTGATTATAGTGATATTTTGTTAAGAGCGGATAATGTACGGAGGAGAGAGTGCAGAGAGGACAGTCTTGCGGTTGATGCAGCTAGAATTTTTAGAGTCGAGGGTCAGCAAAATAGAGATGATTCAGGACCATGGAGAGGAAGATCTTATAACACTTCATGTAGTTATAGGAGGCCAGAATCCAGAGGAAAGCTTAGTAAAGAGCCTTGGGTGCCGTTTAGTGAAATAAGAAGTGAGAGAGATCATTTGCAAGAGGAGCTATATAAGATACAGGAAGAAATGAAAAAAATAAAAGCAGGAGGGGTCAAAGTAGCAACAGTAGGAAAGGAAAGTTCTGTGTCTCCCTCTACCAGTCATTGTTAGGGGTTCCGAGCCCCCCACGCCCCTTCCTGCCGATTCTTAACATTAGACTCCTGGGGGCGGCCCACTGTTGATGTAACATTTGGGGGAACTCATGTAAATGCGCTGTTAGATAGTGGGGCAGCTATTAGTTTTAGTAAATCAGTTGTCCCTGGAAATGAGAAAATTAAAATAACAGGTGTCACTGGACATTCCATTGAAGCTCCTTTTGTGCGTGGTGTTGAGATGCAAATAGGGGGAGAGAAGTGGGAGTGTGACGTTGTTTGTCAAAATCAGGACATAATTGGTGCTGATGTCTGTGTACAGCAGGGTCTGGTGGTTGATCTTGAAAACATGAAGTTGTGGATGATGTCTGGAAATTACGGATTGGGTCATGTGTGGCGTCCTCCCATGGAATTGGTAACAGCTGCAGTAAAGCCCGTCGGTGTGCTACATGGAGATTGGGACCCCTGTTGGGATAGTCTGCTGGGTGAATTGGAAGACATAATGGCTAAACATAAACAAGATTGTGACTGAAAAATCGGGAGCAGGAACCCCAAATCCGAGCTCTCCAGGGGGGAGTTGCAAGCGGACTATCTCGGTACAAATAACAAGGGGTGAGCACGGATTTGGGGTCCCTGCTCCCGATTTTTCAGTCTCAATTAAATTCGGATGATGGTACTTTTGCATATTATATTTCTTTCGTTATGTGAGGCCAGCTAATACCTTATAAACAAGATTGTGTTAGGATGAATACAATGATTTTATTGGAAGGATTTGATCCGACACCTCTCAAGCAATATTCAGTTCCAAAAGAGGCCATTAAACCTATAACAGAAGCTATAAAACAATTGGAGGCACAAGGTACATTAAAAAGGGGTGCATCAATATGCAATTCGCCAGCCTGGCCAATCATCAAACCCGATGGGTCGTTCAGGCTGACGATAGATTACCGTGCCTGAAACAAATATGCTAAAAGTATGGCACCTGTGGTAGCAGCTTACCCTGAAATGATTGCCAAGTTCACGCCAGAATTGAAATGGTTTACGGTCATTGATATCAGTAACAGTTATTGGAATTTACCCCTTGACCCAACATGTCAATACAAAACAGCCTTCAGCTGGGCGGGCCTTCAATATTATTGGACAGTTCTTCCGCAAGGCTACAAAGACAGTGCAGCAATATTTCACTCACATAAGAAAGAAGTGATTGATACATTTTCAAAACCTGAAAGAGTAATTTCATACGTTGATGACATTTTGATTGGGTCAGCCTCTATGGAGGAGCATGTGAACGATGTGAGTGAAATGTTATTGCTTTTGAGAGAAGCAGGTCTTAAAGTTAATCCAAAGAAAATATAATTGGGAGAGCAAGAAGTCCAATTTCTGGGTGTTACTGTAGCACAGTAAGGGCAAAGTATCAATGAGCAAAGGGTCAAGCTGATAGGTAAGCTACCCTTGCCCACTGATGAAAAAAGTCTGAGACAATTCTTAGGCATGACAGGTTTCTGCAGGTAGTTTGTGCCTCATTATGCATCATTAACAGAGTGTTTGTATGATCTGCTGAAGCAAGATGAATGTTAATGGAAATCAGAGCACACACAAGCTATTGAAGCATTAAAGGAAACTTTAGGCAATGCCCCTTCATTAGCATCACCAGACCCCAACAAAGAATTCAGACTCTATCCACATGTAGGCCTTAGTACTTTGTCTGTTGCACTCACCCAAGACTATTTTGGAAAACAAAGACTTGTAGCCTATGCTTCACGTTTACTATCAACTGTAGAACAGAAGTATCCTTTGTGTCCTTGTATGGTGTTGTGTTGTTATTGGGCAATTAACAAATTCAGGTACTTGACAGGTACACAAAGGGTCATCATTGCTAGTCATCACACTCCTATAGTCATGCTAGCAAATGGAAAATAGAAAGAAGCAGATGTGAATTGTAAAAGGCTGGCGAGATGGACTACAGCTTTATTGTCGGAGAATATTGAGGGTTTGATGTTAAAAAGAACCTAGTATCCTGATTGGTGGATTGATGATTGAAGGTGAAGCTCACAAATGCCAAGTGCAAGGAAATAGTTTGCAGCACAGAGTTTTTACTGCCGTATCCAAACCTTTTGACCTTGAAAGTGAATGTTGGTACATTGATGGTTCCTCTTACTATAAAGATGGAAGTAGAATCTCAGGATTTGCTGGTGTTTGTGTAAAAGATGGTGAGGTACAGAGACAATTTTCATATTCATGTAGAGCTCGTTCTGCACAGTATGTGGAGATAGCAGCACTTCTGCAAGTTCTCATTGAGTTAAGAGATGATGGTGGAATTGTTAACATTGCTTCTGACTCAGACCAGGTATGCAAGGGTGCAGTTGTCTATCTTTCATGGTGGAATGTGATGGAAACAAAACCAGAAATTTCTCCTGTGCTCGGGTATCTAGTTTCTCAATGTGTGGTATGACCAAATGCTTCAGTGGTATCTGCCGTCTTGCAGCCCTCCTCAGAATAATGGGTATTCATGGATTACAGAAAAAAGAAAGAAAGGAGGGCACACCGACCTAGTGCATTACCACTGGTAACATTTATTTAAAAAAAGTTAAAACAGCAAATGAATACTCACAAACGAGCATGAATGTCAGGCATGGACAATAGCTGCAGGTGAGCAGTAACAAACGCCAACAAACCTGGACCGGACATCAGGTGGATGAGGCAATAGCTGACGCATTTCGGGGGAGAACCACTTTCTTCAGAGCCTAAACGGGTAGGTGCTGCTCACATGTAAGAGCTCCTCTATATATGTGTGCGTGCAACTATGCATCCCAATTACCACCAGTACCAGCCCACACAGGCCACGCCCACCTACACAGGAATCACAACCCCCTTAGGTGGTAGGGCCCTCCCTAGTGTCACTCACTATGGTGTCATAGTGACACCATAATGATTTTCTGCCAGTGACCCCGCACATACATGGCTAAACTATACCAAAATCAATAAATAAATGGATAGGGTTAGTGAGTGGCCATATCCTAGTGTACAAGTATGGACTGCATAGGCTGACAAACGGAGGTGGTCGGACAGGAGTATTATCCGTACCACCTCCACAATTGTCGTGTATTGAAGGGGTGCTGTAGGGATAACACATACCATCTTGGACGTCATGGGGCCTTCAGACGCTATTTGTTGCCGGTGGAACGAATGCCGCTTCGATGTCCAGGAAGTGTGGGTGCGTTTGCGCTCCACCGGTGAATTCCGGCTGGCCCAGACATCACTTCCATTTGCGCATGCGCAGAAGACGCGGCCCTGAAGCACGGGTGGATATGCGTTCCACCCGCTACCTCCGACCGCTGTGACCTCAGCGCTCACTGGAAACAGTGAATGTGTAGATGCGCACACATCCAAAATGGACGGGCACGCCCAAAGCACTGTATATTACACGCAGATCACCCCCCCCGGAATTGGCCCAATATAAATAAAAATAAATGGGTAGGCTGGAATGGAGGAGAAGACCACAAGGGAAGGAGGGAGGGCCAAAGTGGGGAAGCTGATACTGCAAGGTGGCAGGGACACACAGAGAACCACACACCACAACAGACAGAGGAGACCAGCCTCATAAGAGTTGGTCATTTAGAAAGTCCCCAAATGTGGAATCATAAGTGGTGCAAAGTGATGTAATCATTAAAATCAATACAAACGTATTGAACCACATTGTGGACCATGAACCTTTAGACAATCCCCATAGGGAGAATGTACATATGTATATGCATACACACCTTCTCAGAAAGACATGTACATATGGGAACCTAATGTACATACATACATAACTGAATCCACAAAACCATATATACATATATGCATGTAGTCACGTACATACATCTGAAGGTATAGGACTAGTTGCATAGAACCATTGAAAATCTATATCGGGGGGCAAGAGGCGGAGCCTAGCGGAGCAGACATGCATTGTTAGAGCTCCACACCGCTGAGGAGAGAAGAGAAGGACAAAGCGGAGCCTGCAGGCTCAAAAGGTATCCATTTGAACCTTTTTGCCCCTGGGAACAAACTGTGAAAGTTTGGGCAGGAAATATGGTACTGGGAGGAAACCGTGGCAGAAATAAAAATCACCTCACAAAGAGCTCACAGGCACTCACTGCAGCTGAAGCAGCTCCAGTCACCTCACAAGATACAGCATCAGGGCGCTCTCACAGACAGAAAATGTCACAGCAAGACTCTCCATTTGAGTCAGATACAGAACAAATCCTCTCACAAACTTCTCCACAAGCCTCCTCAGCATCCCCAGTAATATTATTACAATTTGAAAAGATGCTTCATAAGGCTTTAAAACAAACCTCAGACCAAATAACAAAAAGCCTAACCAAAGAAATAAGAGAGCTGGGAAACCACACCGCAGCCCTAGAAATAAAAATGGATGAAATTGAAATTACAACCCAAGAAAATATAACAGAATTGGAACAATTAAAAAAAGAGAATTTAATACTTCAAGCTAAGCTCGAAGATTACGAAAATAGAGCCAGACGTTCAAACTTGCGCATAAGGGGAATACCTGAAACTGTGACAGACCTGCAATCTACTATTACTGCTCTATTACAAGAACTAAAGCCAGATATCCCTATTGAACGTTTAGAACTGGACAGAGTACACAGAGCCCTCACAGCCAAAAAGAAAGATGGACCCCCACGTGATATAATCACAAAATTTCATTATTACAGAACGAAAGAACAAATACTAAGTGCTGCAAGAGAAAAAAAGGAACTTAATTTTCAAGGACACAATTATCAAATTTTTGCTGACCTATCCCAACTTACTATTACTAAAAGACGATCCATGAAACCCCAACTAATGGAACTGCAACGCCACAACATTATGTATCAATGGGGCTTCCCCTTTTCAGTCAGATTTAACTACCAAGGTACAATTTACAGAAGCAGATCAGCAGATGAACTACAACAAACCCTTTTAAAATTAAATCTGACAGAATCCACAAGCAGCAACACTCCCACACGCAGAAGAATGGCATCATCTTCACCTTCAGGCAGCACCCAGAAAATTTCAGAACAAAATGGGAATCATCATTCTCACAAAAGAGGCCGTTATGCCACATCATCCATGGACCAAGAAGATTCAATGGACTGACATCCTAATTCCTGATATCTCTTCATTTATTATACTAAGAGATGGTTCTCTATAAAAAACCTATATTTATAACTGAATGTAACTGCATTCTGATAGTCACACACTGTGTGGGATCATGTTACATTCCAGTTATATTTCTTATTACTTCTGATTCATATAGCCTTAGAATATATAAGTGAAATAAGGAAATTCTTGTTCAGTTATATATTATCAGGTAATAACAATAGATTTATTACTTTTTAGGACAAATATGTTCAATAATCCAGAAGTAATGGAAGCTTTTTCTTTCTTTTCTTAAAACAAATATATTATTACCTAACTAGTTCCTAGAATTATGTTTTTGTTTATTCTAATCTGAAGCAATACAACCTCAATTTTATGAGTTAACATATCTAAACAGTTGCATATGAATAAAATATGTAATTGTTTACTCTAAAAGGGTTAAAATCCCAAAATAATTCAAACTATCTTCATCAATACCAAAGTTATTAACAGTACCTTTCTAACTGAATTATTTAGCCTAGGGCAAGACTAACCATATACAACCACCCTGGAATAAATAATTTCAACAAAAACTATATTCTGCACTCCAATTAATGAAACATCATTTTGATGTCTTTTGACATAGCACTTCTCTCCTGTAAGCGGAAGATCCGTGTACCCCCATTAGCCCTCCTCATTCTCCCAACCATATTATGTGGAAGTGTGACGAAGGCACTTATTCCCCTGAGAGAGATATTTATTCTCTTTCATGGGTAAATTGTGATTACTTGCAAAAAATAATTTATACAATGTATCATCTAATCTCATATGTTTTTTGTTTACTCTTTACTCCAGAATTCACTGGTTTCTTTTCTATCTATTCATCTCTTCAGTCCACACAGGTTGATCTGCGCAGTCAGCTCTGCATAACAAAAAGTAAGTCAAAACTATTTGATCTATTGCCATGGCACCACTGAATATACTTTCCCTGAATGTTCAGGGAATAAATGTCCCTCAAAAAAGGACCAAAGCCTTCCGTACTTTCCATAACAAGAAGGCTCACATAGTATGCCTCCAAGAAACACACTTCACCAAACATTCTACTCCAAAATATATTTCTCCTTTTTATCAACAAATTTACACGGCTTCTGCCTGTACCAAGCAAAGGGGAACTCTAATTGCATTTCACCGATCCACACCATTCACCTTATCATCAGAAATTAAAGACCCAGAAGGTAGATACCTGATACTCATGGGTTATATAATGGATACAGCAATCACGGTGATTTCCTACTACGCTCCTAACAAACAACCTACACCATTCCTCTCACATATATTACAAGTGATTAATACACACAAAATAGGAACAGTGATAATGTGTGGGGATTCGAACCAGGTCCTCCTCCCATTTCTAGATAAATCACCTTTTACACCATCCAAAATAACCTCTAGATTACCTTTTTCTCAACTTCTTTCCAAATACAATCTGGTAGATTCGTGGAGAGAAAGTAACCCAATGAAAAAGAAATTCACTTATTTCTCGCACCCTCATCAAACCTTCACCAGAATAGATCATATTTTTCTAACAATAGGAATGATACCAGAAATTATTGCATCAGATATAATTCCGATTCCGTGGTCTGACCATAATGCAGTATACACTACTATAGCCTCAGCCATACCAAAAGCGCATGACCCAACGTGGTACTTACTGGACATAATGCTCAAACACCCACTACATCAGATGGCCATTGAACAAGCTTTAAAGGAATACATATCAATTAATAATACAACAGACATCTCCCCAATAACACTGTGGGAAGCTCATAAGCCTGTCTTGCGTGGTACAATACAAAGACAAATGGCACTATTTAAATGGGAACGCAAAAATCTAGCAAAAAAACTAGAACTCAATTTTAATGCAGCCTACATATCATTTCAAGATAATCCATCTCAGAGTACAAAATCTCATCTGGAAAAATCTAGATTGGAATACGATCTATTTCTCACTGAGTCAGTTGATAAATCCCTCAAACGCTCCAAACACAATTTCTACATGAATACAAACAAACCAGGTACATATTTGGCTCGGGCATTAAATTCAACTAACAAATCTTTCAAACCAATACGTTTGAAATTATCAAAAAATGTTTACACTTGTAATCCAGTTAAAATAGTCCATAAATTTCACTCACATCTCGCAACTTTATATAAGACAAACAATGAATTTAATCCTGCAGAGGCTGAATCCTTCTTCTCAAAAATAACCTTACCTGAGTTATCTCAGAATCAAAAAAGCAGTTTGGATGAGCCTATAACTATAGATGAAGTTGCTAACGCCATAAAAGACCTAAAGCTTAACAAAAGACCAGGCCCAGACGGATACTCGGCTTTATACTATAAAACATTCTCAGAAATACTCTCTCCCATTCTCACTGAAACGTTTAACAAACTTCTAGATGGACATTCTTTTCAGCAAGAAACACTAATGGCAATTGTTTGTATGATCCCAAAACCCCTTTCTGATGATACTTCCTGTGTGAATTATCGGCCTATCTCTCTGTTAAACCTCAATATTAAATTATTAGCAAAAATAATAGCAAAACGCCTTAATAGCATTATAGGAAAATTAATACATAGAGATCAAGTAGGCTTCATGCCAAATAGACAGGCAGCTGATAATATACGCAGGGCAGTGTTATTGGCACATATTGCTAAAAAACGGAAAATCCCTTTATGTTTTCTATCTCTCGATATTAAGAGGGCATTTGACACAGTATCCTGGCAATATATGCAATATTCATTACAAAAATGGGGTTTTGGACCCCACTTTTTAACATGGATCAAAGCATTATATAATAAACCCAAAGCCTATATAAAATATGCTGGATACAAATCTGAAGCCTTTAATATCGAAAGAGGTACCCGACAGGGTTGCCCATTGTCTCCCTTATTATTTGCCCTTATACTCGAACCCATGGCCCAATACATCAGAACAAACCAAACTATAACTGGCATTGAAGTAGGAGGTATTACACACAAATTATGTATATTTGCAGACGATATATTACTTTTTCTATCATCACCACAGGTCTCTGGTCCTAACTTAATACCAGCTCTTGATGGATTTGCAGCCCTATCCGGCCTTATGATTAATCCTAAGAAATGCCTAGTGCTTAATATTTCACTCACAAACATGGAATTGATCCCGGCTAGGGCTGCACTCCCATTCACATGGGCAGAAAAATCAATCCCATATCTTGGAATTCATTTAACAGCATCTCATTCTGACTTATTCTCAACCATTTATCCTCCTGTATTAAGACAGATCACAAATCTAATAAAACAATGGTCGCAACTTCCTTTATCCTGGATAGGGAAGATTAATGCAATCAAAATGACTATTCTACCCAAATTGCTTTATCTATTCAGAGTCCTCCCTATTCCAATTCCTTCCTATTTTTTGAGAATAGTACAAAAAAGAGCAACTTCGTTTATATGGGGCTCTTCTAAACCACGTATACCTATACACACACTACATCTTCCCAAAAATAAAGGAGGCCTGGGATACCCTCATTTTACTAACTACTACAGAGCAGCACATTTGGCCAGTCTGTCCAAATACCATGCAAAACAGGAAATCCCATTATGGGTATTTATAGAGGCTTCAGAAAATGACCCTCTATTAATATCAAATTTATTATGGCTTGATCCTAAAGACCGCTTTAAAATTCATAATCCCATAACTAAACACTTCTTATCTCTCTGGGATAAACTAAAAACCAAATATCAGTTACAATCTCCACACAATCCTCTCCTTTCTTTTATCAGAAATCCTGCCTTTTATCCGGCATGGATCTACCCAAATTCTTTTAAAGCTTGGACAACATCAGGCATTCAGACACTAAATGACTTCATAGCATCTAAATCATTCCTTTCATTCCCATCGCTTAGAGAAAAATATGATCTACCAAACTCTGAGATATTTAGATATCTCCAAATCAAAAATTTCTATACACCATTCCTAAAGGGGGATACACCATTATCCCAATTATCCATTTTTGAATCAATCTGTACAAAATATCCATTTGCTAAAGGTACAATTTCATCACTTTATAATCAATTATATGGAGTAGCAAATCTTAATAGACCCTCTTACGTTCAGAGGTGGGAGGAGGACCTGGGACGAACTTTAGAAGACACGGACTGGTCTAACATATGGCTCACATCTAAGTCATCTTCACCCAACATCTTAGCACTGGAGACAAATTATAAAGTCCTAACTCGCTGGTACCTTGTACCCGCTAGAGTGGCAAAATATTCACCTAATACCTCAGCTCTTTGTTTTCGAGGATGCCCAGAAATAGGCACATATTTACACATATGGTGGACGTGCCCAGTAATCCAAACCTTCTGGAAGGAAGTCTTCGTGATTGCATCTAAAATATTTAAAAAAATAATACAACCAGATCCATATTTAAATTTACTTAATCTAAAACCGGAATGGTTAACACTCTCTCAATTCAAACTTATGATCCAACTAATAACGGCTGCAAAACAAACAGTGGCCAAGGCATGGAAATCTCCTACATTGGTACTATCGAGAGATAGAAAACATAAAGGGATTTTCCGTTTTTTAGCAATATGTGCCAATAACACTGCCCTGCGTATATTATCGCCTGCCTGTCTATTTGGCATGAAGCCTACTTGATCTCTATGTATTAATTTTCCTATAATGCTATTGAGGGTTTTGCTATTATTTTTGCTAATAATTTAATATCGAGGTTTAACAGAGAGATAGGCCGATAATTCACACAGGAAGTGTCATCAGAAAGGGGTTTTGGGATCATACAAACAATTGCCATTAGTGTTTCTTGCCGAAAAGAATGTCCATCTAGAAGTTTGTTAAAAGTTTCAGTGAGAATGGGAGAGAGTATTTCTGAGAATGTTTTATAGTATAAAGCCGAGTAGCCGTCTGGGCCTGGTCTTTTGTTAAGTTTTAGGTCTTTTATGGCGTTAGCAACTTCATCTATAGTTATAGGCTCATCCAAACTGCTTTTTTGATTCTGAGATAACTCAGGTAAGGTTATTTTTGAGAAGAAGGATTCAGCCTCTGTAGGATTAAATTCATTGTTTGTCTTGTATAAAGTTGCGAGATGTGAGTGAAATTTATGGACTATTTTAACTGGATTACAAGTGCAAACATTTTTTGATAATTTCAAACGTATTGGTTTGAAAGATTTGTTAGTTGAATTTAATGCCCGAGCCAAATATGTACCTGGTTTGTTTGTATTCATGTAGAAATTGTGTTTGGAGCGTTTGAGGGATTTATCAACTGACTCAGTGAGAAATAGATCGTATTCCAATCTAGATTTTTCCAGATGAGATTTTGTACTCTGAGATGGATTATCTTGAAATGATATGTAGGCTGCATTAAAATTGAGTTCTAGTTTTTTTGCTAGATTTTTGCGTTCCCGTTTAAATAGTGCCATTTGTCTTTGTATTGTACCACGCAAGACAGGCTTATGAGCTTCCCACAGTGTTATTGGGGAGATGTCTGTTGTATTATTAATTGATATGTATTCCTTAAAAGCTTGTTCAATGGCCATCTGATGTAGTGGGTGTTTGAGCATTATTTCCGGTAAGTACCACGTTGGGTCATGCGCTTTTGGTATGGCTGAGGCTATAGTAGTGTATACTGCATTATGGTCAGACCACGGAATCGGAATTATATCTGATGCAATAATTTCTGGTATCATTCCTATTGTTAGAAAAATATGATCTATTCTGGTGAAGGTTTGATGAGGGTGCGAGAAATAAGTGAATTTCTTTTTCATTGGGTTACTTTCTCTCCACGAATCTACCAGATTGTATTTGGAAAGAAGTTGAGAAAAAGGTAATCTAGAGGTTATTTTGGATGGTGTAAAAGGTGATTTATCTAGAAATGGGAGGAGGACCTGGTTCGAATCCCCACACATTATCACTGTTCCTATTTTGTGTGTATTAATCACTTGTAATATATGTGAGAGGAATGGTGTAGGTTGTTTGTTAGGAGCGTAGTAGGAAATCACAGTGATTGCTGTATCCATTATATAACCCATGAGTATCAGGTATCTACCTTCTGGGTCTTTAATTTCTGATGATAAGGTGAATGGTGTGGATCGGTGAAATGCAATTAGAGTTCCCCTTTGCTTGGTACAGGCAGAAGCCGTGTAAATTTGTTGATAAAAAGGAGAAATATATTTTGGAGTAGAATGTTTGGTGAAGTGTGTTTCTTGGAGGCATACTATGTGAGCCTTCTTGTTATGGAAAGTACGGAAGGCTTTGGTCCTTTTTTGAGGGACATTTATTCCCTGAACATTCAGGGAAAGTATATTCAGTGGTGCCATGGCAATAGATCAAATAGTTTTGACTTACTTTTTGTTATGCAGAGCTGACTGCGCAGATCAACCTGTGTTGACTGAAGAGATGAATAGATAGAAAAGAAACCAGTGAATTCTGGAGTAAAGAGTAAACAAAAAACATATGAGATTAGATGATACATTGTATAAATTATTTTTTGCAAGTAATCACAATTTACCCATGAAAGAGAATAAATATCTCTCTCAGGGGAATAAGTGCCTTCGTCACACTCCCACATAATATGGTTGGGAGAATGAGGAGGGCTAATGGGGGTACACGGATCTTCCGCTTACAGGAGAGAAGTGCTATGTCAAAAGACATCAAAATGATGTTTCATTAATTGGAGTGCAGAATATAGTTTTTGTTGAAATTATTTATTCCAGGGTGGTTGTATATGGTTAGTCTTGCCCTAGGCTAAATAATTCAGTTAGAAAGGTACTGTTAATAACTTTGGTATTGATGAAGATAGTTTAAATTATTTTGGGATTTTAACCCTTTTAGAGTAAACAATTACATATTTTATTCATATGTAACTGCTTAGATATGTTAACTCATAAAATTGAGGTTGTATTGCTTCAGATTAGAATAAACAAAAACATAATTCTAGGAACTAGTTAGGTAATAATATATTTGTTTTAAGAAAAGAAAGAAAAAGCTTCTGTTACTTCTGGGTTATTGAACATATTTGTCCTAAAAAGTAATAAATCTATTGTTATTACCTGATAATATATAACTGAACAAGAATTTCCTTATTTCACTTATATATTCTAAGGCTATATGAATCAGAAGTAATAAGAAATATAACTGGAATGTAACATGATCCCACACAGTGTGTGACTATCAGAATGCAGTTATATTCAGTTATAAATATAGGTTTTTTATAGAGAACCATCTCTTTAGTATAATAAATGAAGAGATATCAGGAATTAGGATGTCAGTCCATTGAATCTTCTTGGTCCATGGATGATGTGGCATAACGGCCTCTTTTGTTAGAATGATGATTCCCATTTTGTTCTGAAATTTTCTGGGTGCTGCCTGAAGGTGAAGATGATGCCATTCTTCTGCGTGTGGGAGTGTTGCTGCTTGTGGGTTCTGTCAGATTTAATTTTAAAAGGGTTTGTTGTAGTTCATCTGCTGATCTGCTTCTGTAAATTGTACCTTGGTAGTTAAATCTGACTGAAAAGGGGAAGCCCCACTGATACATAATGTTGTGGCGTTGCAGTTCCATTAGTTGGGGTTTCATGGATCGTCTTTTAGTAATAGTAAGTTGGGATAGGTCAGCAAAAATTTGATAATTGTGTCCTTGAAAATTAAGTTCCTTTTTTTCTCTTGCAGCAATTAGTATTTGTTCTTTCGCTCTGTAATAATGAAATTTTGTGATTATATCACGTGGGGGTCCATCTTTCTTTTTGGCTGTGAGGGCTCTGTGTACTCTGTCCAGTTCTAAACGTTCAATAGGGATATCTGGCTTTAGTTCTTGTAATAGAGCAGTAATAGTAGATTGCAGGTCTGTCACAGTTTCAGGTATTCCCCTTATGCGCAAGTTTGAACGTCTGGCTCTATTTTCGTAATCTTCGAGCTTAGTTTGAAGTATTAAATTCTCTTTTTTTAATTGTTCCAATTCTGTTATATTTTCTTGGGTTGTAATTTCAATTTCATCCATTTTTATTTCTAAGGCTGCGGTGCGGTTTCCCAGCTCTCTTATTTCTTTGGTTAGGCTTTTTGTTATTTGGTCTGAGGTTTGTTTTAAAGCTTTATGAAGCATCTTTTCAAATTGTAATAATATTACTGGGGATGCTGAGGAGTCTTGTGGAGAAGTTTGTGAGAGGATTTGTTCTGTATCTGACTCAAATGGAGAGTCTTGCTGTGACATTTTCTGTCTGTGAGAGCGCCCTGATGCTGTATCTTGTGAGGTGACTGGAGCTGCTTCAGCTGCAGTGAGTGCCTGTGAGCTCTTTGTGAGGTGATTTTTATTTCTGCCACGGTTTCCTCCCAGTACCATATTTCCTGCCCAAACTTTCACAGTTTGTTCCCTGGGGCAAAAAGGTTCAAATGGATACCTTTTGAGCCTGCAGGCTCCGCTTTGTCCTTCTCTTCTCTCCTCAGCGGTGTGGAGCTCTAACAATGCATGTCTGCTCCGCTAGGCTCCGCCTCCTCACAAGGGCTTAATTTTAAGAAAGTTTCAAAGAGGGATCTGGGTACTGATATCATATCAGGCCTCAGTTTGGGTAGTTCGATTTGGAATAGGGTTGATATAGAGAGTCTAAATATAAGAGAACAGAATTTTGTGGGTGGATTACAGCAGATACTGCTTAAAGGGGGAAGAGTGGATTTAAACACTCTAGCTGAAATGAAAATAGATATTCAGAACATTCACCCCATTGCTGCAGATTTGCAGAACATTCAAATGTCGGTGAGTGCACTGAATAAAACCCTTCAAACCAATAATGTATCCAAGTCTATAGTCTGTGGTATTATAGGAAACTTGCTGAGTGAACACCTGAGCCTAGGGCTTCAAGAAATTAAACAAGGAGAATGGCCAAGGATAATGAACTCAACTTTATTATTCAATCTTATCAAAGACAGTGGTGTTACTTGTAGGAACTTTGCCCTTGCTAATGTAAGGAGCCTGGATACTCTTTGTAATAGAGATCACATAGGAAAGCAGGAAATACCTCTGACTGTCGACATCCCTACATGGTCAACAACACCCTTACCCTTATACAAGATGATCGTTCTTGGTGAGGTGGAGGTGAGAAATGGCACTAATATACTGAAACAACTGCTACCCGAAAGCAAACTCGTCGTCAAGGACAACCAAGTGTGGAAAACCATGGACCCCAACTGCTGTACCAGACATGCCCAGGCTTGGCTTTTTTCCTGTTCTTTTGAGCGATTGGAGTACATAGAGGGCTGTGCTGCTGCACACTCTGGAAACTGCCTGGTTCGATTGCAAAAATTTGAACCGGCCTGGAAGAGAATAATTCATGGAGAAGGCTCAAGGGTTTGTGCATTGGGGGTTCCCTCATTCACTTGGCAGAAACAAGTTCAGTGCCGCGGGCCCCTATCACAGGATGGTGTGTGAACCTCACAGATGGACTGCTAACAATTGGAGAGGAAGACATTCGAGCCAATATCCAGATGAATCAAGTATCTATGGACATTGAGCAAACTGATCTTGGCAATTGGGACTCTATGATTTCTCCTTTATTTAAGAAAATACCACCACTTACGGTTGAATTGGATACATTATTTAAGAGGGATAGTAGGAAAATTATAGAATTACAAGAACTGGTAAAGGAAAACCTCATTAGTTTTAATAAAATTGCTAAAGAGTTTCAGGAGCCCTGGTGGAGCATACCCAATAACACTTTTACTCACCCGCTATCGAGAACTCTGTCCATGATTTTTGTGTTTATTCAATTTATATTAATATGTTTTTTGTTTGGTTTATATTGTTGTGGTAGAAGACAACTAAGAACAATCCAGAGAAAGAAGGAAAGCATAGAGATGGCTTCAATCTTAAGAGCCAGGGATGTCTGAGCAGTTTGGTTGTGAATCGATTCTGATTCGAACCGATCCAAGTGGGGGTATATGTTGTAATATGTTCACCGATTTATGTGGGACATTATATTATTATATGTATGTACACATACAGTCAATATTAACCAGGCCAGAATTCAGTTGACAATGGTCGATTTGTCCAAGCAAACTCAATTTTATTATAACAGCTGATGTCCCTTTGATATGTTTATCTTATGCAAGTCTACCTAGGTGTGTGAGGTATGGCCTGTTAACCTAATTGAACATTTCAAAGGGTAAATTGTTTAAAGGACCATAGAAGAAGTATTTATTGATGGGATTAACAATGGGATCAAGGAGTGTTTTGGGTTGGCCTAGTGGAGGCTCCCTCCTGGGGTGCTAATATATCAGGGGGGACTTGTTGATGATAATATCCAAGAATACAGATTAGGAATGTAGGTATTCCAAGGGCTCAAAAGGGTGTTCAGGTGGTATATGTTAATCTAATCTAATTACACATATTTAAGGGGACTTGATGTTAACATGCAAGAATACAGATTAGGAATGTAGGTATTCCAAGGGCTCAAAAGGGTGTTCAGGTGGTATATGTTAATCTAATCTAATTACACATATCTAAGGGAACTTGTTGATGTTGATATGTGGGAGTGCAAATTTATGACTGCAGCTGTTCACGGCTGGGGGTTGTTTGTCTGAAAGACTAAAGTATATCAAAGGCCTGAATGGAGACGGCCAATCAAATTGCTCAGCCATTCAGTGTCTAGTGACTATAACATGGCATTCAGTCTATAGTTTAAAATAGTCTTGTCTGTGTATGACTATGAAGGTGCAGATCTAGGAACATGGAACTCTAAATTATATTTCCTCTGTCGGATTTTTTGTCATCTGTGGACTTTGGACCTTGTCCTGTGTTGGAAGTCAATAAAGTGCATCTTTCTGGAAGAATTGAGTTGCTGTTGAAGAATACTTACATCATCATTATAATAACTACTAATTATTTATCTACCCACTATATTTATCATATCACTACACTCATGAGGCCATTCCCCCAAAGGACACTCACCTCAGAGAGAAGGATATTTAACTACCGGCTGGCCAGAGCGAGAAAAGTTGTGGAGAATGCCTTCGGGATTATGACCAACCGGTTCCGTTTGTTTCTCTCAGCCATCGATATGGCGGACTATAAAATAAATCATATCATCATGCCTTGTTGTGTACTACATATTTTTTTAAGAAGACATTCACAAACCTATATAACTTCTGTTGGGCCTGAGGCCGGACTTAGTGCAGAATCTGTACTCGCAGGCCTGGATACTGGCCCTACTGGCTTGGCCCCCCAAACCACCCATCAAGTGCGGGACAGATGTGTCAATTATTTTAATGGTAGGGGGGCCATTGCAATGCCAGAATATATTTAAACTTTAAAAAAATTAAAAAACATTTTTTACAATAAAATCTCTTGTTTTTATTCTTGTTTGCTTTTATTTTTGGCTGTCTCCTAGGTTCTCCTAGTGCACTTGTAGTGCCAAGTGCATTTCCCTTTAGTAAGTAAGGCCCTTTGTCAGTGTAAACACAAAATTAATTCCTAAACTGGTATTGAGTATTGAAAGAAGAAGCCAAACACATTGTTGTCGTGCACACATTCAAATATGTGCATTTTTTTAAAACGTCATTCCAATTTTTATTTATTTTTCTTGTTTTTTACTTTTTACTCTATATAAATTTTTTTTTTTTTTTTTTTTTTGGGTAACTATATTCAAATTTTTTGGGGGGGTATTTGCTGCATAATTTGTGAAATATTTTTTTTTTTTTTTTTGTTAAAACAGGGTTTTTCTTTGTGCACTGTCTGTACTAAATGGGTCCACTGCTTGGCCTTCCACAACCAGAACATCACCTAAAATTTGAGGAAAAATATGTATTTAGAAATATGCAGGCATAAATAGATTACCTTAAGCTGGGGTGTCAGACACTCACCTGGTGGGGTGCAAATCTCGCCCATTTCCTCCACTTCTCCTTCCTCAAGATCCTCGGGTGGGCATGGGCTTCGGCTTGGGCTAATTACCCAATCAGGCTGGTGAGTTTGGGGGGTCCTCTGACTGTTGTCTGAGTCTTTTCTCCCCTATGAGAATTAAAAAAAGGTATACTTAGCACACTGATATTAGAGTACAGAAATAGGAATATGAAACCTTGATTTGAAGTGGTGTACAATTGTCTGTTTGTGAAAAGATCCAATTTTAAGACATGATTAAAATTCCCTTTTAACCAAACTGCAATACTTACCTTTTTTGGCCTGGAGCCCCTGTGTGGATTACCCTAAAATAATTTATCTGGTATCCCACAATACACTAGTACTCCTGAGTCCAGATGTGGAAACAGCTGCTGTGTCCTGTCCTTACATTACACTGAATCATTTTTTCAAAGCACTCCAGTTTCAAACACATCTACACAACAATATCCTAAACTTCTTTTAATAAGACAAATCATCAAGACCAAAATGTAGGTAGAGCCCTGTACCATTGTATTTCTTGGCAAACAAACAACATTTAGTTAGTATCATATGTATTTTCAAAAGAACGATATTTATGAACGATCGCATCGATCAACAGTATAAACGAAAAGCATATATGGATCAGCATGCAAGTTAAGTATCTCAAGAAGAACACACGAAAAGTACTTACTTTTTTTAAGCACCTTCTTGATTCTGCAATATTGTTCTGGCTCCCTCGTTTTTAGGTCAGTCAGCGCTTTCTGAATTGTTCTTTAACCCGTTGTATCCCAAATTGCTGCTCCAGAGAAGTGACAACTGAGGACATTATTTGGTCCTTCCGCAAATTGGGCCTGGTGTATGGACCATTTTTGCCATCATAGTCCTCCCTCCTCAATATGGCCACCTTCTCCACCATTTCTTCAAAGGCCATGTTGCTGGCCTTATATCTCCTCCTGGATCTGTATGTTTGGGGCTCCGGGCTTTCCTCTGCGCTAGTTCCTGAGAATGTCTCTGCCATCTTTAACTATATACTCCCACTGCGCACCGAACAGAGAAGGGGCTGGGAAACTTCGTCATAAAGAATATCAGGGGCGAGCGACATGGGTGACGCAGGTGGAGCATGACACATGCGCAGTGTATATAAAGCTAGTGCGCTGGCCTACGTATGTCTGAACGGAAGTAGCAAGCGTCATAAACGAAGGTAAGATTTAAACGTGTGTGTGTGTGTGCGTGTGCGCCCTATATTGGGATAAAGATAATACTGGGAGTTTGGACTGACATTAAGTTTTTCTCTTGTGTATTGACCTGTATGAAGCTAACCGAAACCTGTGGGAGGTCAAGCACCCCTTGTATTTCAATAAGCAAGCAAGGCAGGCAACACTGGGGATACTTCTGGAGTTTGTAAAGACTCGAGTCCCCCAGGCAGACATTAGGTTAGTGGACAATAAAATTGGGATCTTGCAGAATATGTACAAGCTGGAGCACAAGAAGATACAGGAGTCCCTCAAATCAGGAGCAGCAGTAGACAAGGTTTATGTCCCCAAGCTGGGGTACTACCCAGAACTGCGTTTTCTGGATGACCAGACAGAAGCCAGGCAATCGCTTTTAACCCTTCCCTCCACCCATCCCTCCACCCCAGCTGTGGCGTCCCAGGAAGAACGGGGTCCTTTCATCCTTGAAGACGTGGATGTGCCCAGCGGGAGCCAGGTATACTTTTTGTTTTGTAATTGTTTATTGTCTGAATTGTCTTAATGATGTAAACTAAAATCAATGTTACAAAATCAATCAAAATTACAAATCAATGATTTCATCACAAATATCATTATGTATACATATCACTAGACAGTAGTGCCCAAAAATGTTGTTCAAATATTGGTGAACAAAATGATAGCCTCTTCTATTGGTTTAAAATTAAATTTGAAAGTCATGAGCTGAAAATTGTGCGTGTGATTGATGAAGCCAAAAACACAACTATGTCCCTTTTTTTATACACAGGATGAGCTCAGCCAGGAGGAGGCCATGCCCAGTGGTAGAGAGGAGGAGGCTGTGCCCAGTGGCAGGCAGGAGGTGGCTGGGCCCAGTAGGAGCCTCACAGAATGCCAGGTGCCTCCCCTCTGCCTTCCCACCAATAAGCCTAGGAAGATGACCAGAATAGAGCAGGAATCACTTGCCCTCATTCAGGAAGCAAGCAAAATCATCAGTAACCCCCCCAATGCTGAAGAGGCCTATGGTACATATTTGGCCACCAGGTTGATGGGACTGGAGAAGGACCAACGCCTCCTCTGTGAGGGGCTTTTTTCTGGGGCCCTTCAGAAGGGGTTGTGGGGCCAGTTTACTAAAACAAGCCATATTTATATTAAAGCCCCTACTCCTCCCCCCTGCCACAAGTACACCACCAGAGGCACAGCTTCCAAGGAAGGCTACAGAGAAGCATGGAGGAAAGGCTGCAGGGCAGCATGGAGTGAAGGCTCTACGGAAGAGTTGAAAGTGATTGCCTGGCTTCAGTCTGGTCTGACAGAAGACGCAGCTTGTGCTCCCTGTTATATGGACTCCACAAGATCCCAATTTTGTTTTCCAAGGACTTGATGTGCACTGGTGGACAAAAGGATTCACAAATTCCAAAAGTGTCTCCAGTGTTGCCTTCCTCTTTATTTTGTTAACCAGAATAAATGGCTATTTTCTTTACACAAAAAAATTTTATATGTGTTTTTATTCCAAAAGGACAGTTTGTTTGTGAGTAGGCAGGTACATGTCTAAAAGACTATGAACAAGGCAATAAAAGTGGAAGGTTGCTTGCAAAGGCAGTCCAGAACAAAAAAAGTTGCCTCAACAATTCATCAAATAAGAGACAAACAAGACTTCGAATGAGGAGACTGCTAAACAGTTCGAACTTTACTACCAAACCCTATACAACATCCCATCCAATCCCAAATGCCCACATAACTCAGACAAAAGAACAAAGCTTATTCAAAATTTCCTAGAGAAATATTGCCCACCCCAAATAGCAGAAAATACAGCCCAAGAACTTGAGGCACCTATCTCTGGCCTGGAATTCGATAAAACCTTAAAAGACATGAAAATAGGCAAGGCACCAGGTCCAGATGGATTACCTCTTCAATATTACAAAACATTTACCAACATACTGAAACCAAGGTTTTTGAAAACCTTTGAGTCACTATACTTTGAACAACATCCCCCAAAACAATTACTGGAAGCACATATAACTGTTATACCAAAAGAAGGAAAAGATATGACTAGGTTACTAATTATAGACCAATTTCCCTGATTAACGTTGACATCAAGATATATGCCAATATTAGCAAATAGACTTCTACCCCTGCTATCCTCCCTTATTTCCCTAGATCAAGTTGGCTTTATCCCGGGAAGAGAAGAATGAGACAATACAATTAAAGCAATAAACATAAACCACTGGTTATCATCCCAAAAGAAACAGGGATTCTTCCTGTCTCTCGATGCCAAGAAGGCGTTTGACAGAGTGGCCTGGGACTTCATTGATGCAATGTTAAAACATACATGTATCTTACCCCAAATGAGATCATATATCAAAGCACTATACTCAAATCCAACAGCTCGAGTTCGAGTCAATGGCCACCTGTCAAATGCCTTCAACCTTCACAACGGCACAAGACATTGTTGTTCGTGCTCACATTAGAACCACTATTAAATAAAATCAGATCCAACCCAGACATTAAGGGTATAGAAATTCAAAATCACACGTATAAAGTTGCAGCTTTTGCTGACGACATGCTTCTCTTCCTCTCAGAACCCCATATCTCTCTACCCAACGTCATTCAAGACCTAGAACACTTCCAATTATTGTCAAACCTAAAAATCAATCACTCAAAATCTAACGCACTTAATATCACACTAACCCCAAATTCAGTAGACTTATGTAAAAAAAACTTCCCCTTCTCGTGGGCCAAACAAAGTATAACATATCTTGGATCCAAAATCCCTACAAATTTAAATGACCTCTTTAAACTCAACTTTTTACCCATTCTAAAAGAAACACAGGATTCGGAAGATCTAAAAAGATGGAATTCTCTAAATATATCTTGGTTTGGTAGAGCTTCATTGATCAAGATGACAATTCTACCTAGATTTCTGTAAGTTATGCAAACAATTCCCATTAGACTGCCAACATCTATCACGTACCTGATGGGAGGCTGAAGTGCTGGGAGGGCTTCCCTTGTGACTAAGTGCAGAGCGCCCCCTGGAGGTGGTACAGGGGGAGCTATACTCAAAGCAGCAGGGGTTGCTGGCTGCGGAAAGCTGAGATGAAGCAGGGAAGTCCACTGGTGGGCAGCTGACGAGCAGCGTAGACTGCTAGGCAGGGGTACCTCGGAAGTACCAGATGAGATCGTACAGCAGGAAGTACCAGAAGCAGTGTCAGGAGTAACAGGAACGAGCCAAGGGTCAAGCCAGGGTAAGTACAGATCAGATAGGTCAAGACAAGCCGGGTCGTTAGCAGATAATCCAAGACAACAGGAACAGGAACTCAGGAATGCACAGGAAGCTGAAGATCATGCAGCAGTTGGTGACTGCTGCAACATGCTTTAAATAGTATGCTTGGATCCTGGAGTCTCTCACGTGGTGCGTGTGCTTTGGTGCGCACGTGTTCGCATTAGCACTGGAGAATTTGTGTTCATTGATACAGGATTCTGCTGGCCATAGATGTTAGTTCTCCTGCGGGTTAGTCCCTGACAGTGCCCCCCCCCCCCCAAGGGGCAGCCTCCGGATGCCCAGGCGGGCTTGCTTCTCTGGATATCTTCTGAAGAATTCACGTAGCAGTCTAGGGGCATGAACATTACTTATTACTGATGGGTAACCCTTCCACTTCACTAAATATTGAATTTGTCTACCTCTCTTTCGACAATCCAGGATGATTTCCACCTCGAACTCCGTTTCTTCACCCACTGTGATTGGAGGTGGAGGAGGATCTTCTCTTCCAGAGAAGGGGCCAGTACTGATTGGCTTGAGCAGCGAGACGTGGAAGACTGGGTGAATCTTGTAAGAGCTTGACAGAGACAATTCAAAAGCCACAAGATTAATCTCTCTCTTAATCGCAAAGGGGCCAATGAATCTTGGGCCCAGTTTCCGGGAGGGGCAAGACAATTTGAGATTCAATGTGGAGAGCCAAACTTTGTCCCCTACTTTCAGAACTGGATTACATTTCCTCTTCCTGTCATAATGCTTTCTATAGTCCTCCTGTGCTTTTTTCATGTTTTCTTGAAGAACCTGTACATTTTCTTGAATGAAAGTTAATCTGTCCTGTACAGCAGGTACCGCTGCTTCTGGAGTGACATAAGGCAAGAAGGATGGGTGGAATCCATAGTTCGCCCAGAATGGAGACTGATTGGTGGAGGCATGTACCGAATTATTATAGGCGAATTCGGCACATGGCAGCAAGGTTACCCAGTTATCTTGAGAGAAGGTAGAAAAACAGCGGAGGTACTGCTCTAGCGTCTGATTCGTCCTCTCCGTCTGGCCATTACTCTGTGGGTGATAGGCAGCAGACAAACAGATTTCAATGTTCAAAGCTTTACAGAGAGCCCTCCAGAACCTTGAAGTAAATTGTACTCCTCTGTCGGATACAATACTGTCTGGCAAGCCGTGCAATCTTACGATCTCTTTAATAAAGACATGTGCTGTATCAACGGCAGAAGGTGTGCCTAGTAGAGGCAGGAAGTGGGCCATCTTTGATAAACGGTCGACCACCACCAGGATGGTGGTAAAGCCTTCAGATGGGGGCAGCTCCACAATAAAATCCATAGACAATATTTTCCAGGGGCGGTCCGGGATAGGTAGTGGTCTTAGCAAACCCCAGGCTTGGGTGCAGCTTCCCTTACTTCTGGCAGGAGCCTATGAAATCCTTACAATCTTGCCTCAGGTTAGGCCACCAGTAGGATCGCTGAATCAGCTCAGTAGTCTTATGAATCCCGAAATGGCCGGCAAGTTGGTGTTCGTGAAAGGTCTTGAGGACCTGAAGCCTGGCTCCCAAGATCTTGTCCCCGTACCACAGGAGTCCTTCCTGCCTTCTGTATGCAGATCCTTCCGGTTCAAGGCATTGAGCAGAGGTTTGTTCAAGGGTTGATCTTAGATCAGGTTGAACTAAAAGGAAATTCTGAAGGGACAAGATGGTACTAGGGGCCACAGTCTCTGGAGTTTCTGGAAACATGCGTGAGAGGGCATCCGCTTTCCCATTCTTGGACCCCGGACGGTAAGTAAGGTGAAAGTTAAACCTCGAAAAGAACAAGGCCCATCTGGCCTGCCGTGGTCTTAGTCATTTGGCAGATCTGAGATATTCAAGGTTTTTATGGTCGGTGAATATCATGATGGGATGAGCTGTGCCTTCCAGTAGGTATCGCCATTCTTCGAGAGCAGCTTTTATTGCCAGTAATTTCCGATCCCCCACATCATAATTCCTTTCCGGTTGGCTTAGTTTTCGGGAGAAAAAGGCTACAGGATATAGTAAAGCTTTGGGGCCTTGACGTTGTGACAGGATACCCCCTATGGCGACTTCCGATGTATCAACCTCCAAAACATAGGGCAGGGCTGGATCTGGATGTTGCAGAATGGGGGCCGAGGTTAAATTGAGCCTTTAGTTTATCAAAAGCTTCTTGGGCTTCCTGGGACCCCTGGAAACGGGTATGCTGGCGAGTGAGCTGGGTAATGGGGGCAATAATACCAGAAAAGTTTTTAACAAATCTCCGATAAAAGTTAGCAAACCTCACAAATTTTTGGATACCTTTCTTGTTGGTAGGGGCTGACCACTGCAGAATAGCGGATACTTTCTGAGGGTCCATAGCTATCCCAGATGTAGAAATAATTAAGCCCAGGAACTGTATGGATGCCTGTTCAAATTGACACTTTTCTGCTTTTGCATAGAGCTTGTGTTCTCTCAATGTAGATAGTACCTTCCGGATGTGGGTTCTATGTAACTGTAGAGTGTTAGAGAAGATGAGGATGTCATCCAAATATACGATCAGGAAATGATCCAGGAATTCTCTAAAGATGTTATTTACAAAATGTTGAAAGGTCGCTGGGGCATTACATAGTCCAAAAGGCATAACAAGGTATTCAAAATGCCCAAAACGAGTTCTGAAAGTGGTCTTCCACTCATCCCCCTTTCTGATGCGCACAAGGTTGTAGGCGCCTCGTAAGTCCAACTTAGTAAAGACTTGGGCAGAACGGAATCTCTGAAAAAGCTCGGGAACCAGGGGGAGAGGATAACAATTTTTGACCGTGATTTTTGTTCCCTGTAGTCCACACAAGGCCTGAGGGAATGGTCTTTCTTCTCCACGAAGAATATTCCGGCACCAGCTGGGAATGATGACGGGCGGATGAATCCTTTTTCTAAGTTCTCATCAATATATTGACGTAAAGTCTCAAGCTCAGTCTCTGAAAGTAGAAATATTCGACCAAAGGGGATCTCTGCACCAGGCAGCAACTCGATTGGACAATCGTAAGAATGATGAGGTGGCAAAGTGTCGGCTTTTTTCTTATCGAAGACATCTAAAAAGTCATGATAAACTGGAGGGACGTCTTGGCTAGAATTGGAAACTGGCTGGATGGTAAGGCAACTGGAAGGTGCTACAGGTTCAGGTATGATACAATGCTGGTGGCAATAAGTTGACTTGAAAGCGATATTCCCTTTGTTCCAGTCTATCTGAGGGTTGTGTGCCCGTAGCCAAGGGAGTCCCAAAATTACAGGGAACATAGGAGAACAAAGAACAACAAAACAAAGAAATTCTTGATGGTCTGGGTCAATCATGGTGAGAATAGGCAAAGTCTCTTGAGTAACAGGCCCAAACTGTGGTGTTGAACCGTCGGCCAAGTGAATTTTAAGTTTATGTTCCTTCCTCCGAAGTGGAATCTGAAAGTCTTTAGCCAGGGAAATGTCCAAAAAGCAACTGCAAGCCCCGGAGTCGATTATTGCTGGAAGTTTGACTTCTCCTCTTGCCAACTGTAATGCGATATGGAGAACAAGATGAGTTGGAGAAGGTTTTGGGACTTGAAGGCTAGTAGAGTTGCGGAAAGGAGATCTACTGGGCCTTATTGGGCAGTTGAGACGGATATGTCCGGGTTCTCCGCAATAGAAACATAGGTTAGCTTGCCGGCGATGAAGTTTCTCATTAGGGGTCAGAGCAGAGCGAACTGCGCCAATTTGCATAGGCCCTTCTTTGTTGGACGTGAACGGAGTGATGGGTGCAGGAACGGCTGGAACTGTGGGCATCATCCAAGAAGATCTGAAGGATCGTGCACATCGTTCAGACTGTCGCTCCCACAGGCGCCTATCAATTTGGATGACTAGCTGGGTGAGTCCTTCTAAAGTGGTTGGGGACTCTACTCGTGCAAGTTCGTCTTTGACAAGTTCAGATAAGCCGAGCCGAAATTTGAATCTGAGAGTGGCCTCATTCCACCCCGTGTCGGCAGCCCAGGTGCGAAAGTCCACGATATAATCCTCTACAGGGCGCTGCCCTTGCCGCAAGGCATGAAGGGCAGCCTCAGCAGTAGCCATACATTGTGGATCATCATATAATCTGGACATAGCTTCAAAGAACAAGTTCACTAAATTAATAGCGGAATCCTTTTTCCCTAGTAACTGATGAGCCCAGGACTGGGGTTCATTGGACAGCAGGGAAATAACAAATCCCACTTTAACAGTTTCTATGGAAAAGATTCTTGGTTGGAGGGCCAGGTAAAGTAAACAGGTGTCCTTGAATGCTCGGAACTTCCCTCGGTCACCAGAGAAGCGCTCCGCAGTAGGTACCCTTGGTTCAGGGGGTGGAACAATCATAGGAGACATTGCTTGGTTCTGAAGGTGAATCTCCAACTGGGAATAATGTCCTTGTAGATTCGTCACTGCTTGGGTCAGTGTAGCGACTTGCTGGCACAGAGTCTTGAGCAGGGAAGCACCTCCGTCAGCCTCTGACGTTACTGGCTGCATGATACTATCACGTACCTGATCGGAGGCTGAAGTGCTGGGAGGGCTTCCCTTGTGACTAAGTGCAGAGCGCCCCCTGAAGGTGGTACAGGGGGAGCTATACTCAAAGCGGCAGGGGTTTCTGGCTGCGGAAAGCTGAGATGAAGCAGAGAAGTCCACTGGTGGGCAGCTGACGAGCAGGGTAGACTGCTAGGCAGGGGTACCTCGGAAGTACCAGATGAGATCGTACAGCAGGAAGTACCAGAAGCAGTGTCAGGAGCCAGGCCGGGGTTCATACACAGGACAGCAAACAGTAGCAAAGTCCATAAAACAAGCCAGGGGTCATACACGGTGCAGCAGATCAAACAGTAGCAAAGTCCATAAAACAAGCCAGGGGTCATACACGGTGCAGCAGATCAGAGCGGAGAAACAGGAACGAGCCAAGGGTCAAGCCAGGGTAAGTACAGATCAGATAGGTCAAGACAAGCCGGGTCGTTAGCAGATAATCCAAGACAACAGAAACAGGAACTCAGGAATACACAGGAAGCTGAAGATCATGCAGCAGTTGGTGACTGCTGCAACATGCTTTAAATAGTATGCTTGGATCCTGGAGTCTCTCACGTGGTGCGTGTGCTTTGGCGTGCACGTGTTCACATTAGCGCTGGAGAATTTGTGTTCATTGATACAGGATTCTGCTGGCCATAGATGTTAGTTCTCCTGCGGGTTAGTCCCTGACAACATCATTCTTTACTTCCTTTCGCAAAGCATGCTCTACCTTTATTTGGAGGAGCAAACCTCCTAGAGTCAAATTTACCAGACTAAACTTACCCAAAAATAAAGGGGGATAGCACTTCCGGACCTACAGAAATATCACCAAGCTGCTCTTCTGACACGAATAGTGGACTGGAACATCCATCATACAGTTAAGGACTGGGTGACACTAGAGCAAACACAATTGTCCCACCAAATAAACTATCTTCCATGGATACGTCCAACATACCACTCAAAAAATATTAAAGCACACCCCCTCATAGGTCCCACACTAGAAATCTTTCTTAACACCTATAAAAGGAACAACCCATCTCCTTGGATTAGCCCTCTAACACCACTAAGAAACAACCCAGATTTTATCCCAGGTACAGAAAAAAATTTTCTTACTAATTCATGGCCACATAAAGAAATTCTGGTCAAACACTTCTTTAAAAATGGGAAACTTTTATCAAGAGATGAAATAAACAAAGACAGTTACCCATTCCTGATCTCACAATGGAATTACATACAAATTAGACACTATCTGACTAGAAACGAGACAACCCAACTTTGGACTAGACCTCTTCCGACACTAGAGGACCTTTGTACAAAAACAACCCCACAGAGACATACCATATCTATTCTTTATAACTCGCTCTTCGTGAGTAAATCTGAGTTTTCCAGTCCGTCATGCCAAGCTTGGGAACAAGACCTCAACTTAAACCTATCAGGGGAGAACTGGGAAACAATTTATATGTAAAGGTTCTCTAAATGTCGCCACTCAAGAATGTGGCTTTAAAATCATCACTAGATGGTACAGAACCCCCACCCTATTGCATAAGTTCTCCCCCCAGATCTCTGACAGGTGTTGGAGATGCAAACATAAGGAAGGCTCGATGCTACACATATGGTGGTCTTGCCCGCTTATCCAGAATTTCTGGAAAATGGTTCACGAAACCATTATATCAATCACCTCAGAAAACTTAAGATTTGACCCAGCACAATACTTGCTACACTACAATTCATTCCCCAAAAGACAATACCTAAAGTCTCTAACTATGTTTATGATAAATGCTGCAAGACATTGTATCCCTTGCCACTGGCACTCAAATTCTATTCCATCGAAAAAAGAATGGTTCCGCAGAATAAACAATATAGAAAATATAAAAGAACTCATAAGCATATCTCAGGAGAAAATAAAAAAATTTTGCTTCAACATGGCATAATTGGATAGAATTTAAAAACTCTCAGGCCTACAAAGCAATTAATATTTAATAACAGAAACCATTTTCAATAAACAAACTTTACAAGAAGGTCTAAGAAAACCCTATGGAAACTGCATCTTATTCGCCTACTTCCCCCATCCCCCTTCCCCCCCCCCCACTTCCCTTTCCATCATGATACACTTCAAGTTAATAATTACCACTCCCATACAAGAATGCCTTGATGATATTTGAATATATGCATTAACGTAAAACTTTGGTATTGTATATAACCATATTGACTCCATGTTCTATCCTAAATTGTATTAAATCCAAATGTCGTATGTACTATGTTTATGCAATGTACCATTACGACGTTGTTATGTGATCACTTGTTTAATCAATAAAAACTTTGTGAAACAAAAAAAAGACTATGGGGGTTATTTACAAAAGGCAAATTCATTTTGCAATACAAGTGCAAACTACAAGTGCAAACTGCACTTGAAATTGCACTGCAAGTGCACTTGTTGGAAGTGCAGTCGCTGTAAATCTGAGGGGAAGATCTGAAATGAGGGGAAGCTCTGCTGATTTTATCATCCAATCATGTTCAAGCTAAAATGCTTTCTTTTTAGTTTCCTTGCATGTGCCCCTTAGATCCACAGCGACTGCACTTCCAAGTGCTCTTTCAGTGCAATTTCAAGTGCACTTTTGCACTTGTAGTGCTAAATGAATTTGCCTTTTGTCAAATTAACAAGGGACACCAACCTCATTAAGGTTCATAAAAAAATACAAGATAATAATATTATTGTGGTAACCTGAAAATACAAAAAAAATATAAAATAGAAATCACAAGAATTTTTTTAAATTTTTAAGAAATTGGAAAATATATATTGTTGAAATATAAAATTATAAAAGATGAGTCTAAAAAATAATTGTAAACATTATTTATGCAGATCTGGCTTTTAAAAACTAGAATATTAGTCATGACATGAGGATAAATAATGAAGAAAGAAGTTTGTGAGAAGTCTGTGTGAATATAAGCAGCAAAACAATTTCATTCTTCTAGCATTGTAAAGAAAAAAAGAATGCGCTGTATTAAAAGATCACTGAATTAGCAGCGTGAGGAATGTGCTAGCTTCAATACGAAGGCTAGTTTTACCAGACCGAGTGCTTCCGTCTTGTACTTGCTTCAGAGCATGCGTCATTTTTGGTCCGTCGGACTAGCACACAGACGAACGGTTTGCACGCTAGAAAGCTGAGTCCATCGGACAGATTTGAAACATGTTTTATTTCTAGGTCCGTCGGACTTTTGGGGAAAAAATGTCCGCTGGAGCCCACACACGATCGAATTGTCCGACGGAGTCCGGTCTGCCGGACCAAGTCTGCCGGAAAGTCCACTCGTGTGTACGCGGCATTACAGAATCAAGGATAAAAAGAGGCATAACATGGATGTATAAAGCAGGTGATCCGGCATCAGGAGGTCCCAGGTCCCAGCTGTGTATCACAGCTTTCCAGGGATAACTATATGCAGCAGCAGAAGGTCCCAGGATAACCATCAGGTGAACACCCCAGGCTCTAAGAACACTGGTGAAGCAATTGCATCGTCTGAGTCAGCGTGGAGCATGAATCACGGAGATGATGTCAGTGGGAGGGGACAACAACCAGCATGGACCGCAAACAGGAAATATGTCATCAAAATGTGACGCGTTTCGGAACTACTGATTGGTTCCTTCTTCAAGCCAATGACAACAGGTTTGTAAAAGCTGAGCTTTTTATAGTCTATGGGCGGAGCTGTGGGTGGGGCTATGGGCGGTGATAAGGGAAGAAAAACAATGCTGCAGCATCCCAGGAAGTAGTGTGATCCATGGGCATAGAACTGCACAGTAAACATAAAAACAGAGCGGGATGCAGCCGCACACGAAAAATGGCAAGACAAATACAGCAAGACATTACCAAAGTATATATAAGGAAAGTAACTTAAAATCAATGAAAACATATATATATAAAATGGAACAAAATGGTCAAACCGTACATTTCTCCTCAATAGCAGATGCCACTAAAAATTAATTGTTTAAAAGATGATCACCGGATCAATATATGGGGATAGCAAACAGAATAAAGTACATAGGTATACATGCGTGTGCATGCATGCGTGCACAAGAAACAACCATGGACGCAAAAAACCCCCCAAAAAATGCATAGATGCAAAAAAACGCATAGATGCAAAAAAACACATAGATGAAAGAAAAAAAATGCATGGATGCAAAAACAAAACAAAAAACGCATAGATGCCAAAAAATGCATAGATGCAAGAAAAAAAAAAAAAAGGACACAAACGTCCATTGGTTGAATTAGCATGCGCACACGCATACACACACACATGCACACATCCTATAGGAAAAACAGAATACAATTGGCCAATAGAGGACATACCTAAGCAGAATATGGGCACTGTATAATGAGCATACATATGAAAATGAGTATAGTAGCAGTAGTAGTTCCAAAATGCATCCCATTTTGATGACATATTTCCTGTTTGCGGTCCATGCTGGTTGTTGTCCCCTCCCACTGACGTCATCTCCGGGATTCATGCTCCACGCTGACTCAGACGACGCGATTGCTTCACCAGTGTTCCCAGAGCCTGGGGTGTTCACCTGCTGGTTATCCTGGGACCTTCTGCTGCTGCATATCGTTATCCCTGGAAAGCTGTGATACACTGGGACCACCTGATGCCAGATCACCTGCTTTATACATCCATGTTATGCCTCTTCTTATCCTTGATTCTGTAAGTGTTTTTAATCTTGTTTGGGGATATTAAAAGTTTTAATTCTGCACTTAGAGGAGCCTTTTTTTCTTTTATTTGTTTTCTATTAGAGATTGCTTCCCTCTTTGAGTGCAGCCCTAAGTGTTTGAAGACCACTTCATCCATCCAATAAAGACACTATCTGCCTGGTCCTGACATTCTGAGACCATCTTGACATATGTTTTATCTGGATTAGCAGGGCAGCGGGGAGGAACTTGTAGCAATATGCTATTGAGAAAGGTGAAACCCATCATGTCTGGGGCAGAAAATCACCTACAAATTCTGAGAGCAGTTTACCTCCCAGAGACTCTGAACACATAGGCAGACTGACTATCATGGAAGCTTCCCAGATCACGAGTGTCCCTTACGACCCCAGATCTTCTCTGTGCTGGTCCACATACGGGGCCTACTACAGACAGACCTCTGTGCTTCCCACTGCAATCACAAACTTGGGAGGTATCTAACCCAGTTTCCGCACCCCCAGGCAGAGGGGCAGATGCTCTGGTCTCTCCCTGGAACTGCAATCTAGCCTATATATTTCCTTCAACATCTCTCATAAAGAGATTCCTCTTGAGGCTGTCGAGAAAACACATGGTAGCCATGAAGGCCTTGGTTTTCCCTGGATATTCACTTCAGGATACAGAAGCCAATTCCTCTCCACACATATGCACACTGGGGCTGCAAGCATGGCGGTTGAAAGGGCAGACTGGAGGTTGCTCCAGAGTGATCTCTACTTTGTTGAGTGCTAGAAGACACTCTAACAACATCTATGCCAAAATCTGAAACAAGTTTATATTTTTCTCGGCAGGGCGAGACTTTGATCCTATTGCGCCTCTGGTGACAGCTGTTCTGAACTCCCTCTCTCGCGCATTAGACATGGGCCCTTAACCTATACTCATTGAGGTTGCAAGTGTCAGTTATTTTGGCAATAACAAAGTTTAAATGGCCGAAGATCCTTTAGTTTGCACAATTTTTGAAGGCAGTCATGAAGATTCAACCACTAAGAAGGAGAGCCTTTCCCAAGAAAGATCTATCGGTGTTGCTGGATTTCCTGTCAGTTTAACCGTTTGCTCCAACAGAGCAGCATTCAGGTTGGGACATTACCTACAAAGCAGTATCTATCGCAATATCTTCAGACAGAAAGATGTCTGAGATTCAAGCTCTTGGAGCTTCAGAAAAACATATTGCTTTCTTTCCAGAGTAGAATTGCATCCTGTAGATCAGCTTGTACCAAAGGTAGCAATAGCCCTTCATTTAACAGACATCTGCGCATTATCTAAATAAAAAGCAAAATTAAGGTGTCACCATTTAAGTGTATCTATTTAACCACTTCAATACAGAACACTTATGCCGCGTACACACGGTCGGACTTTCTATCCTACTTGGTCCGGCACACTTTCCGACGGACTTTGTCCGCCAGGTGCGCCGGACTTTAAAACGGACGGACTTGCCCACACACACCCGGACTTTCCGGCAGGCTAAGTCCGCCCGTCTTTCCGACGGACTTTCGCCGGAGTTCCGGCGGACTTTCAGAATGAACGGACTTGCCCACACACGGACAAGTCCGTTCATTTTGAACGTGACTCAGGTGCGACGGGACTAGAAAAGGATGTCAATCTTGCCGCTTTTATCGGCGAGATTGACACCTTGCGAGCCCCGTCACGGGGCATACCAGGCCCTTAGGTCTGGTATGGATTATAAAGGGAACCCCCTAAGCCGAAAAAACGGTGTGGGGTCCCCCCTAAAATCCATACCAGACCCTGATCCGAGCACGCAGCCTGGCCGGTCAGGAAAGGGGGTGGGGACGAGCGAGCGCCCCCCCCCCCCCTCCTGAACCGTACCAGGCCGCATGCCCTCAACATGGGGGGGTGGGTGCTTTGGGGGAGGGGGGCGCCCAGATCCCGGCCCCCCACCCTATGTGAATGAGTATGGGGTACATGGTACCCCTACCCATTCACCTAGGGAAAAAGTGTAAGTAATAAAACACACTACACAGGTTTTTAAAATATTTTATTAAACAGCTCCGGGGGGGGGGGGATCTTCCTCCGGCTTCGGGGGTCTTCTTCCGGCTTCGGGGGTCCCTCCGCTTCAATCTTCTCCCGGCGTCCGGTTGGTTCTTCTCCGCTCTCTTCTCCCGGTGTTCCTGTTCTTCGGCCGGCACCTCTGCTGTCTTCAAGTAGCTCTCTTGCCAGCAGAGGTCCGGACTTCTGGGCTTCTGGGCTTCTTGTCTTCTCTTCCCCAGATGTTGACACGACGCTCTCTCCTGCTGGACTGCTCTCCGAGGGCTGCGTTGTGACTTATATAGGCGGAGACCCCGCCCCCTTTTGATGTCACAGTCCCTGGGCATGCTGGGACTGGGACGTTTTAGGGGGCGTGGTCACTGGGTGATGTTGACCACGCCCCCTAAAACGTCACAGTCCCAGCATGCCCAGGGACTGTGACATCAAAAGGGGGCGGGGTCTCCGCCTATATAAGTCACAACGCAGCCCTCGGAGAGCAGTCCAGCAGGAGAGAGCGTCGTGTCAACATCTGGGGAAGAGAAGACAAGAAGCCCAGAAGCCCAGAAGCCCAGAAGTCCGGACCTCTGCTGGCAAGAGAGCTACTTGAAGACAGCAGAGGAGCTGGCCGAAGAACAGGAACACCAGGAGAAAAGAGCGGAGAAGAACCAACCGGACGCCGGGAGAAGATGAAGCGGAGGGACCCCCGAAGCCGGAAGAAGACCCCCGAAGCCGGAGGAAGATCCCCCCCGGAGCTGTTTAATAAAATATTTTAAAAACCTGTGTAGTGTGTTTTATTACTTACACTTTTTCCCTAGGTGAATGGGTAGGGGTACCATGTACCCCATACTCATTCACATAGGGTGGGGGGCCGGGATCTGGGGGCCCCCTTATTAAAAGGGGCTCCCGGATTCCGATAAGCCCCCCGCCCGCAGACCCCGACAACCAACGGCCAGGGTTGTTGGGAAGAGGCCCTTGTCCTCATCAACATGGGGACAAGGTGCTTTGGGGGGGGGGGGCCCCGCAGGGCGCCCCCCTCCCCCAAAGCACCCACCCCCCATGTTGAGGGCATGCGGCCTGGTACGGTTCAGGAGGGGGGGCGCTCGCTCGTCCCCACCCCCTTTCCTGACCGGCCAGGCTGCGTGCTCGGATCGGAGGTCTGGTATGGATTTTAAGGGGGACCCCACGCCGTTTTTTCGGTGTAGCGGGGTTCCCTTTATAATCCATACCAGACCTAAGGGCCTGGCATGCACCGCGCTCACCGCAATAGGAAAATTTGTTTTTCCTATTGCAGAGAGCGCGAGATGCAATACCCTGCCCTCGCGTCGTATCTGGTCCGTCGGACCAGCCTACACACGAGCGGGCTTTCCGTCGGACCAGCACACACACGAGCGGACTTTCCGCCCGAAACTGAGTCCTACGGAAAGATTTAAAACTTGTTTCAAATCTAGGTCCGGCGGGCTTTTGGGAAGAAGTCCGCCGGAAAAGTCCGCCGCCGCCCACACACGGGCGGATTGTCCGGCACACTCTGGTCCGCCGGACCAAGTATGCCGGAAAGTCCGACCGTGTGTACGCGGCATTATACACCTTCCTGCCCAGACCAATTTTCAGCTTTCAGTGCTATCATATTTTGAATGACAATTGCATGGTCATGCAACCCTGTATCCAAACAACATTTTTATCATTTTTTTTAACACAAATAGAGCTTTCTTTTGGTGGTATTTGATCACCTCTGGGGTTTTTATTTTTTGCGCTAAGTAAAAAAATACAGAAAATTTAGAGAAAAAAAGTTTTTCTTTGTTTCTGTTACAAAACATTGTAAATAAGTAAGTTTTCTCCTTCACTGATGGGCACTGGTGAGGATGTACTGACAGGCACTGATCAGGCAGTACTAATTGGCACTGATGAAGTGGCACTGATGAGGTGGCACTTATATGCAGCACTGATAGGCACTGATAGGCGGCATTGATAAGCAGCACTGATGGGCACTCATAGGTGGTACTAATTGGTAGCACTGGAGGGCACATATAGGTGGCACTCATGAGCATTGGTGGGCACTAATGGGCGGCACTGATAGATGGCACTGATAGGCAGCACTGATCAGAGGCACTGGCAGGTATCACTGATGGGCATAGAGTGCCATCCCTAATGGGAAATGATTGCCATACCTGATGGGATCTAGTGGGCTTACCTGATGGTCATGGGTGGGCATCCCTGGAGGTCCTGTGTGGGACTCCTTGGGGGGCTGCACTGATAATCAATAAGTGCAGACCCCCTGTGTCAGGAGAGCAGCTGATCGGCTCTCCTCTACTCGCGTCTGTCAGTGCGAGTAGAGGAAAAGCCGATACAGGGCTCTTCCTGTTTACACTGTGATTAGCTGTGATTGGACACAGCTGATCACGTGGTAAAGAGCCTCTGTCACACATACCTAGATCTGAGATGTGGTGTGTCAGACTGACACACCACACCATTGATCGTCGAGCTGCGAGGGCTTATCCTGCTGGACGTCATATGATGCCCAGTCAGGATACTGAAACCACTTCCTGGCTCTCATTTTGCTATATGGTGGGCAGGAAGTGGTTAACCACTTCAGCCCCGGAAGGATTTACCCCCGAATGACCAGGCCCTTTTTGCGATACGGCACTGCGTCGCTTTAACTGATTATTGCGCGGTCATGCAATGTTCTACTGAAACAAAATTTATGTGCTTTTTTTACCACAAATCGAGATTTATTTTGGTGGTATTTGATCACCTCTGCGGTTTTTATTTTTTGCGCTATAAACAAAAAAAGACTGTCAATTTTGAAAAAGAAAAACAATATTTTTTACTTTTTGCTATAATAAATATCCCCAAAAAACATAAAAAGAAAAAACAAATGTATTCTTCAGTTTAGGCCAATATGTATTCTTCTACATATTTTTGGTAAAAAAAAATGCAATTAGTGTATATTAATTGGTTTGCGCAAAAGTTATAGCGTCTACAAAATAGGGGATAGATTTATGGCATTTTTATTACTATTATTTTTTTTTGCTAGTAATGGCGGTGATCAGCGATTTTTAGTGGGACTTCAATGTTGCAACAGACAGGTCAGACACTTTTGACACTTTTTTTGGGACCAGTGACATTTATACAGCGATCAGTGCTATAAAAATGCACTGATTACTGTATAAATGATACTGGCAGTGAAGGGGTTAACACTAGGAGGTGATCAAGGGGTTAAGTGTGTCCTAGGGAGGTGTTTCTAACTGTGGGGGGGGGATGGACTGGGAGTACAGAGAGATTGCTGATCCTAATCACACTGTACTCCCCTGACAGAACAGGGATCTGCTTTGTTTACATAGGCAGATCCCTGTTCTGCATCTCTGTGGAGCAATCGCGGTGACCGGGGGACATCACAGTCACGAGCATCGGCTCTGGTGCCTCCAGCACCATGCACGCGCCATGCACGCACCCACTGTATCTATTACACGAAGCGCCATACCTGTACGATGATTCACACAATAGAGCCGCCCTGCCGCAATATAACTGCAGCGGCTGGTCGGCAAGTGGTTAATAGGTTAAAACACAAAGTATAAAAAGATTGCACTCACAGAGGTAAACTGATACAAGCAGGTAAAGTAACTCCTTGTGATGGTCGGTGTCTGCTGGCAGAAGGTCCAGGATGGATGGATGGAGTCAGTGCCAGGACAAGGTCATCTGGAGCCCAGGGCGAAAATACCAAACTGCCACCCCCCCTTCAAGACGTATGAGTATTATCTGTCAGCAAAAATTCCCCTTAATTAAATAAATTCTCCCTCCTCCCAGTACAAATCACTCCCCTGCTGAAATCCCCCCTCCCAGCACAAATCTTTGCCATCCCTCAGCACAAATTCCCCACTAAAAAAAAAAAAAAAAAAAAATCCTTCTTAGCACAAATCCTCTACCCCTCAAATTTCAAAGTACATATGCTTTCCACTTACTCCAAATCCCCCCGCAGCACAACACCCCCCAATCATCACTACCAGCACAACCCCCTCCCCCCAAAAAATGTTTTTCCTCCCCCCTACCAAATCATGTCTTCTAGCAGAAATTCCCCTATATCACCACTCCTAACACCCCCCCCCACAAATTTCCCCTCATAGTACAATTCTTACCCCCTCCTGCCCCCAAAACTCCCAAAACAAATCTTTCCCCCCAATCTCCTTGTAGTACCCCCCACCTCACATTATACCACAGTGCCCAGGGCAGCCGCCACTCCTGCCTACTCCTTGTCCCAGCCCTGGGTGGAGCTGTTGTGTATCACCACTGTGACAGGCAGGGACACAGGTGAATATCACTGTGGAGGCTTCATTGGGCAGGCCCGCAGGCAACAGGATGTCTGCTTGGAGGAGCAGAGGTGTGTGGGTCCAGGGGATCATGGCCAGGTGGGCTGGCATGCAGGAGAAAGCCGTAGCCAGGCTGGAACACAAGCCAACGTAGGATCTGTGGACAAATATATATATATATATATATATATATATATATATATATATATATATATATATTCAGTCTAATAAATATATATATTCTGCATTTAACATAGACTATATATGCAATGTTTACTTTACATTCAGTCAGCGCAGTCAGTGTATTAATATACAGTATCTCACAAAAGTGAGTACACCCCTCACATTTTTGTAAATATTTTCTTATACCTTTTCCCGTGACAACACTGAAAAGATTACACTTTGCTACAATGTAAAGTAGTGAGTGTACAGCTTGTATAACAGTGTAAATTTGCTTTCCCCTCAAAATAACTCAACACACAGCCATGAATGTCTAAACCACTGACAACAAAAGTGAGTACACCCCTAAGTGAAAATGTTCAAATTGGGCCCAAAGTGTAAATATTTTGTGTGGTCACCATTATCTTCCAGCACTGACTTAACCCTCTTGGGCATGAAGTTCACTAGAGCTTCACATGTTGCCAATGGAGTCCTCTTGCACTCCTCAATGACGACATCAATCAGAGATGGTGGATGTTGTGCTCCTCCACCTTCTGTTTGAGGATGCCCCACGGATGCTCAGTAGGGTTTAGATCTGGAGACATACTTGGCCAGTCCATCACCTTTACCCTCAGCTTTTTTAGCAAGGCAGTTGTCATCTTGGAGGTGTGTTTAGGGTCGTTATCATGTTGGAATACTGCCCTATGGCCCAGTCTCTGAAGGGAGGGGATCATGCTCTGCTTCAGTATGTCACAGTACATGTTGGCATTCATGGTTCCCTCAATGAACTGTAGCTCCCCAGTGCCAGCAGCACTCATGCAGCCCCAGACCATACACTTCCACCACCATGCTTGACTGTCTTTATACTCCTCACCTGGTTGTCATCACACATGCTTGACACCATCTGGACCAAATAAGTTTATCTTGGTCTCATCAGACCACAGGACATGGTTTCAGTAATCCATGTCCTTAGTCTGCTTGTCTTCAGCAAACTGTTTGCAGGCTTCCTTGTGGACCATCTTTAGAAGAGGCTTCCTTCTGGGATGACAGCCATGCAGACCAATTTGATGCAGTGTGCGGTGTATGCACTGTATATGTACTGAATGCAGAGTATATATATATATACACTCTGCATTCAGTGTAGCCTATATATACAGTGAATTTGGTGGTGTATACTTTCTAATATACTTTAGGCGGTGTACACAGTATCAAATACAGTGTGTACAGTTTTTAATACACTTTTGGTGGTGTACACAGTATACATTACAGTGCAGCCGTTGTACAGTTTCTAATACAGTGCAGGTGGTATACACAGAATATAATACAATGTGTGCAGTTTCTAATACACTTCTGGTAGTGTATAGGGATGAGCCCGATGTTCGAGTAAAACGTAAGTTCGACTCGAACATTGGGTGTTCGCCTGTTCACCGAATAGCGAACAATTTGGTGTGTTCGCGGCAAATTTGAAAGCCACGGAACACCCTTTAAAAGTCTATGGGAGAAATCAAAAGTGCTAATTTTAAAGGCTTATATGCATAGTATTGTCATAAAAAGTGTTGGGGACCTGGGTCCTGCCCCAGAGGAGATGTATCAATGCAAAAAAAAGTTTTAAAAACAGACGTTTTTCGGGAGCAGTGATTTTGATAATGCTCAAAGTGAAACAGTAAAAGTGAAATATTCCTTTAAATTTCATACCTGGGGATGTCTATAGTATGCCTGTAAAGTGGCGCATTTTTCCTGTGTTTAGAACAGTCCCTGCACAAAATGACATTTCTAAAGGAAAAAAGTCATTTAAAACTACTCGTGGCTATAATGAATTGTCGGGTCCTGGCAATACAGAGAAAAGTCATTGAAAAAAACAGCATGGGATCCCCCCAGTCCATTACCAGGCCCTTTGAGTCTACTATGAATAGTAAGGGGAACCCCGAACCAAAATTTTAAAAAGATTGCGTGGGGGTCCCCCCAAATTTCATATCAGGCCCTTCAGGTCTGGTATGGATATTCAGGGAACCCTGCACCAATTTTTTTTTTTAAAATGGCATGGGGTCCCCCTTAAAATCCATACCAAGGGCCTCATCCCCACAGCCCTTGCTCTGTGGTTGTGGGGGTCTGTGGGCGGGGGGCTTATCGGAATCTGGAAAGCCCCTTTAACAAGGGGACCCCCAGATCCTGGCCCCCCTGTTTGAAATGATAACGGGTACATTGTATCCATACCATTTCACAAAAAAAGTGTCAAAATGTAAAAAAAAAACAAGACACACCTTGGGACAAGTCCTTTATTAAAAAATAAAAATGTCCCACGAAGTCCATTCCTCTTCTTCTATGGCTCCGCCAACAGACCGAAAAATAAAATAAAAAAGATCAGCCTCCATGGGAGGCACCCACTTCAGCGTTGATGACAGTTCTTTTATAAGTGAAAGCGGGGCCACACGTTGATGTACCCGAGTGACCCCGTCCCCCTCTGATGCATGGGGACTTCCCAATGGCTTTCCCGTGACATCAGAGAGGGATGGGGCCACCCGTTTACGTTAAGGTAAAAATGTGAACTTTGTTCAGACAATCAGTAACATACCACAATAATTTCGTTAATGTATGGGGAATTCTTACCAATGTATAAATATCTCCCAATAAAATTAATAAGTAAATAATTTTAATTAATTTACAAGTATAATTATACAATTTCATACAGAACCAGGATTTCTGGTGATTAATATTTCATACACGCTACCAAAGACATCAATGCGGCAATACACACAACAAACCAAGTTTAGCGCTGTCCCCACTATACCTATTCCAACAGTAAACAGTCTGTATGTACATTCCTCGCTTAAGGTGTTGCAGCTCTCTCAAAAGTCCACTGGGTGGTAGACATGATTCTGAAAATATATAAAGACAAGAGAGAGCGCACGCCAGTCCTAGTGTGTTATCGTGTAATAGATGAAGATAAGTGTATAAAAACGAGGGTTGAACTCACAAACATCCAGCCTTAAATGGCATAAACAGCTCCATAATAGCCTCCTCTCCTGGTCTGTATTGATCAGTTAGCTCACAGCAACTAGCAGCATGGTAAAGTATTTCAGTAAGCACAGACCGCCTGCTTTCTTGTAACACGCACCGTCCAAAGCACTCGCACAGACCAGCCAGCGCTGCCTGACGTCACTCGTGGCCAGGGAGGGGATGCACAGTGATGCAGCTGACTCCTCTCGTAAGCTTCATGCAATTGCTAGGACAACATGTTTCGGAGGCGTGGCCTCCTTCTTCAGGTAACGCCCTCATCTCCTCTAGTGATAATATATGCTCAAACTCCCCGCCCCTCCTATCTATGAAACAATGGCATCATAACAGACCAGGAGCACGGAGTACACAGCAAGAGGTATCTACAAGACGGAGGGGGTTATATAGCAACAGCATCCTAAAATGGTGTTTAGTACAAATTTACATAGAGAATTAGCACTATCTTTAATGTAAACCTAAATAAAAAGAATTCTTGTCATATGTAATTAAAACTTATTTAAAAAGTACTTATCTGAACAGTACTATAAAATATACTATAAAATATACACTATATATTAGTTAATATCATCAACAACAGAAGATCAAGCTGCGAGGGCATAATCATACATATCAAAATACATAAATAAATTATATATAATATATACATAATACAGCATCATATCGATAAAGATGCAAGACTTCATGGCATATCCAGTGTAGAAATTAATTGTATTATATTATATGGTTTTTAGGTGGTGAAGAAATAAAGTTATATTAAGCTATAAAGTATATGGTGGGGTCCCATACTAAAATGGACCCCTATCTGATAAAATTATAATCTGATTCATACAAAACGAAAGTCTAAAACTAAAACTGGTGTAGTGGGTAGTGCTCTCAACGGCAGCACCAAGGGTCACTGGTTCAATTCCCATCCACAACACCATCTGAATGAAAGGCCAAACAATGTCAAATAGAATATCTTATACATTGAGTAATTTCATATGAGAGTACCTATTTCAAGTTCTTCGTTTAACCCTTCTGGTGCCATACTGTTTAGATTGAAAATCCAATAGGATTCACGTTTGCATAAATGAGCAAAACTTTCACCTTCCGGGATAGACAAAGGTATGGATTCTATACCAAAAAGTTCCAACCCTGTAGTGCTGCCATCATGTTTATGCTTAAAGTGACATGGCACACTATGCTTCTCAACCTCTTTTTCTATGAACCTACGGTGTTCACCAAAGCAGGTCCTCATCGCATGCACCGTTCTACCTACATAGAGGTACCTACATGGGCACCTCAACCCATAGATAACAAACTGGGTATTGCAACATATAAATTGTTTAATGTAGAAGGTACGGCCATCTTTACAACTAAATGACTTGTGGCCATGAGAGATAAATTTACACGCTTTGCATTTAATGCCTTTACATCTATAACATCCAGTAATGTTAAAGAATTGAGGGATGTTTTGCATTTTCAAGTTTTGTTTGTCTTTAAGGCGACTGGGGGCAATTAAACTTTTCACATTTTTTGCAAGTCGGAATACTACCCGAGGTTTATTGGGGAGGATTTTTCCAAGTGTATTGTCCTGCCCCAAAATTGGCCAGTGCTTTTGGACAGCTCTTTTTATAGCCCAGTGCTAATCATTGAATGTTGTAATAAAAACAATGTCATGTTGTTCTTTTGCAGATGTAGTCATAATCTTGTTCTGGATGCCTTCTCTATATTGGTCTCTCGCCTTTTGAATGTGATGATCTGCATATCCTTTTTCCAAAAACTTTTTTGACAATATGGTTGCCTGATCATCATAATCTTTGGTGCTACTACAGTTCCTGCGAAAAGAAAATATGAGACCTGTACCGGGCAACAACAATCCCCAGTTGCCTTCATCTGTACAAAATGTCCTCCCAGTCCCATTACATCAAGGGACAAAGGAGGACAGTTACAGCATTAACATTCCGACCTCTAATCCATTCGATGTTCTGAGGTCATCCAATCAGTTGGACACCACTGTGGACATGAGCACACCACTAGCGGGTAATGCCTGTAATAGTCATGTTACCCAAGTACCACCAAGAGGCACAGATGGTACGATAGAACTGATTAGTGATATGGCTAATAATTTTTTAGTGCTTCCCCCTCCTCTCCCCGAAAAAAAAAAATAGAAGAAGAAGAGGAAACAGAGGAGGGGCAGGAGGGAGAAAAAGCAAGATTATCAAAGAGGGGAAAGATAGAGAACTAAAATCCACGGTGAAAATCTTCAATCTATCATCACACCCACTAGTAGAGAGTGAGATTAGTCTTTTGCAGAAAGGCCTGAATTTTGCTCCAAGCAGTAATGCTAACTTATTTGAACTGTTTAAAGATTTGCACAAGTACATCTGTGATATTACAGTGAAGCGATTCTACGGTCTAAAAGTCGCCAAGGATATGAAGATTAGTGAGAATATAGTCAATATAGCCAATATATCTCCAAACAGTACCCAGAAAGAATATACACCTCAGTTAGAAGAAAGCAGTCACCAGAGTATGAGCAATAATATTGATGAAGAGGCAATTAATATTCTTGAAGAACTACTTCTAGAGGGAGGATCAGAGACAGAGATCCCTATATCAACACCTTTTTCCAATGGGATTATACAGTCCACATTTCGTCCGAAGTCCATGTTTTACCAGCACCATGTTAAAAATGAATACATCAAAACTTTCTACGCCATGGTGTATGCAGACTTTAGAAAACTCTGTGGAAAAGTAAATATGTATAATCTCTCCAAGCAAGAAAAAGATGCTCTACTTTCATTTAAAGAGAACCATAATCTAGTAATTTACACAGCGGACAAAGGAGGAGGTATTGTTATTCAGGATAGGGTGGAATATCTCAAGGAAGCATATGGGCTCCTATCTGATAATGCTACATATGAAATACTGCAAAATGATCCCCTACCAGAATACAAAGTGGAACTAAGGGAATTGATGAATCAAGCCTTTGCCCAGGGTCTAATACAAAAATCAGAGAAACAATTCTTCCTAATGAATTATTTCAAGACGCTGTATTTCTACCACACTCCGAAGGTCCATAAGGACTCAATATGCCCACCTGGTAGACCGATAGTGGCCAGTATGGGTGGCATTACTAGCCGAGTTTCTCAATATGTGGATGCTTTCCTCCAACCTCTTGTTACTTCCCTTCCTGCATACATAAAGGATCGTGCACATGTCTTGGACACCTTAAAGCAATACAAATGGGAGCCAGGGTACTTATGGTTATCCTTGGATGTGAGTTCACTCTACACATGAATCCCGCATGAGGGTGGTCTAAGGGCAGTCGAATACTTCCTATCCAAAGCAGATTACATGAACCCCAATCAGTCCAAATTCATCTGCCATTGCACTAAGTTTGCCTTGGAGAGGAATTATTTCTCTTTCCAGGGCAAATTTTATAGACAGATAGCTGGCACGGCTATGGGTGCACATTTTGCACCATGTTATGCAAATCTGTTCATGGGGTATTGGGAAAAATCCTGTATTTGGCAGCACAACCCATTTGCCAAACATCTGGTATACTATGGGAGGTATATTGATGATATATTGATTATTTATGATGGACCATCTGATATTATTGACAAATTTGTCTCATATTGTAATAACAATAAGTTTGGTATCCAATTTACCCATGTAGTAGATGCTCATTCCCTGGTATTCTTGGACCTTGAACTGGGTAGTGATGGAGATGGCAACATCACATCCAAAACCCACTTCAAAGAAACTGCTGGCAATTCCTATTTACATCAGGGGAGTTGCCACCACCCTAACATACCCTACAGTCAGTTCTGTAGGCTACGCAGGAATTGTAGTAACACCAAAGATTATGATGATCAGGCTACCATATTGTCAAAAAAGTTTTGGAAAAAGGATATGCAGATCATCACATTCAAAAGGCGAGAGACCAATATAGAGAAGGCATTGAGAACAAGATTATGACTACATCTGCAAAAGAACATGACATTGTTTTTATTACAACATTCAACGATCAGCACTGGGCTATAAAAAGAGCTGTCCAAAAGCACGGGCCAATTTTGGGGCAGGACAATACACTTGGAAAAATCCTCCCCAATAAACCTCGGGTAGTATTCCGACCTGCGAAAAATGTGAAAAGTTTAATTGCCCCCAGTCGCCTTAAAGACAAACAAAGCTTGAAAATGCAAAACATCCCTCAATTCTTTAACATTACTGGATGTTATAGATGTAAAGGCATTTAATGCAAAGCGTGTAAATTTATCTCTCATGGCCACAAGTCATTTAGTTGTAAAGATGGCCGTACCTTCTACATTAAACAATTTATATGTTGCAATACCCAGTTTGTTATCTATGGATTGAGGTGCCCATGTAGGTACCTCTATGTAGGTAGAACGGTGCGTGCGATGAGGACCTGCTTTGGTGAACACCGTAGGATGGCAGCACTACAGGGTTGGAACTTTTTGGTATAGAATCCACACCTATGTCTATCCCGGAAGATGAACGTTTTGCTCGTTTATGCAAACGTGAAACCTATTGGATTTTCACTCTAAACAGTATGGCACCAGAAGGGTTAAATGAAGAACTTGAAATAGGTACTCTCATATGAAATTACCCAATGTATAAGATATTCTATTTGACTTTGTTTGGCATTCCATTTGGGTGGTCTTGTGGATGGGAATTGAACAAGCAACCCTTTGTGCTGCCGGTTGAGAGCGCTACCCACTACACCACTGTGCTGCCCTGAATACTGCCCTGCCCTGAATACTATATTCAATTTATAAATCCTTCATATTCATTATTTTAGTTTTAGACTTTCGTTTTGTATGAATCAGATTATAATTTTATCAGATAGGGGTCCATTTTAGTATGGGACCCCACCATATACTTTATAGCTTAATATGACTTTATTTCTTCACCACCTAAAAACCATATAATATAATACAATTAATTTCTGCATTGGATATGCCATGACGTCTTGCATCTTTATCGATATGATGTTGTATTATGTATATATTATATATCATTTATTTATGTATTTTGATATGTATGATTATGACCTCGCAGCATGATTTTCTGTTGTTGATGATATTAACTAATATATAGTATATATTTTATCATATATTTTATAGTACTGTTCACATAAGTCCTTTTTAAATAAGTTTTAATTACATATGACAAGAATTCTTTTTATTTAGGTTTACATTAAAGATAGTGCTAATTCTCTATGTTTATTTGTACTAAACACCATTTTAGGATGCTGTTGCTATATAACCCCCTCCGTCTTGTAGATACCTCTTGCTGTGTACTCCGTGCTCCTGGTCTGTTATGATGCCATTGTTTCATAGATAGGAGGGGCGGGGAGTTTGAGCATATATTATCACTAGAGGAGATGAGGGCGTTACCTGAAGAAGGAGGCCACGCCTCCGAAACATGTTGTCCTAGCAATTGCATGAAGCTTACGAGAGGAGTCAGCTGCATCACTGTGCATCCCCTCCCTGGCCACGAGTGACGTCAGGCAGCGCCGGCTGGTCCGTGCGAGTGCTTTGGACGGTGTGTGTTACAAGGAAGCAGGCGGTCTGTGCTTACTGAAATACTTTACCATGCTGCTAGTTGCTGTGAGCTAACTGATCCCTACAGAACAGGAGAGGAGGCTATTATGCAGCTGTTTATGCCATTTAATGCTGAATGTTTGTGAGTGCAAACCTCATTTTTTATACACTTATCTTCATCTATTAAACGATAACACACTAGGACTGGCGTGCGCTCTCTCTTATCAATGCGGCAATAAAACTATTTTCCTTAATATTTGATAAATAACCCAAGGGTAGCCCAATTGACTATGTTAAAAAAAAATTGCGGTAATCACGCCTTAAATTCAAAACACAATATTTCTTGTTGCTCGGAAGCACAATCCTCTGAATTTCTCCAGCTGAAAGGAGTACAAAGTATGTCTCGCGGAGTCAACAGATAGATATTATCAATTTGAAGGAAATATTAATTTAACAGAGCTTCCAGACTGAATGGGGCGATAAATAAATTCCCTGGGACCACAGTAGCCAAATTTGTTGTAATACAGGTTGATCTCAATTTCACTCACAAGCAGCTTCAACACACAAGGCCAATAACGTGGGACAATTATTAAATATTAAACTACCCTTCACACAGTATTGGATAAGAAAAATGTAAACAGTAAAATACAATTCCAATAATTTTCCCTTCACACAGTATTGGATAAGATACAATGTATACAGTAAGCTACAATTCTTATAGTTTTTGGAAGAGAAAATATTATCAATAATTATATAGTCAGTATCTCACCACTGTTTAAAGGAAAGGATGTATATTCGATTTGTACTAGCAGCAATGTCCAATGAAATGGGGAGTGGTTGCTTATTACCAAATTTGTGTTCGTCCAGAGGGTGTATGTCAGTGTGTGGGTCTGTGGTCCTCTCTCTGCTGAATCATCTGTGTCCCCCCTTTTGTATAGTGCAAATGCTTGGATGGTTACCTCCCTCACTTCATGTTTACCATCTCTTGATTGGTTGGTTCCAAATATGAGAGGTAACTGCCCTGATTCTCTCCTGCCCATCTGTGATCATGGTAAAGGTATAATCAGAATATGATGTCTAGTGTTATTATGAAATGTGTTTTAACATGTTTCATGTTAATATAATATAGTGATTGCTGGCATTTTGCTGTCCCCATCTCATGTATCTTGCTAGCTAGAAGGAATCTCTACCTAATCAAATATATAGAGATTGACAGAGATTTATGGAATTAAACAACATCATCTTTTAACCATAACAGACTGGTGCCAAATCCTTGTCAAATACATAGATGACTACAGTACACATTGATTCTTACAAAATGCATTGCAATATTGTAATTTAACATATTATATATCCATATCTATATAGGTACATAATATATATACAGTATTTCACAAAAGTGAGTACACCCCCCACATTTTTGTAAATATTTTATCTTTTCATGTGACCACACTGAAGAAATTACACTTTGCTACAATGTTGTCATGGTTATGCAATAGAGTTTGTCTGTCATCTTACCTCTCACCATGTGTTCATCTCTAGAGACCAGCCACTCTCACCTGACTGCTTTTATAATCTCTCCTCTAAGCATGGCTCCACACCAGCTCCTATCAGAAAACACTATATTAACCTGTGCACTGCAGGTCACAGCCCTGCTGATCAACATTGTGTGTTTGGCTTCCTGTTTCCTGCTTGCGATGTGCTCTACGTTTGTTTCTGTTACCGACCTTGGCGTGTTCTCAACTATTCCTGTCTGCTCATGATCCCGACCTTTTGGCGTGTCCACGACTATCCCTGTTTGCCTGTGACCCTGAACCTTTGGTGTATACGCTGTTGTCCTTGTCTGATAGTGGCCCCGACCTTGGCATATTCCCTTACTATCCCTATCCTCCTGTTGCCTACTGTGGGCGTGAGCTAGGAGAACCTTGGGTGTCCTGACCTGCAGCCAGTTGCAGCCCAGTCCATCCTCACCACTAGAGGCTCTAGTGAACACCTGCTGGCTCCTAGACTCCACGCCCTAGGGAATCTTACGCTCTAACCCTGGTGGGATCCGTGTTGGTGTTCCAGCGGCCCTGCCTTCCTTTACCACCCTGACTCCTATCCACAGCAGTCAGTTGTAGGGTCCACTACCTTGCGGTGCACTCTTGATTCCAATGGTGTGCATCTGTCACCTGGCCTCAGTTGGCCTGATAAATGTAAAGTAGTGAGTGTACATCTTGTATAATAGTGTAAATTTGCTGTACCCTCAAAAATAACTCAACGCACAGTCATTAATATCTAAGCCGCTGACAACAAAAGTGAGTACACCCCCAAGTAAAATAGTCCAAATTGGGCCCAAAGTGCCAATATTTTGTGTGGCCATGATTATTTTCCAGCACTGCCTTAACCCTCTTGGGCATGGAGTGCACCATAGCTTTACAGGTTGCTACTTGAGTCCTTTTCCACTCTTCCATGACGACATCACAGAGCTGGTGGAGGTTAGAGACCCTGCGCTCCTCCACCTTCTGTTTGAGGATGCCCCACAGATGCTCAATAGGGTTTAGGTCTGGAGACATGCTTGGCCAGTCCATCACCTTTACCCTCAGCTTCTTTAGCAAGGCAGTGGTTATCTTGGAGGTGTGTTTGGGGTCATTATCATGCTGGAATACTGCCCTGCGGCCCAGTCTCTGAGGGAGGGGATCATGCTATGCTTCTCTATGTCACAGAAGATGTTGGCATTCATGGTTCCCTCAATGAACTGTAGCTCCCCAGCGCTGGCAGCACTCATGCAGCCCCAGACCATGACACTCCCACCACCATGCTTGACTGTAGGCAAGACTCACTTGTCTTTGTACTCCTCACCTGGTTGCTGCCACACACGCCTTACACCATCTTAACCAAATAAGTTTATCCTGGTCTCATTAGACCACAGGGCTTGGTTCCAGTAATCCATGTCCTTAGTCTGCTTGTCTTTAGCAAACTGTTAGCTGGCTTTCTTGTTCATCATCTTTAGAAGAGGCTTCCTTCTGGGATGACAGCCATGTAGGCCAATTTGATGCAGTGTGCAGCGTATGGTCTGAGCACTGACAGGCTGACCCCCCACACCTTCAACCTCTGCAGCAATGCTGGCAGCACTCATACGTTTATTTCCCAAAGACAACCTCTGGATATGACGCTGTCTTTGGGAAATAAACATATGAGTGCTGCCAGCTTTGCTGTAGAGCAGGGGTCTCAAACTGGTGGCCCTCCAGCTGTTGCAAAACTACAACTCCCATGAGCCATTGCAAGGCGGACAGTTACAAGCATGACTCCCTCAGGCAGAGGCATGATGGAACTTGTAGTTCCGCAACAGCTGGAGGGCCACCAGTTTGAGACCCCTGCTGTAGAGCAACAATTTTTTTTTTCAGATCCTCAGAGAGTTCTTTGCCATGAGGTGCCATGTTGCACTTCCAGTGACCAGTATGAGAGAGTGAGAGTGGTAACACCAAATTTAACACACCTGCTCCCTATTCACACCTGAGACCTTGTAACACTAATGAGTCACATGACACCGGGAGGGAAAATGGCTAATTGGGCCCAATTTGGACATTTTAAACTTAGGGGTGTACTCACTTTTCTTGCCAGTGTTTTAGACATTAATAGCTGTATGTTGAGTTATTTTGAGGGGACAGAAAATTTACACTGTTATACAAGCTGTACATTCAGTGTCATTTCTTCAGTGTTGTCACATGAAAAGATATAATAAAAGATTTACAAAAATGTGAGGGAGGGGTGTACTCACTTTTCGTGAGACACTGTATATATATTCTAGTATATATATATATATATATATATATATATATATATATATATATATACTCTGCATTCAGTGTAGCCTATATATACAGTGTAGTGTGGTGTTGCAAAAAAAAAATACATCACGTTTACCAGGGGCATGTAACAACAGTAACTGTGAGGGATTTGTGGAGAGAGGTACGCACCAAAGGAGAAACATAATGTGCAAAAGTACCAACATCCCTAAAATTAGTAAGCAAGAAATTTATTAAGAATGGGACTTTAAAGGTACTTCATATTCAAGACTAGGGATGAGCTTCGTGTTCGAGTCGAACCCATGTTCGACTCGAACATCGGCTGTTCGATCGTTCGCCGAATTGCGAACGATATGGGCCGTTCGCGCCAAATTCGTGTGGCGCGTCACGGCCCATAATTCACTGCGGCATTGCAGTGCATTGCTTGCTGATGATTGGCCAAGCATGCACTATGACCCGCATGCTTGGCCAATCACAGCGCCGCCTTAACAGAGAGCCATAATTGGCCAAAGCCAAGGAGGCTTTGGCCAATTATGGCTCAGGGGATTTAGTACACGCCCCACACTATATAAGGCCGCCTGCACGGCGGCCCTGTGCAGTGTGTTCCGGTGTGCTTAGAGAGAGAGAGAGACAGTGTCATTTAATTTGAGTTAGCTAGATTAGGCAGGACAGTCAGTCAGTTAGCTGCACTTAAAGTGTATTGTGTATATATATGCATCCCAGGTGTTGCATACATATATATATATATATATATATATATATATATACACTGTATTCAGTTTAGCTAGATCCGTTCCTGTTATCTTCTAGACTATTTACATTTAGTGCAGTGCGTCCTGCTCACAGTGTTCAGCTAGATCCGTTCCTGTTATATTCCTACTGACAGGCAGGCTTGTCTTGTTACAGTATTTTGAAGAAAATTACTGGTGTTCTTTTGATCCTATTAGTACCACAGTCAGGCAGCTAGACTATTTACATTTAGTGCAGTGCGTCCTGCTCACAGTGTTCAGCTAGATCCGTTCCTGTTATCTTCTTACTGACAGGCAGGCTTGTCTTGTTACAGTATTTTAAAGAAAATTACTGGTGTTCTTTTGATCCTATTAGTACCACAGTCAGGCAGCTAGACTATTTACAGTTAGTGCAGTGCGTCCTGCCCACAGTGTTCTGCTAAACCTACAAGTAAGTGGGGTGCGTCCTGCTCACAGTGTTCAGCTAAACCTACAAGTTAGTGGGGTGCGTCCACCTCACAGTGTTCAGCTAAACCTACAAGCTAGTGGGGTGCGTCCTGCTCACAGTGTTCAGCTAGATCCGTTTCTGTTATCTTCTTACTAACAGGCAGGCTTGTCTTGTTACAGTAAATACAGCTACCTGAAGAAAATTGCTGGTGTTCTTTTGATCCTATTAGTACCACAGTCAGGCAGCTAGACTATTTACAGTTAGTGCAGTGCGTCCTACTCACAGTGTTCTGCTAAACCTACAAGTTAGTGGGGTGCGTCCTGCTCACAGTGTTCAGCTAAACCTACAAGTTAGTGGGGTGCCTCCACCTCACAGTGTTCAGCTAAACCTACAAGCTAGTGGGGTGCGTCCTGCTCACAGTGTTCAGCTAGATCCGTTTCTGTTATCTTCTTACTGACAGGCAGGCTTGTCTTGTTACAGTAAATACAGCTACCTGAAGAAAATTGCTGGTGTTCTTTTGATCCTATTAGTACCACAGTCAGGCAGCTAGACTATTTACAGTTAGTGCAGTGCGTCCTGCTCACAGTGTTCTGCTAAACCTACAAGTTAGTGGGGTGCGTCCTGCTCACAGTGTTCAGCTAAACCTACAAGTTAGTGGGGTGCGTCCACCTCACAGTGTTCAGCTAAACCTACAAGCTAGTGGGGTGCGTCCTGCTCACAGTGTTCAGCTAGATCCGTTCCTGTTATCTTCTTACTGACAGGCAGGCTTGTCTTGTTACAGTAAATACAGCTACCTGAAGAAAATTGCTGGTGTTCTTTTGATCCTATTAGTACCACAGTCAGGCAGCTAGACTATTTACAGTTAGTGCAGTGCGTCCTGCTCACAGTGTTCTGCTAAACCTACAAGTTAGTGGGGTGCGTCCTGCTCACAGTGTTCAGCTAAACCTACAAGTTAGTGGGGTGCGTCCACCTCACAGTGTTCAGCTAAACCTACAAGCTAGTGGGGTGCGTCCTGCTCACAGTGTTCAGCTAGATCCGTTCCTGTTATCTTCTTACTGACAGGCAGGCTTGTCTTGTTACAGTATTTTAAAGAAAATTGCTGGTGTTCTTTTGATCCTATTAGTACCACAGTCAGGCAGCTAGACTATTTACAGTTAGTGCAGTGCGTCCTGCTCACAGTGTTCTGCTAAACCTACAAGTTAGTGGGGTGCGCCCTGCTCACAGTGTTCAGCTAAACCTACAAGTTAGTGGGGTGCGTCCACCTCACAGTGTTCAGCTAAACCTACAAGCTAGTGGGGTGCGTCCTGCTCACAGTGTTCAGCTAGATCCGTTCCTGTTATCTTCTTACTGACAGGCAGGCTTGTCTTGTTACAGTAAATACAGCTACCTGAAGAAAATTGCTGGTGTTCTTTTGATCCTATTAGTACCACAGTCAGGCAGCTAGACTATTTACAGTTAGTGCAGTGCGTCCTGCTCACAGTGTTCTGCTAAACCTACAAGTTAGAGGGGTGCGTCCTGCTCACAGTGTTCAGCTAAACCTACAAGTTAGTGGGGTGCGTCCACCTCACAGTGTTCAGCTAAACCTACAAGCTAGTGGGGTGCGTCCTGCTCACAGTGTTCAGCTAGATCCGTTCCTGTTATCTTCTTACTGACAGGCAGGCTTGTCTTGTTACAGTATTTTAAAGAAAATTGCTGGTGTTCTTTTGATCCTATTAGTACCACAGTCAGGCAGCTAGACTATTTACAGTTAGTGCAGTGCGTCCTGCTCACAGTGTTCTGCTAAACCTACAAGTTAGTGGGGTGCGCCCTGCTCACAGTGTTCAGCTAAACCTACAAGTTAGTGGGGTGCGTCCACCTCACAGTGTTCAGCTAAAGCTACCTGTAGAAGGTTGGTGGTGTTCTCATACTACAGGCAGGCAGTTGATTTTGCTAGCTGCAGTATCAGTACATATATATATATATATATATATATATATATATATATATATATATATATATATATCCCAGCTTAGTGCAGCTACAGGCCATTAGTATGTCTGGAAGGCCAAGAAGGAGAGGCAGACAGTCACAAGCCAATAAGAGAGGGCAAGCAGGCTCTGTGTCTAGTGCTGGTCGTGGAGACGGTGCATCCTCATCAGCACGTGGCCATGGGACACGCTTGGCCTTTTTTTCGGCAGCTGGCCATGTTGAGCCGCAACATGCGGAAGACTTGGTCGAGTGGATGACCAAGCCGTCCTCATCCTCCTCATCCTCTCTCACCCATGCCCAGGGTACTTTGTCTGGCAAAGCAGCGGCCTCTTCCCTTGGCTCAATGTCATCAGTGACTCCTTCCCTAGCCCCACCATGTCCTCCTGAGGAGTCCCTCGAACTGTTTGACCACAGTGTTGGGTACATGCTCCAGGAGGATGCCCAGCGTTTGGAAGGCTCTGATGATGATACTGAGCTCGATGAAGGCAGTAACACGAGCACGGACAGAGGGGGTGCCAAAGAAGGACAGCAATCTGGCAGTCATGCTCCCCCTGCTGCAGCATACTGCCAGGTTTGCTCCAGTGATGAGGAGGGAGGGGATGATGAGGTCACTGACTCAACGTGGGTGCCTGATAGGAGAGAGGAGGAGGAGGAGGAGGCGGCACATCACCAACGAGGCAGGATGCCCTCCAGAGGCCAGCCTAAGGGCAGCACATTGATTGCATCACACCCCAAAGCTCCACATGTGCAGGGAGCTGCAGTCTCTGCGCGTTATTCAAAAAGTTCTTTGGTGTGGGCCTTTTTTGAGACGAGTGCATCAGATCGCACCGCTGCTATTTGCAACATATGTCTCAAGCGTATCTCGCGTGGCCAAAACATCTCCCGCTTGGGTACCACATGCTTGACCAGACATATGTTGACCTGCCATGCAGTTCGTTGGCAAGCGTATCTAAAAGACCCACACCAAAGAACAAAGAGGACCTCTGCTTGCTCCTCATCAGCTGAGATTTCCAACCCCACTAGACCTTCAGTCCTCTCTGAGACCTGCACTGAGAGGAATGAAGGTGTAGAATTAGGTGTGTCACAGCCACGTACTTGTGGGCAATCTGATTTTGGTACACCGACGTCAGATTGTACCAGGCAAATTTCCCTGCCCCAGCTGCTGCACCGCCGAAAGAAGTTTGCTCCCAGCCATCCACATGCCCAACGGTTGAATGCTAGCTTGGCAAAATTGCTAGCACTTCAACTGCTGCCTTTTCAGTTGGTAGACTCTGCCCCCTTCCGTGAGTTTGTGGAATGTGCGGTTCCTCAGTGGCAGGTACCCAAACGCCACTTTTTCTCACGGAAGGCAATTCCGGCTCTCTACCAGCATGTGGAAGGCAATGTCCATGCCTCGCTGGACAGGGCGGTCAGCGATAAGGTGCATATTACCGCTGACTCATGGTCCAGCAGGCATGGACAGGGACGTTACCTAAGTTTCACGGCGCATTGGGTGACTCTGCTGGCAGCTGGGAAGGATGCAGGACAAGGTGCAGTAGTGTTGGAGGTTGTTCCGCCACCACGCCTCCAAAATGCTAATGATTGTGACACACCTCTCTCCTCCACCCCCTCCTCTTCTTCTTCCTCCATGGCCTCTTCCTCGGAACCAGCGGTGCTCCGTAGTCGTTCAAGGGGCTACGCAAGTACGCAGGCTAAAAGATGCCATGCGGTTCTTGAGCTGGTGTGCTTGGGGGACAGGAGCCACACTGGGGCAGAGGTTCTGTCAGCTCTGCAGGGGCAGGTTCAGAGGTGGTTGACGCCACGCCAACTTAAGGCAGGAATGGTGGTTTGCGACAATGGCACCAACCTCCTCTCTGCCCTCCGACAGGGACAAATGACTCATGTGCCCTGTTTGGCTCACGTCCTTAACTTGGTGGTGCAGCGGTTCTTGGGCAGGTACCCGGGCTTACAGGATGTCCTGAGGCAGGCCAGGAAAGTCTGTGTGCATTTCCGCCGGTCATATAATGCCAGTGCTCGGCTGACGGACCTCCAAAAGGAGTTTAACCTGCCCAAGAACCGCCTAATCTGTGACATGCCCACCAGGTGGAACTCAACGTTGGCCATGCTGCAGCGGCTGCACACGCAGCAGAGGGCCATCAATGAGTACCTGTGCGACTATGGCACCAGGACAGGGTCAGGGGAGCTTGTTTTTTTTTCCCCACGCCAGTGGGCCATGATCAGGGATGCATGCACTGTCCTGTCACCATTTGAGGAGGCCACAAGGATGGTGAGCAGTGACAGTGCATGCATCAGTGACACTGTCCCCCTTGTCCACCTGTTGGAGCACACGCTGCGTGGAATAATGGACAGGGCACTTGAGGCAGAACAGAGGCAGGAAGAGGAGGACTTCCTTAGCTCTCAAGGCCCCCTTTATCCAGACAGTGTTCCTGCGTGCCCGCCGATCACACAGGAAGAGGACGAGGAGGAAGAGGAGGAGGAGGAGGAAGATTGTGTCAGTATGGAGGTGGAGCCTGGCACTCAGCATCAGCAGCAGTCTTTAAGGGATCAGTCCCAAGAAACACATGGACTTGTACGTGGCTGGGAGGAGGTGGCTGCGGACCATGTCGTCCTTAGTGACCCAGAGGACTCCGGACCGAATGCCTCAGCAAACCTATGCTGCATGGCCTCCCTGATCCTGCAAAGCCTGCGTAAGGATCCTCGTATTCGTGGTATCAAGGAGAAGGACCAATACTGGCTGGCAACCCTCCTTGATCCACGTTACAAGGGTAAGGTTGCGGACCTTATCTTGCCATCGCAGAGGGAGCAGAGGATGAAACATCTTCGGGAGGCCTTGCAGAAAGGTCTGTGCAACGCGTTCCCAGAGACTGGGAGGTTACAAACTCCTGTTTCTGGACAACGTGTTGCTGAGGCTTCGGTCAGTCAAAGAAGGAGCGGTGGAGAAGGTGGCCGTCTGACCGATGCGTTCAGACAATTTTTTGGTCCGCAGCCCCAAGGTATGATCGGTTCCAGCAACCATCGCCAGCGTCTGTTTTACATGGTGCAGGAATACCTAGGGGCAAGATCAGACTTGGACACCTTTCCCACCGAAAATCCTCTGGGTTACTGGGTCTTGAGGATGGATCACTGGCCAGAGCTTGCACAGTATGCAATTGAGCTACTGGCCTGTCCTGCATCCAGCGTTCTTTCGGAACGCACATTCAGTGCTGCTGGAGGCGTGGTAACCGATCACAGGGTGCGTCTGTCCACAGACTCGGTCGATCGACTGACCTTCATAAAAATGAATGAGTCTTGGATCACCACCAGCTACCAAGCACCTGATGCTGATGTAACCGAATAATTTTTTTTGAAATCTCAGATCCCTTCAAAGACTGCCTATGCTGATGCTGAGTGACTATCCCTGAGTAATTATCCTCTTCCTCCTCAATCATCACGCTGATAGCTTGTAAGAACATTTTTGGTTCTGGGTGCCACCACCAGTGCCTAAGGCACAATTTTTCAGCCCCTGTTTAACAGGGGCGTGTAATTACGATTTTTGATGTAATACTTTGCAGCAGGACTCGTTCCTGCATTCCAACTAGAGTGTCTGTGAGGGGTTGCAGTGTTGTGGCACCAGCACCAGTGCCTAAGGCCCAATTTTTCAGCCCTTGTTTAACAGGGGCGTGTAATTACAATTTTTGATGCAATACTTTGCAGCAGGGCTCGTTCCTGCATTCCAACTAGAGTGTCTGTGAGGGGTTGCAGTGTTGTGGCACCAGCACCAGTGCCTAAGGCCTAATTTTTCAGCTCCTGTTCAACAGGGGCATGTAATTACAATTCTTGATCTAATATTTCACAGCAGAGCCCTGTGAGGGCTTACAGTGTTGTGTCCACAGCAACACCTAAGGCCCAAATTTCTGCTGAGTATATAGGGCAGGACCCTACTTTCAAACAACTAACTTACAAACGACTCCTACTTGCAAACGGAAGGAGACAACAGGAAGTGAAATCTACCCCTAGGAAGGGAAATTCTCTCCTGTAAGAGTTAATATGGGAAAAACATTTCTCCTTTCCACTGATGCTTTCCAATCCATTGGGACAAAAAGTGAGGTGAAATCTTCTGAAGAGGAGGAAAGACAGCAAAACAAATGTCACAGGGGTGATAACCCTTCCCTATGTTTTCCAAAAAGCTTAAAAAAGATTTTTTGGCTGGAGCTAAACACGTTAAAAATGTACCCGTTCAAAATTACAAAGAGATTCTACTTAACAACAAACCTACAGCCTGTATACTGCTGTTCAGAGTATATAGGGCCTGGTGGCCCCACACCTTTCCTTATTTTAATTTGGGTGCGGGGTTCCCCTTAATATCCATACAAGACCCAAAGGGCCTGGTAATGGACTGGGGGGTACCCATGCCGTTTGTCTCACTGATTTTCATCCATATTGCCAGGACCCGACATTACATTAAACCCGCAAGCAGTTTTAAATGAGATTTTTTCCTTTAAAAATGACATTTGGTGCAGGGACTGTTCTAAACACGGGAAACACGCGTCACTTTACAGGCATACTATAGACACCCCTCAGGTACGATATTTAAAGGAATATTTCACTTTTTTTTTTTTTACTTTAAGCATCATTAAAATCACTGCTCCCGAAAAAACGGCCGTTTTTAAAAGTTTTTTTTGCATTGATACATGTCCCCTGGGGTAGGACCCGGGTCCCCAAACCCTTTTTAGGACAATACCTTGCAAATTAGCCTTTAAAATGAGCACTTTTGATTTCGAACGTTCGAGTCCCATAGACGTCAATGGGGTTCTAACGTTCGTGCGAACTTTCGGTCCGTTCGCAGGTTCTGGTGCGAACCGAACCGGGGGGTGTTCGGCTCATCCCTATTCAAGACAAAACAATTAAGTAATATAAAAATATAAATAATTTATTTAGAAAACACAGAAAATTATAAAAATATGACTACAGTTACATTCATGGTCCCGGGTATGCACGCCTATCCCAACCCTGACCTAATGAGAGAACTGAAGTTGCATATATGTGGTTCCTACATCCTAAAGGTTCAACATGTTTCGCCGGAATGGCTTCATCAGGAAAAGGACGGAGGTATTCAATTAATAAATGTTAAAAGCAGAAAATTGTACATAACCTTAGGTGTATAAAGAAAAAAACAGACAAAAATGAATTAATGCATTACACTACAAAAAGAAAGTTTTTTTAACATGGTATAACACTGCACATGCATGGTTCATATTAGTTCATAAAGAGGGTACAACAATAACATCTGGTCCCCTAAGTACAGAACCAATTGTCAATCAGTTGGCTCTGTATATTTAATGAAATGCTGTTGTGGAAAGTTTTATTTAATCACACACATAGGTTCGACTTGATGGACTTGTGTCTTTTTTCAACCTCACCTACTATGTGTGAAAAACGAAGCGCCCACTGTTCTATAGAATCGGAGACCATGTATCTCTGATTTCTAAACACAAAATGGAGACACCTATAAGCCGTCATGTGGGACTGTACCACAATTACAATCTCAAGTCCATTGTTTTTTTCAGCCTTGAACATGTACCCCAACATGAATGTGGGGGAGATATTGAGAACAAGCTCCTCCAGTTTGAGACTAGATGGATCTATAAGTTGCAGGCCACTCGGCACCCGGGCCTGAACGAGGGGTTTAGTTATAAGCCCTTTCTGTGAATGGTACCCCGTTTTGACGGGCATGTACTTAGTTTGGCAGTAACCATTTTTGTTATACAGGCTTTGCTCACCACAGTTTACGATATTGTCATCTATGTCATTCTTCCATGCCACTTCACATACTCTTCCAAGTCCTCTGGTGGCCCCGTGTGCATGCGCCCTGACGTGAGCCTGGTCGCTGCCCCTGAGGTGGTGTCGCCGGCTGTTTGACCACCAAGTAGTGAGTGAAATATAAATCAATTGTTATATTAAATTAAATTGTGTACCTGTGATGATTTCTTGTTTATGCTGATTGTGAATTGATAAGTGTAATGTACATGCATGACCTTATTTGCCTTTTTTCCCAGAGAGGGTTTTTTTTTTTTGGGATACACATTCGCTCCACCTCCACCTAGACCCACTCTTGTCCTTGTCTTTTGACTCCCGTACAGACGCCCAAGGGTGCGCACTAGGACTAGCAATCTGTCCTAAAGGGTGGTGCTGTCCTGCTGCATGCCCCCTCTGAGGTGCTCTGTCTTCTACGGCGTTCCGGCTACATAATACATCTTTGAATACTGCAGGACAGCTCCACTATCTTGCACTGTCTGCATGGCATGTACCTTACCCTGCTAGACTGAAAACCGGATGTAGTCATCAATTCCGGCTTCTGGATGTCAGTCCGTGATGCTTGCACCTTCCTCTTTGCGTCCGCGGGGCACTACTGCAGCATGAGGTCACACACCATCTTTTGGCACCACGGGGAGGGATATTTAAACCCCAGACAGTGCAGACACTTTTTAAATTGTCCAGGAGCTCATAAGCTATACAGCTGGGATTCTAAGGTAATTATTTTACTTTGGCATTAAGATTGACTGCATTCCCATTTGGGATTTTAAGGGACTCTGTATTGATGAGCATACATCTTTTATGTTGTAGAGACCTACTGTAGCCATCTTTTCCATTTGGAAATCTGGCTTTTTGATCCCCTGCTATCCCCATGCATCTTCCCAGTATTGGTGTCTGAGAAAGACTGGAATAGCTCAAGAGTTAGTCACTTTGAGGTGAGAAGGTTATTGTTTTATGTATTTTGAAACTGTGGGGTGGGGCTTGGAGACCTTCTTGCAGTAAAGTGTCTGATAGGTGTTTACACATCTCATTAGATTTTGTAGATAGCGCCAAGTGTGTCAAACACTTTTGCAAAACCCAAGTATACCACGCCCACAGCCACCCCTCTGTCTAAGATTTTACTTTCCTCCTCATAAAAAGAAATCAGGTTTGTTTGACAACTTCTGTCTTTCATGAATACATGCTGTCTGTTGCTTAAAATGTTTTTTTCCAGCAAGAACTCATCTACAGTATCTCACAAAAGTGAGTACACCCCTCAAATTTTTGTAAACATTTTATTATATCTTTTCATGTAACAACACTGAAGAAATGACACTTTGCTACAATGTAAAGTAGTGAGTGTACAGCTTGTATAACAGTGTACATTTGCTGCCCCCTCAAAATAACTCAACACAAAGCCATTAATGTCTAAACTGCTGGCAACAAAAGTGAGTACACCCCTAAGTAAAAATATCCAAATTGGGCCCAAAGTGTCAATATTTTGTGTCCCCACCATTATTTTCCAGCACTGCCTTAAACCTCTTGGGCATGGCGTTCACCAGAGCTTCACAGGTTGCCACGGGAGTACTCTACCACTCCTCCATAAAGACATCACGGAGATGGTGAATGTTAGAGACCTTGCGCTCTTCCACCTTCCGTTTGAGGATGCCCCACAGATGCTCAATAGGGTTTAGGTCTGGAGACATGCTTGGCCAGTCCATTACCTTTACCCTCAGCTTCTTTAGCAAGGCAGTGGTCATCTTGGAGGTGTGTTTAGGGTTGTTATCATGTTGGAATACTGCCCTGCGGCCCAGTCTCTGAAGGGAGGGGATCATGCTCTGCTTCAGTATGTCACAGTACATGTTGGCATTTATTGTTCCCTCAATGAACTGTAGCTCCCAAGTGCTGGCAGCACTCATGCAGCTCCAGACCATGATTCTCCCACCACCATGCTTGACTGTGGGCAAGACACACTTGTCTTTGTACTCCTCACCTGGTTGCTGCCACACACACTTGACACCATCTGAACCAAATAAGTTTATCTTGGTCTCATCAGACCACAGGACATGGTTCCAGTAATCCATGTCCTTAGTCTGTTTGTCTTCAGCAAACTGTTTGCGGCTTTCTTGTGCATTATCTTTAGAAGTTTAGATGAAGCAATTGAAATACGGAGGTAAAAATGATCAAAGGTAATTTAATTTGTAGCATAAAAATGAGACAAATAAAAGAATAATTACATGTATATACATTAGCCTGCACAAAAAACAGGAGTATGATGAATAAACAGGTACGTACAAATCAACACATAAACATGGTGAATACATGGTAATTGATGTAAATACATATGATAGTATGTCAAAAAATGTCAGCAGCAGCATGCCTGATATTTATATCTGTGTTCACATGATGGGTAGGGCTATACTGGGTTGTATATTGGTGACATCATCAAACATGATGGGTAGTAGGTATGCAGCAATCCATATATTTTGTAACTGGAGCATCAAACATAGCTTGACACATTTCATGGATATGTCCACTCATCAGAAGCAGATGCGACAGGATTCCTATGGTATATGTAAATGTAATAAACCACATTATATACAGAGAGGGAAGATAGATAGTACTTCTATATAGATGGTTAACCAACCACACTTACCAACAAAGACAGTGAATGTGGTATGTGATCACTGGCATATGGTGAGCCGAAGCAAGCTGTTCACACGGCTGGTCTCATTTTGGGGCTCTTGTACACCGGCTGTAATCTACACGCTGGTGCTACATTCATGCAGCATTGGGGTAAGTTTTCCTTGTTCTAGGAATCCTTCCGTCTTCCCTTCCTTTCACTTGGAGTTTGATTTTTCATGATTTTAGTGCACTCACATATTTTGTCAACTATTTCTTAGACGCAGGCTTATTTATTAGGACTGGCACAACCTTCACTCCTGTCATCACTCTTCATGGAGCTACACTGGATTCACTATTTACTAATTATTTGAAACTCATTACTATTATAATTACATATATTCAACATTTTGTTCCCAGATACCCTTGTCTGAAGAGCTGTAAATCTTTGTGTGCCATATGGAGATTATTCCTACATTCATGCATTTCCCTACACTGTGCGATGCTGCATCTTTATATATTGTCACCTCAGCTCCCATGATGAGGTATGAGCTTTCGGCTCACCGTATGCCAGTGACCACATACTGCATTCACTGTCTTTGTTGGTAAGTGTGGTTGGCTAACCATCTATATAGAAGTACTATCTATCTTCCATCTCTGTATAGAACGTGGTTTATTACATTTACATATTCCATAGGAATCCTGTCACATCTGTTCCTGATGAGTGGACATATCCACGAAACGCATCGAGCTATGTTTGATGCTACAGTTACAACATACATGGACTGCTACCTACCTACTACCCATCATGTTTGATGATGTCATCAATATACAACCCAGTATATCCCTACCTATCATGTGAAATCAGATATAAATATCGGGCATGCTGCCGTTGACATTTTTTGCCATACAATCATATGTATTTACAGTGGGGACAGAAAGTATTCAGACCCCCTTAATTTTTTCACTCTTTGTTATATTGCAGCCATTTGCTAAAATCATTTAAGTTCATTTTTTTCCTCATTAATGTACACACAGCACCTCATATTGACAGAAAAACACAGAATTGTTGATATTTTTGCAGATTAATTAAAAAAGAAAAACTGAAATATCACATGGTCCTAAGTATTCAGACCCTTTGCTCAGTATTTAGTAGAAGCACCCTTTTGATCTAATACAGCCATGAGTCTTTTTGGGAAAGATGCAACAAGTTTTTCACACCTGGATTTTGGGATCCTCTGCCATTCCTCCTTACAGATCCTCTCCAGTTCTGTCAGGTTGGATGGTAAACGTTGGTGGACAGCCATTTTTAGGTCACTCCAGAGATGCTCAATTGGGTTTAAGTCAGTTCGCTGAACAGCGAACAATTTGGGGTGTTTAAGGTAAATTCGAAAGCCGCGGAACACCCTTTAAAAGTCTGTGGGAGTAATTAAAAGTTCTAATTTTAAAGGCTTATATATATTGTCATAAAAAGTGTTTGGGGACCTGGATTCTGTCCCAGGGGACATGTATCAATGCAAAAAGAAGTTTTAAAAACGGTTGTTTTTTTGGGAGCAGTGATTTTAATAATGCTTAAAGTGAAACAATAAAAGTGTAATATTCCTTTAAATTTTGTACCTGGGGGGTGTCTATAGTATGCCTGTAAAGGGGTGCATGTTTCCCTTGTTTAGAACAGTCTGACAGCAAAATGACATTTCAAAGCAAAGAAAATCATTTAAAACTACTTGCAGCTATAATGAATTGTCGGTCCGACAATACACATAAAAGTTCATTGATAAAAATGGCATGGGGATTCCCCACAGGGGAACCCCGAACCAAAATTAAAAAAAAAATGGGACCCCATGACCCCTCTGACAACACGGGGAAAGCCACAGGGAAGTCCCGTGAATTCCCCGTGTGTCAGAGGAGGGCGGGGTCACCGGGTGGCCCTGCCCTCCATTGTATAAGAAGTGTCAGAAGAAGCGAAGCGTCACATGGCTGGAGACTCCCACTGATGCGGATCGTGCAGATGGAGCGGAGAAGAAGCCTGGAGGAAGATGCTTCTACCAATTCACACGGGGGGCAGGATCTGGGGGTCCTCTTGTTAAAGGGGGCTTCCAGATTCTGATAAGCCCCCCGCCCGCAGACCCCCACAACCACTGGGCAAGGTTTGTGGGGATGAGGCCCTTCTCCTCATCAACATGGGGACAAGGTGCTTTGGGGGGCTACCTCAAAGCACCCTCCCAATGTTGAGGGCATGTGGCCTGGTACGGTTCAGGAGTGGGGTGCTCTCTCATCCCCCCTCTTTTCCTGCAGCCTGCCAGGTTGCGTGCTCAGATAAAGGTCTGGTATGGATTTTGAGGGGGACCCCCACACCAATTTTTTTTTATTTTGGCGTGGGGTTCCCCTTAATATCCATACCAGACCTTAAACCATACCAGTATGGAATTTAGGGGGACCCCCAAGGCATTTTTTTTTTTAATTTTGGTTCAGGGTTCCCCTGTGGGGAATCCCCATGCCGTTTTTATCAATGAACTTTTATGTGTATTGTCGGACCGACAATTCATTATAGCTGCGAGTAGTTTTAAAAGAGTTTTTTTCCTTTGAAATGTCATTTTGCTGTCAGACTGTTCTAAACATGGGAAACATGCGCCCCTTTACAGGCATACTATAGACACCCCCCCCCAGGTATGAAATTTAAAGGAATATTACTTATACTTTTATTGTTTCACTTTAAGCATTATTAAAATCACTGCTCCTGAAAAAACAGCCATTTTTAAAACTTCTTTTTGCATTGATACATATCCCCTGGGGCAGGACCCAGGTCCCCAAACACTTTTTATGACAATAACTTGCATATAAGCCTTTAAAATGAGCACTTTTGATTATTCATGTTCATGTCCCATAGACTTTAATGGTGTTCGCGTGTTCAAACAAATTTTTTGCCTGTTCGCATGTTCTGATGCAAAGCGAACCGTGGGGTGTTTGGCTCATCCCTACCAGTGACCAGTATGAGAGAGTGAGAACGATAACACCAAATTTACCACACCTGCTCCCCATTCACACCTGAGACCTTGTAAAACCAATGAGTTACATGACACTGGGAAGGGAAAAAGGCTAATTGGGCCCAATTTGCACATTTTCACTTAGCGGTGTACTGACTTTTGTTGCCAGCGGTTTAGACATTAATGGCTATGTGTTGAGTAATTTTGAGGGGACAGCAAATTTACACTGTTATACAAGCTGTACACTCACTATCTTACTTTGTAGCAAAGTGTCATTTCTTCAGTGTTGTCACATGAAAAGATATAATAAAATATTTACAAAAATGTGAGGGGTGTACTCACTTTTGTGAGATACTGTATGTGGTCTTTTATTAAACTCTCCAGTATCGTCCTGATTACAGAAGTTAAACTAACAGGTCTATAGTTACTTGGCAAAGACTTTGATCTCTTTTTAACTACAAGCACCACATTGGCCCTGCGCCAATCCAGTACCATTCTAGTCATTTACGAGTCCCTAAATATTGGAAAAAATGGCCCTGGAATGACAGAGCTCAATTCTTTTAGGATCTAAGGGTGGATGCCATCTGGTCCAGGTGATTTATCCACCTTTATTCTGTCTAAATATTTCTGGACCATATCACTTTTGAGACATCGTGGATCGTTTGGGACTGTGTCACTACAACCCCAATTATGGACATTAGCTCTCCCATGCTCCTTTGTATATGCTCCTTTGTATACACAGAGCTGAAGAATGTATTTAAGTATTTAATAAATTTGCCTTCTCTTTTTCCCCAGTCACCCACTCTAGATTATTTTGTAAAGGGCCAACATGCTCCAACCTGACCTTTTTACTATTAATATATTTGAAGAATTTTTTGGGGTTCGTCCTATTATCTTTTGCAGTCTGTCATTCATTGTCTTCTTCCCTTCCTCAACAGGCTCGTCTGAGGTCTACTGACTCACAATCTTCTAATTCACATCCTCATAAATGGACACAGCATGATGGTGGGTGCTCTCCAACTGATTGTAGGAACTCAAATAAACACCCTGTTAGTAAAAACATGTTCACAAGCAGAAACACTCACAGGGTGGAGCAACTCCTATGCAGAATCAGGCTCTTTGTGGTGGGGTTTCCACATCCACATTGCATGTTATACTCAAAATTTTGAGCTCTGTTGCACCTAATTCTAGAAATCAACAGGGTTCAAGTGATTTTTTAGAACACTGCACAAAAGAGTCAAAGAAACAGGGGAATCTGGACACCTTTGTATTGTGGACTCCTCTCCCGGGCAAATCCATGAATGTACACAATTAACCACTTAAAGACCAGCCTCGTTTTGGATTTTAGATGTTTACATGTTTAAAACAGTTTTTTTTTGCTAGAAAATTACTTAGAGCCCCCAAACATTATATATGTTTTTTTTTCTAACACCCTAGAAAAAAAATGGCGGTCATTGCAATACTTTTTTTTGCATCGTATTTGCGCAGCGGTCTTATAAGCTCACTTTTTTTGGAAAAAATTCACTTTTTTGAATAAAAAAATAAGACAACAGTAAAGTTAGCCCATTTTTTTTATATTGTGAAATATAATGTTACGCCAAATAAATTGATACCCAACATGTCACGCTTCAAAATTGCGCCCGCTCGTGGAATGGCGTCAAACTTTTACCCTCAAAAATCTCCATAGGTGACATTTAAAAAATTCTACAGGTTGCATGTTTTGTGTTACAGAGGAGGTCTAGGGCTAGAATTATTTCTCTCGCTCTACCGGTCGCAGCAATACCTCACATGTGTGGCTTGACTACGGTTTTCATATGTGGGCGCTACTCACGTATGTGTTCGCTTCTGTGCACAAGCTCGTCGGGACGGGGGGGTTTTTAAAAAAAATATATTTTTTTAATTATTTATTTTACATTATTTTATTTATTTTTACACTGGTTAAAAAAAAAATTATGTCACTTTTATTCCTATTACAAGGAATGTAAACATCCCTTGTAATAGAAAAAAACATGACAGGACCTCTTAAATATGAGATCTGAGGTCAAAAAGACCTCAGATCTCATATTTACACTAAAATGCAATAAAAAAAAATTTAAAAAAATGACATTGAAAAAAATATGCCTTTAAGAGGCGTGGGCGGAAGTGAGGTTTTGATGTTGCTTCCGCCCAGCAGTGTCATGGAGATGAGTGGGCGCCATCTTAGCCTCACTCATCTCCAGGCACAGAAGGGAGATGGAAGCGATCGCCTCCGCCACTACCGACGGCTCCGGTAAGCGGCGGAGGGCACTGGATCGCGGCGGGAGGGGGGCCCCTCTCCCACCACCGATAAAAGTGATCTTGCGGTGAATCCGCTGCAGGGACCACTTTTATCAGAAAGCCGGCCGCCACATGAAAATGGGGATACCGGGGTTATGGCAGCTAGCTGCTGCCATAACAACGATATCCGCCGGCAAAGTTTGGACGTACATCAGCATGCGGCGGTCCGGAAGTGGTTAAACATAATCAATTTGATATATATTTTTCTCACCCCAGAGGAGGAGTCTGTTCTGCAATTAGGTCTTGGTTTCTGACCCTGTCAAACCCTTGGTGTGATGAGATCATCAAGGATTTATACTTGTTTTCATGTAATTTGACTTTTACATTTCTGCTTGATGATGAGAGGAAACAACTACATTTGGAGAAAGAATTCTTTAAAGGGAACTAAGCACTTCTCTATGGAGTTTAGAGCCCTCGGAGACCTAATGATATTGTATGAGGAGGGTACTGTAGAAGAAACTGATTCCATGCAGGATGGGGGATAATTGGTCAATCCGGCCCTCCCCCTCCGAAACTGCAAAAAACTTTAATCAAACTTAAATCTCAAAATTTTCCAGATTTAATTACCTGCCCTGCAATATAGGCCTTTCTCCTCCAGTCACTTAAGGATTTAAAATACCAAAAGTGTCACGACATTTCCACAATTCATCCCCTGGACAGACACAAGCACTCGAACACTTACATAAACTTCACAATATGTTAATTAAGACGCCCAACAAGGGGGCAACATTGTCATTATGATGCACCAGCAATACCAGAAAATGTGCCTTAAGTTACTGACTAGCAATCGTGGTTTAAGACAGTTTCCTTTGAACGTGTAGAGAGATTCATTAGTTAGTTTTGTGGCCTTTGTTTAATACTTATCTTGAAGAATTGATTGACAAAGGCACTCTGGATTACCTGAATGTGAAATTTCCACAAACACCCACATTCTACATCCTCCTGAAAAGACATAAATAACAAATCTCTCCCCCTGGCAGGCCCATTGTCTCTAGAATTGGCTTGTTGACTGAGCATGCAATTTGCAGACCTTTTTTTTATACCAAAAGTGTCAACGTTACCATCTTACATACGCAAAACCTCAAATATCTTGTGGGGATTGAGGTCTCTCTGGGCTCCAGACAGCTAAAACTTTCCTCAAAAAACAGTAACAGGCAGCCTGGGCCCTCAACACCTTTATCCTAGATTTATTACATTTCATTCTGACAATGTCAGAAACCATGAATCAGACTGAGCCAGAAGTACAGTTAAATCACACTTGTTTAACAATAATAATAAAAAGTTAAACAGAGTCAAAGCATAGCCAAAGTTCAGGAACCAGAACGAACAGTC